>NC_056735.1:1512050153-1512416820 GCF_019279795.1 Protopterus annectens | reverse complement strand
TGACTGAATGAATATAGCATTTTAAGTTTTTTAGCACAAGCTTGCACTTTCAACTTGCTTACACTCGCATTAAATAAGACTTAAATAACTGCAATGTTAATCTGTTTAACCGGCTCATTACTTAGACAGGTTAAACATAAGAGTGGATAGCATTTACTAAGTTTCAGTAGCATACAAACCTGCATACAATTTATGAGAACAAGCTAGCAAATGAAGATACTACACAAAAGGGATAACATGTAACTGGGCACAATAAAGTGGGTTGCAGGAAGGCATATTTACTTTGCAAGTCTCGCAGCTTTCAAAATGGTTAACAGTTATGTACAAACTGGCCACAACAAAGTGGGCTACATGGAAGAGGGAATGCACACTTGCTGTCAAATACAGCATAAGAAAGCTAGCCACAGAGAAGGGAAAAGGTATGTTACTGTCAAATATTAAATTGATTAACATACACTTAGCCACTTACTAAAAAGCCACAGCATTGGCTAGATAAAAAAAAATAGACACACCGTGGGTCAAAATGAGCTTCCCAATGCAAATACACAAACGTGTTTATAGTTACTCTGTCGCTGATTCAAATTATTAACTACAAAGGGTTTAACAATACCACACGAACCTGCTTAGCCTTAGATAGATGTTGAGACCGCGTTTAGTTGCCCTGGGTATTATTGAGAACCCTAAAACTGTCCAATATTGGTTGGGGTGCAGACCATGGCTTAAGGTGAGGGTTAACATTCTCCCTGTTCTCTTCCTGACCTTTACAATTCGCTTGGGAAACGACAGGCAAGTAATTTTCCTGCTTACCAGCTCTGGCAGCATCACCATCGTGACTTCGGAGAATCTCCAATACAGACCCTTAAAGTCTTAAAGTGGTAATTGAAATGCAGCTCCTAAAAGTTTACTTGTCCTCCTCACCTGGAGGTGGAGCAGAGCAGCTGGGAAATGCATGCATGGGTACTGGCTGGCCAGAAACAGAGTACAATGAATCCCTTGAGCCTGCAGCCAATTCCGACAGGCTGGCAGGCTGTTCACGGGGCGGACATCATCGTGCACGCCTTTGCACGTGATGATGTCAGCCGGAAAACAAAAACAAAAAGCCGGGAAATTCGGTAATTAAGGGGTACCACTCAGGAATCGTGGCACCCCATTATTTGGACCTCAAAACCAGTAAAAACTGAGAAATTTGGTACGGTTGAGATGTGTGTGTGTATGTATATATATATATATATATATATATATATATATATATATATATATATGTGTGTGTGTGTATGTGTATGTATGTATATTTATTTATTTACTTATTTATTTTACATTTGATAACTGGGAAAGTCCACTGGACACAGGTCCTTTTTCAGTTGAGGCCTGCGGAGAAAAGCTCCACAAATAGCATAACTGAGATATATTGAGCACAACAGTTGACATAAATAGAGCACAATAGTGTATCACAGTATACAAGTTGATTGAGAAAACATACATTGATCGTATATAATTTGAAAGAAACAGTTGCAATCTCAAAATAGATATACATCCAGAAAAATCAGCCAGAAATGTTGTTAACCAGTAAAAAGTAGTTTAAGAAGTCGTAGGTCACAGCAGTAGATACAGCCATTTATGGTCACAGTAGTAGATACAGCAATTTAAGGGTATTAAATGCTCAAAGTGGTGAGTAGAGATTGCAGTATAATAAAGGCTGGGCAAGTACAGCAACATAGCCATGTAGTATGGAGGTGAGTTCTTAGTGCTTTCTTAAACTGAGTTAGCGGAGAGGTGGAAGATATGTTTGTTGGCAGTGAGTTCCATGTTTTAGAAATCCTATTAGAAAAGAGTGATTTTCCTGCTGTGTTACTGACTTTGGTCATTTCAAGAAGGCATTTATAGTAGAGAGTTCTGTTACAAGAGTAGGGATGAAGTAGGTTTTGCAGTTTTGGGATTTTTTCTGGTTGGTTAAGAATTTTATGAGCAAAAGTAAGTTGATTATAAAGTAAACGTTGGGGGAACTCTAGCCATTTAAGCTGTTTTAGAGATGTGCAGTGGTGTGATCTGGATGGGTCATCAGAGGTAAACCGAGCTATTTTATTGTAACAGGGGTCTAGTTTAGCCAGGTCTGTCTTCCTGAGGTTAGTAAGAATTGGGGAAGTGTAGAGAAGTGTGGAGACCAGATGAGAGCGTGTTATGGTAGATTTGTGTGTTTGGAAAAAAATACTGTCTATTTCTGTAAAGGGTCCCCAGGTTTTTATGGACTTTCGCAATAGTCTGGGTGATGCAAGGCATTCTATAACTTTGTCAAGAATCTAAATGGCAATGCTCAGATCTGCTCTGAGCTACAACAGAATGGCATTAAATATACTGACCCAAGGATATTGCCAATATCCTGGCAGATCGATTCAGTGCCAACTTCACCCCCCTCTCATCCCGTAAATGGCCCATCTCAATACCGGAAGATTGCCAAATTCCAGTAATAACGGCCACATAGGTAAAAAAACACCCTCTCCAAAGCTAAGAATACAGCATCCATGGGACCAGATGGCATCCCGGGCTTACTCCTACATGAACTACAAAATGAATTGGCATCCCACCTAAGTGTCATGTTTACCCTCACATCAGGCTTCGTACCCACTGAGTGGCGCACAGCTACAGTTATCCCACTCCACAAGGGGGGATCCACCTTGGATCCCGGGAACTACCGCCCCATCAGTCTGACGAGCCTGATCTGCAAGGCCACGGAATGTATTATCATGGAACTTATAAACAGACATTGGCAACCTTAAAACATTGGACCCCACCCAATTTGGGTTCGTGAAGGGCCGATCTTGTCTCCTGAACCTGATTTGACTTGTTCGAATCAAGTCTTCAGAGCCATGGACGAAGGTAAAGGCAGTCCACACAGCCTATCTGGACCTCGGCAAGGTCTTTGACACCATCCCCCACTCTGGAATCATAGATAAACTTACTAAGCTGGGCATTAATCCCCTACATCACTCGATGGGTTGCCAACTGGCTTACTGACAGAATCCAGACTGTAAAAGTAGCTGACTCCAAATCCAGCCCCAGACAAGTGGAGTACCTCAGGGTTCAGTCCTGGGACCTCTCATGTTTGGCATCTACTTCTCTGAAGTACAGGCCAACACTAAGGGACTCTGGCTAACAAAGTTCGCAGAACAAACTGGGAGCCATTATTGAATCCCCAAATGATGTGGATACTCTACAAAAGGGCCTTACAGAAACAGATGCTTGGTGCCAGAGCCATGGGCTCAAGCTCAATGCCAAGAAATGTATAGTTATCCCCTTTGGGAAAAAACATGTACCCATGAATTACCACATAGGTGGCAGTACAATAAACACCAAAAGTGTGATAAGGGACTTAGGAACACAGGTGGACAGTGGTCTCACCTTCAGTAACTATATCGCTGCAATAGTCAGGAAATCCTATGTGGCACACCTCATCACTAAGGGCTTTTCATCCAGTAAAAAGGTCATGTTCCCACTGTACTCATCCCTCAGACCCATTGTACAATACAGTGCCCCATTTGGTATGTACCTCTCGACATCTGCAACCACTGGAAGGGCCGCAGAAATACCTCACTAAAAGAATCGCAGGCCTAAAGCAGATGCCCTATGCTGACCGCCTTAAAAAACTCCAGCTATACTCTGTCGCATATCGTCTACTTCGAGGCGATCTCTGCTTAACATACAGGGTTATGCCAAACTCAGAGCTGTTGGACATGCTACACTTAAAGAAATCCAAATCCCTCAGAGCCACACTCTCCAGGGATCTAAACCTTATCACAATAAACAAAACATGCTGGAGGGATAGGTTCCTGACCCAGAGATTCCCCAGACTCTGGAATAGACTGCCCATACATGCCAAGCAAAGCGCCTCTTTGGCCCTCTTCAGAAGGAACCTTGATTGGATGGGAGAAAGGAAAGTCACCTCCGGGATCATGTCAGTCGCCCTGCTAAACAGGGGTTCAGGAAAGTAAATAGTGTGGGAAGAAATAGCCCGGGAATTGTTATGGCTAGGCTTGTGTAGGCCCTAGGGCCGATAGCCTAGTACCAACCTATGAACTATATATATGTCAAATCTCAATTTGTTATCAAGCTCTACTCTAAGGAGTTTTGTGTGTGCAATGGGGGAAATGACGGTGTTATTGTTTGATGTGATGTTGAAGTTGGGGTTTGTAGAGGTGGATCGAGTAGGTTTGAAGAGAAGTAGTTTAGTTTTAGAAGGGTTAAGGTTAAGTTGAAACTTGGTAAGGCATGTTTCAATAGAGAGGAAGGATTTTTGTGTAAGAGAGTGTAGTTCGTGTAATAAGAAAGCAGAACAAATTAATGTTGAGTTATCTGCATATTGAATGACAGATGCATGAGGAGTTTAGGTGTGAAGGTTGTTTGTGTATAGAGAGAAAAGTAATTGGCCAATTATTGAGCCTTTGGGTACTCCAAGGGTGACTGGAAGTAGATATGAAAGTTCATGCTGCCAAAAAATTGCTTGTTGGCGATCAATTAAATAGCATTGGAACCAGGTTGTGGAGGATTGACTAAGTTCTAGGTCAGTAAGGACCTTGATAAGTATACTATGACTAACCATATCAAAGGCCTTAGATAGATCTAGGAAGGTAGCTGATAAATATTTCTGAGATTGTTGACAGTATTGCTAAAGGACATTAGAGCTGTGGTGATACTGTGATAGGGACGAAAACCATGTTGAGTGTTAGGAGTTTGTGGTTTTGCAGGTAGTCCATAATTTGGGTGTGATTGCATCTTTCCATAATTTTGGCCATGGGGATAGGATAGCTATTGATCGGTAGTTTGTCAGTTCATTAGAATTACCTCCTTTATGTAGAGGGATAATATGGGATATTTTCCAGGTTTCAGACAAAGATCTATTAATAAGGATGGCTATTGGGTATGCAATGGCGTTGGCAGCTATTCTTAGAAATTCAGCTGGTAATTTGTTAGATGCTAATGTTGTGGGCTTACGTTTCTTAAGGTATTTTCTAATCATATCAGTATGGACAGGCTGGAAGTGAAATGTGTTGAGTGTTTGACATGGTTCTGTGGGAGATGTGTTCTGCTGGTTATTTTACGGGTTATATAGGGCTGGGATGGTTTCAGTAAAAAAAATTTTTGAATTGTATAGCTATGCTAACTGTTGTGTCTGTTAGGGTAGAGGAGACAGTATGATTTTTTCCAGGTTGGAGTATTTTGTTAATAGTAGCCCAGAACTTTTGTGGGTTGTTATGTTGTTTTATGTGTAGATTATAGTAGTAGTTGATTTTGTCTAGTTTAACTAGTTTCTTACAGTTGTTGCTAAGCTCTTGGTAAGTTTGCTTAGTATCTTGGGATTTGATTTTTTGCCAGTGGCTGCAGGCTTTGTCTCTGGCTTTGAGAAGAGATGTAGTAGTTTTGCATAGGCATGGGGCGGGGTTTGCTTTGATTTGGATATTTCTAGGAGGGGCATGTAGGTTTAAGATATTTAGAAAAGTAGTATTCAAGTGTTTTACGGCTTCATCTAGATCAAGATGTTTTAGTGGTGTCCCATTACATTTTAGGTCAGAAATGAAGTTGTCGGGGTTGAAGTTATTTTTATTTTTTATTAGTTTGTAGGGTGTACCTTTGGTCTGATGAGAATGCTGTCTAAGCAGAAAGGTTTGCAGATGGTCACTTAGGGCACCAGGGAGGCAACCTACATGAGATGGGAGGACTGGCCTATTAGTGGGTATCCAATCAAGGATAGATTCCCTATTGGATGCTTTGTTGGTTCTAGTGGGTGACTGGATGGTTTGAGTAAAACCATGAAGGTTAATATGATTAGTGGGGGCTTCAGAGTTGCAGGTAAAGCCAATCTATGTTAAAATCTCCCAGGATAATGGTTTCATTTTGGAGTGTGTTACATGACCAATGTAGTAGGTTTTCAAGAGTGAGAATATTATTACCAGGTGGCAAGTAGCAGCCTGTAATGTTAATTAGTTTTTTTGGAGTTACGTTTGTGTGTGTGTGTGTGTGTGTGTGTGTGTGTGTGTGTGTGTGTGTGTGTATATATATATATATATATATATATATATATATATATATATATATATATATATATATATATATATATATATAGATATATATATATATATATATAGGTTCATACTAGGCTGTCTGCCCTAGGGCATTTATAAGCCTAGCCAGAGTGTGTGTGGCTTCCGCCACCCCTTAGAATGATAATACTGTGCCTATTTAGGGTTTAGTTAACTGTGCCTCTGTCTAGAAGTGACACAGAGATGACCCCCGGGGTAAACCTACGATCTCCCATCCACTCGTCAAGATTTCTCTTGAAGAGAGTCAGTGAGGGGCTCTGCCTAACATGGACTGGGATTCTGTTCCAGAGTGTAGGGAGCCTCTGGGTTATGAAATCCGTCCCTCCAGCATGTCCTATGTTCTGTGTTGAGGTTCAAGTCTCTCGCTCTTGTGACTCTGGTGGATTTGGATGTTTTTAGGTGGAGCATGTCCATTAATTCTGGATTGGACATGGCCTTGTACATCAGGCATATATCACCTCTGAGTAGGTGGTATGCAACTGAATAGAGCTGGAGTTTCTTCATTCTGGCAGCATATGACATATGTTTGAGTCCCTTGAATCCTCTTGGTGAGATACTTCTGGGGTCTTTCCAACTGCTGCAGGTGCCGGGTAAGGTACATACCAAATGGGGCATTGCACTCAATCATGGGTCTGATAAGGGAAAAATATAGGGGCACAATGACCTCTCTTGATCTAGATGTGAATCCTTTCATGATAAGGTGGGCAATATAGAAGGTCTTCCTAACCACCTTGGCAATGTGGGTGTCAAATGAGAGGTCACTGTCAACTTGGGTCCCTGATTACTTCTTCCGTAATTAATGGATTATCACCTATGTGGTAATTTGTGGGTACTTTGTTTTTCCCAAAGGGTATAGCTATGCATTTTTTGGCATTCAGTTTAAGGCCATGGCTCTGGCACCGCTGGAGTATCGATTATGGCGCCCAGCTTGCAGTCATCTGCGAACTTTGTCAGCCACAATCCTCCTATGTTTGCTTGTACTTCTGAGAAATAAATGCCGAACAAGAGGGGTCCTAGGACCGAGCCCTGTGGGACACCACTTGTAACTGGCTTAGAGTCTGACATGGCTCCAGCAATTCTGACCTTGTGGGTTCTGTCCTTTAGCCAGTTTGTAAACCATCTTATGACATATGGGTTTACGTTTAAGCTGGTGAGCTTGTCTATGATGCCCAAGTGGGGTATTGTGTCGAAGGCTTTTGCAAGGTCAAGGCAGGCTGTGTGAACTGCCTTACCCTCATCAATGGCCTTAGTGACTGTTTCAAAAAAGTCGACTAAGTTCAAAAGGCAGGATCTGCCCTTAACAAAGCCAAATTGGGTAGGATCAAGTGTCTGTAGCTCACCAATATCTTTGTTTATGAGTTCCATAATGATCCTCTCCATAGCTATGCAGACCAGGCTCGTCAAGCTTATGGGGCGGTAATTTCCAGGGTCTGTAGAAGCACCTCCTTTGTGGAGTGGAACCACTGTTGCTGTACGCCATTCTTTGGGTACGTATCCTGTAGTAAGGCTAAGATTAAACAGCAGCCTTATGTGCGAGTGTAGTTCCTCTTGGGAGTTCATGTAGCACGCAACCTGGGACACCGTCTGGTCCCATTGATGCTGTGTTTTTAGCTTTGGAGAGGGCGGCTCTCACCTGGGCATCTGTGATGTCGGGGAGGCTACATTCAGCTGGGAGAGATATTTCTCCTTTTGGGGGGGGGGGGAATTTGCACTGAACCTGTCTGCCAGTATGTTGGCAATATCTGTGGGTTCAGTGTATTTTATGTCATTTTGAACTAACTCTGAGCATATCTGGGAGTTTCCACCCAGGTTTCTAACATAACTAAAGAAGGCCTTGTGATTATCTTTAGTGTCTTTTGCGATTTTTCTCCCAAAATTGGCCTTGGATGATTTTATGAGTGATCGTAGTTTTTTGCTAGTACTGATCACAGATGCCTTCCCTTTTTGGGATTTTGCTCTGTCCTGTAGTAGCTTCCTCCTCCTGATGTCCTTCATGGATGCATCTGCAGTCATAACAACTGGGTTGTCCTGTCATCAGGCAGCCCTTCAGTCGGCCGGATTCCAAAGTCCGGGTCCGGCTTCGGCTGATGTCGCACTTCACCCGACGTCATCTCTGTTGGTCTTCGGGTATAAAGGCATCAGCCGACGCCATTTTCCTCAGTCTTTCTTGCCGCGTGGCGCCCGAAGCAGAAGCTGTTCGCAAGTGCCGGTCGGTCGGATCCAGAGATTACTTCACGAATACTACTTCAAGACTTCTAAAGCTAAGTACCCGCTGGGGACTCTTTCTTGCCTCAGCCGATGTCAGAAAAAGTTAATAATTGTTTAACCTGTGGGAAACAAATACCTCATAAAGATTTCCACTCTTATTGTCTGCCTTGTTTAGGCCCAGCCCACGACGTAGCAGCCTGTTCGGCCTGTGCTTCTTTCAACCGACGAACGCTTAGGCGTCGATCGGAGTTTGCAGAACAGTTTTTCGGTTCTGATTTTGCGTACATTATGCCGTCGGATCCTCCGACTACCCAATCTGCCAAAAAACGCAAAGATAAAGACCGACACTCGCGGTCCACGGTTTCGGCCGAAACCATGGTTAACCAAACCGCGAGTGTCTCGGTTTCGGCCGAAACCGAGAAAACTGATCAAAGTACAGCTGAATCTATCTCTACAGCTGAGGCCCCTGCTACCACTCTTGAATCGGCCTCAGAAATTTTATCCACTACGGTGGTTGCCACTGACTTATCAGACACCATTCCCTTGGATGTCTCTACCCCAGCACGTGGTGCTGCTAGGCCTCCAGCAGCCATGTCCATTAAGGCCTTCGCCAGGGCTAAAGCAGCCAAGACTACTAAAACAGTGCCTGTCAAACCCCCCACAACCAGGCCCTCTTCTAGTTCTCAAATGCTTACTTTGGCAGAAGATTTAATTTCATTAATTAGAGGATCTCAATCTCACCCAGACAGGGCCTCTCAGCCCCCAGAGAAGAGACCTAGGGCAGAGCCCCCTGAGCCAGTGTCCTCTGATGATTCTGCTGATGAATCAGACATAACTGACCAGCCAGAGGCTCCTTTCCCCAATTTTGAAGATTCTGATGCTGAAGAATCCATTCCAGCTGCTTCCCCACCAGAAGAATTCTCCTTTGGGGAAACCTTACATGCCATGCGAGAGCAGTTCCAATGGCAGCAACAGGATTTTTCAGACTCCAGATAAAGACTTAGGACCTTTCTGCACCTTCCACAGCACAGGCCCTTAGCTATACCTCCTGTTCTCTGTGGTGGATGATGCTTTCAATGATGTCTGCTCCGCTCCAGATTCTTTACCCCAGCCCCTGCCAAACCACACAGATTTTACAGGCTACCAGATACTCATCACCACCTTTACAAGGCCCCACTTGCAGACCCCGAAACTATATCCCAGGGTCCCAAGGCAGTAGCGACCATAGCTAAAACCCTATTCCTTCTGAAAGGGAAGCAAGGTCATTAGACAGATGGGGTAAAAAGGTCTACACTTCAGCTACTCTCTCAGCTAGAGCTTTAAACTGTCAGTTTCACATGATACAATACCAAGAGTTTATGCTTGATCAGTTAACTAAAAAGCTAACCACTGATGAATCTCTTGATAAGAAATATGTATTAGAAATGGTAAATAACATACAACAGGTTAGTAACCATTCCTTAAAATGTGGCTATGATGCACTGGAGGCTTCATTTAGATCAGCCATGACTGGCACAGTGATAAGAAGGCATGCATGGCTAAAGGAGCAAGCTTTACCGGATCATGTTAAAGCTAAGTTGCTAGATGCTCCTATGGATAAGACAAGTTTGTTTGGTACACCTGCCCAGCAGGTTATGAAGAAAATGGAAGAAAAGGCAAAATCTGTTCAAACGGTTAAAGATTTCTTGCAGGTTCAACCCCCAAGGTTTAGCAGGAACTGGCCTGCCAAAATTTGGTCCTTTCCTGACTCCACAAGATCTCAAAGGGGCAGGAATAGACGTTCCAGAGGCAGAAACCAAACCAGAGGAGGTGCCTACAGAGGACGACAGTGGCAAGGTAACAACAGAGGCACAGACACAACCACTGCCACTACATCAGCACAACCACAGTGACTTAACCCTAAATCCGCCTACCAGGGAACAAATAGCAGCTCCTCTAGGCGGAAAGTTAACCTTATTTTCAAAGAACTGGCACTACATAACAAAAGACAAGTGGATTTTACAAACCATAGATCAAGGTTACCGGTTCCACTTCCACACTTTACCAGTCAAAAGAGGAATGCCAAATCTACCTCCAAATCAAAAAACAGAGGCTCTACAACAGATAATGGAGTTAGCAAACATGAGAGCTGTGGAAAGAGTGCCAACAGCAGAGCAAGGAAAGGGGTTCTACTCCAGACTATTCCTAGTTCCAAGAAAGGAAAAAAGTTGGAGACCAATTCTCGACCTGTCCACCTTAAATACTTACATCATTGTCCCAAAATTCAAAATGCTGACCCTACAGCAACTTCTTCCCATGCTGGGCAAGGAGTGTTGGCTGGTAACTCTAGATCTCAAGGAGGCATACCTGCACGTCCCCATTCGACCAATCTGCAGAAGATACCTCAGATTTCTTGCAGGATCAGAGCACTATCAATTCTCAGCATTGCCCTTTGGCTTATCTACTGCGCCCAGAGTATTCACAAAATGCCTGGCATCAGTAATCGCCCATTGCAGACTACAGGGAATTCAAATTTATCCATACCTGGACGACTGCCTGCTACAAGGGGACAACAAAAGCAAGCTGACAACATATTTACAAAGGGTCATTTACTTGCTACAAGCACTGGGATACACAGTCAATTTACAAAAGTCAAGGCTGATACCATCCCAAACAAGGACATTCTTGGGCCCGGAATTGGACTCAGTAAAAAAAAGGGAATTCGTAACTACAGAATAACAACAAGAACTCCCTCTTTACTTCTTGGCACTAACAAAACTGAACAAGTTAACAGCAAGAAAAGTACTGCAGGCCTTGGGCTTCATGGCATCATGCATAATCTTGGTCCCATTTGCCAGACTACATATGAGAAAACTACAGTGGTACCTAAAGAATTTATGGTCCCAACACAGACACAGCCTGGAAACAGAAATCCCACTAATTCCATGCTTAAAACAGGAGTTCCTATGGTGGGCTCAGGCATGCCAGTCAAACCCAGGCCTACCCTTTCGCAGATGTCAAGCAAGCCAGACCATCACAACAGACGCTTCAGACCTAGGATGGGGGACCCACATGCTGGACAAATGCGTGCAAGGATTGTGGACACAGGATCAACTTCACCTGCACATCAACCTAAAAGAAATGCTGGCAGTAAAACTGGCAATCCAAAAGTTCAGACCATTTCTCAAAGAGGGCCAGTTGATGATAAGGACAGACAACACCACAGTCATGTGGTACATCAACAAACAGGGAGGCACTCATTCATACCCCTATGCAGAATGACTTTGGAGCTGTGGACCCTGGCACTCAGCTACAACATCCAGTTACAGGCAATATTTGTACCGGGAAAAGAAAATACTCTAGCAGACATATTAAGCAGAACCACATCGGATGCCCACGAATGGAAGCTGCACCCGGACATCTTCAAGACCATCTCAAAGAAATGGGGAATGCCTCAGATAGATCTATTCGCATCACCTCTCAATCACCAGCTCAAAAAATTCTGCACAAGGACATTCCACCCACTAGCATGGAAAGTGGATTCGCTCTCCTTCAGCTGGAAAGGCCTAACAGCATATGCATTCCCACCTCTTCCCTTGATACACAAAGTACTACTAAAAATCAAGGAAGAACGTCCAAGGATAATCCTGATAGCTCCAAACTGGCCAAGACAACACTGGTACCCACTGCTGAGGAGCATGTCTCGAACAATATGTGGCCAATACCCTGATGCCTTTGATGTTAACTCAGAACAACTACAGCATCATACATCCAAACCTAAAACGCGTTGCAACTGACTGCATGGAACATCACATAGCAGCAGCTAATCCAGAACTTTCCCAAAGAGTTAAAGACATTATTCTTGAAGCACGCAGACCTTCAACAAGAAGGAACTATGCTGGAAAATGGAAAAGGTTTGTCATTTGGAGTACTGAAAGAGGAAAAGATGTGTCAAACATAGATATGCCTAACATTCTGGAGTATCTGGCCGAACTTCTTCATTCAGGCCTGTCCTACTCCTCCGTCAAGATACATGCATCAGCTATTTCAGCAGAATACAGCTTTGATCCACCTGTTTTTCGCACCCTTTGCTCAGGCAGTTCCTCAGAGGAATCAAGAATGTAAAACCTCCAAGGAAACCACCATTACCAGCTTGGGACTTAAACTTTGTGCTAGAAAAGTTAACACTATCACCCTTTGAACCAGCAGCAACAGCAGACCTACAACACCTGTCATGGAAAACTGCTTTCCTACTGGCAATTACTTCAGCAAGGAGGGTTTCAGAACTACAGGCCTTAATGGCAGTGCAACCCTTCCTAATCTTCCACCAAGATAGTGTGTCCATGAGGACTAATCCTACATTTATGCCTAAGGTGGTATCCAGAGTGTCTTTAAACCAGGCAATCCACCTACCTACCTTCTTTCCCAATCCACAAAACAGAGGGGAAAGAATACTGCATACCTTGGATGTACATAGACAGCTACGCTACTACTTGGACAGAACAAAAAGTAGCAGAAAGACTGACCAACTTTTTGTAGCCTATGCAACAGGAAGGGAAGGAAAAGCTATTTCCAAACAGACAATCTCCAAATGGATAGGAACTTGCATACGATTCTGTTACTCCTTCCATGGAAAACCAATTCCACAGAACATAAGACCTCATTCTACAAGGGCAACAGCCACTACCACAGCCTTCTTACGAGGAGTGGCAACCAAAGACATTATTGAGGCGGCTACTTGGACCTCCGTGCATACATTTGCCAAGCATTATAATTTGCCTCTATATTCCAGATCCCGAGCAGGGTTTGCCACTGCTGTACTACAAGGGATCCTGAGCACACCATAATCTACTTTTATCCTCCTCCCCTAGTTGGCTATGGTATTCTACCCAGTTGTTATGACTGCAGATGCATCCATGAAGGACATAGTACAGTTTTGTACCTACCATAAATGTAGATGTCCGAACTGGATAGCATCTACAGTCAGGATTACCCTCCCTCCTTCCCCTCTGTGGTACTCCTAGGGTGTTTACCCTCCTAATAGCTAGCTGGTGGGGGGGAGTCTTTTATGGTGTATTTGTTTGTATATATGTACATACATGCTTATTTTTGTGTTTACCTCTATCTTTTTGGAAACATTGGCATCTATCCAAATTTTAGCCTTCAAGAGGGCTACTGGCATCTGGGGCAAGAAACACTGAGGAAAATGGCGTTGGCTGATGCCTTTATACCCGAAGACCAACAGAGATGACGTCGGGTGAAGTGCGACATCAGCCGAAGCCGGACCTGGACTTTGGAATCCGGCCGACTGAAGGGCTGCCTGACGACAGGACAACCCAGTTGTTATGACTGCAGATGCTATCCAGTTCGGACATCTACATTTATGGTAGGTACAAAACTGTACTTTGTAAAGTTTGTTTATGGCTGGGGTCCACCAGACAGGACGCCTGCCTTTGGGGGAAAGGGTCTTAGTTTTATTTGGGATTGCATGATCCATGCATTCTTGAAGGTGTCCGTAGAAGGCGTTTATAAAGGATTCAGCGGTGTGGGCTGTGGTTTCCACTGGCCCAGGGGCCTTGAAGGATACCACTTGAGTCTTAAGAAGTGTGAAGTCAGCTTTTGAGAAGTTCCTCACTGTGGTCTTTTGTGCTGGGGGTGGGGGCGGGATGTGGATTTCCAGTGAGATTAGTTTATGGTCTGATCTCACCAGTGAGGGGTATACTTCCAGTGTGGAGCATTGTGTCCCCATGTTTGTGATGATCAGATCTAGTATATTATCTCCTCTTGTGGGAGTGGTGACTAGTTGTTCCATCGCATTTGAGTTTATGAACTCTAGGAACCTTTGGGCTAATGTGTTGGGGCTTGAGTAATGCTCCCAGTCTATGTTTGGGTAGTTGAAGTCTCCCAATATGATGGTATTTGGAGAGATATTCATACTCTCCAGTGTCTTTAGGAAGGCTGAATGGGGTTCCTGAGTTTGATAGGGTGGTCTGTAGCATGCTACAAACTGTAGGGCAGTTTTGCCTATGGTTAGTTGCACATGGATGGTCTCCGATGCTTCATGCGTTGCCACTATCCTGGAGGTGTGGGTGTCTTTGATGAATATGGACACTCCCCCTCCCTTTGTGGTTCGGTCCAAGTTTTGGGGCCGAAAAGCATGATATGAGTTATAACCTGGTAGTGCTGGGGTGCTCTCAGGAGCCTTGAACCAAGTTTCAGTCACTGCACAGACATCGATGCTCTCCATACTGAGGAGGGCTTCGAGAGCCTGCATCTTGAGGTTTAGACTTCTGGCGTTGAGCAGCATTACCCTTAGTTTTTTTCCACTTGTGTTTTCTAGGGAGGTGGGTTTGTTTTTTGAGCCTTGCCTAAAAAAGGCACTATGGGGGTGGCAGGAGCCTTTGCCAATATCCGGAAGCCTAGGGGTGACAGGTGCAAGCCATCCCTTGCGAAGCAGCGTGGCTTGTCAAGCATGTCATCCCAAGCAGACAGACATTGGATCCCCCCTAGAATGACACCAGTAATTGAGCCAATTATTAAAGCTGATCATTTTATCTTTGTACTGTGGCATCATTCTTGGTGAGGGTAAGATGCTGTTCAGGGTCAGGGTCATACCAGCCTGGGCTACATAGTCAGACAGCTCCTCTGTCTCTTTTCATGTAGTCCAGGGAGGTACGTCTCAGGTCATTCACGCCGGCATGGACAATGACGGAGTCATATTTGTACTTGCTTTGGAGTGACCTGAGTGCTTGTGTTATGTGGCGGATTCTAGCGCCCGACAGGCAGCTTACTGTAACCTTTTCCTTGTTCAGTCTGGTGAGCGGGATGTCAGTGTGTCTTACTATAGAGTCACCTATTACGTGTATCAGGCATGTTGTTGTTAGGCCTTAAGGGCCGTGACTGTTTGGCACACTGACTTTGAGAAATGTATGTTGCATGTGCTATGTTTTGAGGTAGTGGTTTCTTGGATGTCTGCTTTGGAGGCCTCTGTTGTTTTGGTAGATTTTTAACTAGAGCCTCCAAGTATGTCTTTGTGGGTTTATGTGTTTGGTTTGCAGTTGTGTTTGGTCTATGTGAGACTGGGTTTGTGGTGTGTGTGGTTACCTTCTCCTCCTGGCTGGTCTTGCCAGTACTGAGTTGAGAGAGCTCAGCCTCCAGTTTGGCTATATAGTTGCATCTCTCACATATATTTGTATTTGTTGGGAGGAGGAGAGGGTTGTCTGTATATATGTATAAATATATATATATATATATATATATATATATATATATAATCACACACACACACACATATATATATATATATATATATATATATATATATATATATATATATATATATATATATGTATGTGTGTGTGTATATATATATATATATATATATATGTATATATATATATATATATATATATATATATATATATATATATATAGGTCTGCTCAATTTTGAACTTTCAAAATGTCGACTTCTTATGGTCGAGACCGTAAGATCGACTTTTTGAAAGTTCAAACTATTTAAATGGAGATTGCCGTGCACAGCAGAATGGTATATTTACCCTTTTCCTCACTGTAATGCGATCTCAGAGTTGGTATATTTAATTAGCAGGGGGTGTGGTGGGTGCAGGCCCCCCCCCTGCAAAATCATAAGATTTTTTTTTTTTATTTAAATTTCAAACTTTCAAAACATCGATCTTATGGTCTCGACCATAAGAAAGTAGACATTTTGAAAGTTTGAAATTTAGAAGTAGACCCATATATATGTCTCTCTAATATGCTCAAAGTCTCACAAGCGTGAACCTTACAAGATGGAGCCGAGAATATCGAAAACCCGAAACTCGAACAGCATGAATGGTCATTGGGCAGGATTGCTGCACAGTGGGTATTGAGGTTTTGCTCCTTTCCCCACTGTAGTGCAGTTTTGGAGTTTTTATATATAATTAACAGGGGGAGGGTGAGAGAGGTGCAAGGGGACTTGCCCCTGCAAGAAACAGGTGTTGTGTTTGTAATTTGTTGGTCAAGCTTCCGGGTTTTCGATATTTTCTTATGAGGTTCACTCCTGTTGGACTTGGAGCTTATGATATGGATCTATGTATTTGTTTTCTGTAAAGGAGGAATAAAGTAATATCAGATGGACTAGTAAAGTATAGGATGCAGTTTTATTTCAGCATAAAACGGTCTTTCTGAGAAGCACAAAATAGTTCAGCAGTTGGAACTGTTCACTGAATACTAGTCATCATATGCAATTAAAATAGATTATGGATTAAGATACAAAAGTATTTTTATTAAGCAGTGAAACATGGTTTTGTGAAACTGTCAAAAAATAATCTGTGCGCCAATCATAAAATGTCACATTTTTACAGTACAACTGGATGAAGCCCTCCATAATCCTTCAGTGACCCTTCTGTACTTTGCAGTCAAACATTGGATGGTGCACTGGTTTGCATTGTTGCCTCACAGCAAGAGGTTCTTCAGTTTGATTCTCAGCTGAAGTGCCTTCTGTGCAGAGTCTGCATATTCTCCCTGCATTCTTGCTTTTCCTCCATGTGCTCCGGTTTCCTCTCATGTTACAAAGACATGCGTCTGGAGTGTTTCTCTCTAGGCCTTTGCTGAAAATTGGCTCATTCTAAGTTGGACTTTCCCGGTAAACAAATGCTAAATAAATAAAATAAATTCTAAAAGAAATGCTCTATAATTCTTTCCTTTCCTGAACTTGCATACCAAAAGCACATTGTATTCCTTTTCCATTTGTTTTTTGTTTTGATTTTTATTGTTTTGAGAAGTTATCAACAGCAAACAAGTACAAGATGTTTAACTTAAGGTTATGTTAAACAAAACACAAGTCTTATTATTCCAGCAACCCTCTATGTTTATAAAAGCATTATTTTAAAATCTCTTCTTCTTTGTTGCTAAGCCAGTCATGTCACCAGGTGCACTGCTACCTGACTGTCCTGAAGGAATGGTTGCACTCATGGACTCTCTGCTGCCTGGTGTGGTGCTGGTGGTCATCTTAGTTCTGGAAGTTTTAATTCAAACAACCGAAAAGATGAAGCAGCAATTAACAGCAAGGCTGCAGTGCCAAGCCAAAACAGCACCTTTATTTTATAGAAGTCTTCAGACATATAGCATCCTGCATACAATGAATGATTTAATAAAAAAAAATCACTTTGCTCACTGTGGGCACCAAAGATAAAACCCTGTGATTGCCTTTGCTGCACTTCTCCCACAATTTGTGCAGCCAGTCCCATTTCTTTGGGGATGTGCACTTGTAATGTAAAGGGGACGGGGAGTTTTTCATACGTCCATGAAGGACGTTTTTTCCACTTTACTTTTTATTTTCCTTAAAGGGAAATTAAAATATATATATTAAAAAGTATTCACTGCGGTGGTGGTGCTGCGGTAGCGTTGTCGCCTCACAATAAGACGTTGTCCTGTTCGATTCTCAGCTAGAGCATCTACTGTGTGGAGACATGCGTGAATGGGCGTACCTTCGTTGAAGGTTGTGCGTCAAGGCCGGCAACTCGGCATGTAAAAATCTACTGCCAATCATTAGCGGACCGGAGTTCAGCTGTTGCGACCCCTAACCGGGAAAAGCCGAAAGACACAACAACATTAAAAATGTATTCATTTATTCAGCGCAGATTGCTCCATAGACAAGGCACCCCACGCCAGTTGCCCTTCTTGTCCAACCCTTGCTATGCTCTTAGTGCTGAGAACATAACCAGCACCCATCTTGGGCTAGTTCTCTGATTTTACAATATTTGTGCGAGTTACTATCTTGTGACCTTTCTTATTCTTCTGTCAAGGTTAATTTCTGTGAACTTTCTTATTCCTCTGCCAAGGTTCATTTATCAGTCATAGTGGCATGTCTGCCTGTGGATCTTCCCCTTTCAGTGAAATCTCACGACAAGATATTTTTGAAAGGGGTTTTGCATAAGAGGCCCTCAAAAAAAACTAGTGCCTACTGCTTGGGATTTTAATTTTGTGTAGAGAAGCTAACACTTCATCCATTTGAAATATCTAACCTGGCTGACTGGTAATCTTAACATGGAAAACAGTTTTACTGAGATCTGTGACCTCTGCAAGAAGGGTATCTGAGTTGCAAGCTCTTATGGTGAATTAACTATATGTCATTTTCCAGAGGGACACGGTTTCTTTCAGAACTAATTCTTCTTTAATGCCTAAAGTGATATCCAAGTTTACTATAAGCCAAACTGTCAATTTCCCTGTTTCCTTTCCTGAACCTAGAAGTGAGGGAGAAAGGATACTCCATACCTTGAATGTCCACAGTCCACGGGCAATTTGAGTACTTTCTTGGCAGAACTAAATCTTCCAGATCTGTGGATCAGTTGTTCATTTCTTGAGAATGTAGGAAGGGAAACTTGTGTCAATACAGACTTTTCCAAATCATTGTCGAAGGTAATTATTAACTTTATTTATGCTGACTACAAAAATATTTTTCCAGGTGGGGTTAATGTCCACTGTACCAAGACCTTGGCTCCATCTGTGGCTTTTTGGAAAGGGTTGGATTTTAGAATTATTCTAGAAGCTGCATCTTGGTCCTCGGTGTGATGATGTGAGGTAGTGCAGGCTGTGCCAGGGGGAATAGGCCAGTACATGTGTAACATATGCCAGCATACCTAGCTGGAGTTTTGAAAATAATTGCATGTGTTTTGAATATCATATTGATTTGTACAGATGCTTGTGTTAAATTGTATTTGAAAAGTTGGTTGTGAGAGATGTGAAGAGTGCACTCTGTTTTTGGACCTGACAAGACACTCATCCACTTTCATCTTGCCTTTCTTTAGTAAGTAACTAGGGAAAACCAGTTCGTCAGTCAATTAAAAAAATATATTGAGCTTAGCTAAATTTTTTTTCTTATCTGACTCTTTCCATCTGTGTTATTTTTTTATAGTTCCTGTGATTGAAACTCTGTTGTAAATAGGTATTCATTATTGTCATTTTTATTATTAAATATATCTAACCCTTTCATTGTGGCTGGTCCTTTGGAAAATATTTAACCTTTGAGAGTACTTGCATTTATTTAGTGGCACTGTGGCTCCAAATTCTTGAAAGTCTTGCTGCTTGGTTAAACCCTACCATTTGTATAAGTATTAATTTTACTAAGTGTAATTGGGTACCCTGGTAAGAGCCTAAAAGTAGCTGGCATCAGGTGGTCTGGTGGCAGTAAATCTACTTTCTACTCTGGATGGAGGTGGCAGAGTGGATAAACTGTGCCAGCCTTTCCCAAGTGTGTGTGTGAAAATCAAATCTCATAGTATGTGTCTGACAGCTGCTTTGAACAGGGACACTGAGAGGACTGATTTCACAGAGAGGGTGGTGGAGGACTTGCCTTGGAACACCCGGCTAAGGACTCAGTTCTATAGTGGTCAGTGAGGAGTCTTATTTGGGGCCTGGAGAGAAAGCCCACCCCCAGGAGTTGGGTATGCATTGTCTGTGTGCTCTTAAGGGAAATTGAACTTGGTGCAGAGGACTGCATCTGAAAATACTGTGTGCGCCTATTTTTCTCGCAGTGAACATTCCTCACTGGTGTCAGTGGTGAGGATTGAGGCTCCTTGATCACTGGCCCAGTGGAGGGACGTCATACTGTGTGGATATTTTTACCTGGATATGAAGCAGCTGTTTTTCTGGCGGGTCCTAGAATTGTGAATGCAAGACTGTACTTTTAGGGAATACATCTTTATGTACTGCCAGGCATAGTGCTGTTCTGTTTTTCTCATGTGTTACTGCAGGCTGGCTTACACTCTTATGGGGTCCATATTGCATCACACTTAGAAGGTGTCTGTATTGTCCTGGCTTTAGTGTGAGACCATAGACAAATGTTCACTTAAACAGAAGAATGGGTCTTCCTCCTCTGACTCTTTGGAGAGTCAGAAGACCCAAAAGCCTTTGTCTCCAAAAATGAGGACCACCATGCATCCTCCCTTTCTTCCAGCTTTCCCTGGAATGATCTCTGTTTTGGTGTTACCTTAAGTGTTTTGAGGTTTATCATGGGCAAGGTTTTGCACTCCTGTTGCATCTTTCCTTAAGTGCCTTGATGTGTATTTGGAGAGGAAACTTGAAAAGCTCTGGGTCAGGCATGATGTGGAGGCAGTACTCAAGGATGCTGTTGAAAGCTAGTTGTACCCTTTCCCTCTCTCTCTGTGCAGTTTCAAGAAGTCATTAGCTGCATGCAGTCTTCAGCTGTCGTGGTAGTCCTTAATCATCTATTCACAGTCTCATTCTGGTTCTGTCAGTTACTTTCAGTGTAAGCTACTGTATAGCCCTGTCATGAAAGGAGATACCGCCAGCCCAGCTATCTGGAATTTTGTAAATAATTATACGTCATTTGTGAATATCAGCATGATTCATATGCTTGTGTTACAAATGTATTAGAACTGTATGATATGTGTATATCAATCTGCTGGTACAGAAGTGTGTGTTGAAAAGAGTTTGTAAAGTACTAAGTTTAAAAATGTAACCACAGTGTACCCTACTGGATTAGAACAGAAATGTACCTGCACTATTATAACTGTTTAGATATATATATTCTAATAATGGAAACTGGAGTACCAGAAGTTAACTTCAGAAATTAACTGAAATTAAATTACTTTATGGCCACATAATAAAAGCATGTTATCTTTCAGTTTCAATGCAGTAACAGACACAATGTCTAGACCTAGAGGATGTTCATCGTGTTTTACTGTTGCAGTCATTACATTTGGGTAATATGCTGGCAGGTTGCCCTCAGTCTGCCTGATTAACGAAGTCTTGGGTCCTGCTGCTGTCCCTTCTTCCATGACGTCAGGTCATTAGGGGTATAAAACATGCAGCTGACGCCATTACATCAGTCTTTCTTGCCGCACGGTGCCCGAAGCAGAAACCGTTCGCAAGTGCCGGTCGGCCGACTCCTGAAATTTTCGTTTTCAAGTTTCAGAACCAAAGTCTTTAACTTAAAGCTAAGTACCCCATTGGGGAAACTTTTTCTTGCTCCTTACCAATGTCAGTAAAAGTTGATAATTGTATTTCTTGTAGGAAGCAAATACCTCATAAGGATTTTCATTTGTACTGTATTCCTTGCCTAGGCCCTGCCACGACGTACCTTGCTGTCGGTTTTGTGCTTTATTTAATCTGCGCACTGTCCGTTGTCGGTACATTTTTGCTTCAAAATATTTCTGTTCTCTGTTTAATTATCCAGAAATGACATTGGTTAGCCATCTGACTACCGGAATACCGAAAAAATGCAAAGAAAAAGACAGAGACAGGCCGTTGAGGTCCAAAACTGCCGACAGCGCTTCTCTTAAGCCAGTCGCCAGTTTGCCAGTACTCAGTGAGGCGCTTTCGCAGCCCTTGATTCTCACTACTTCTGATTGGCAGGCCTCTACTGAGACCCATTCGGAGTCCGGTATGCTGCGAGATGCTTCACATAAAGAACCTGCGGATGTCTCTACCTTGGATGGGTCTGTAGCTGCTGAGCAGGCACCGGCTTCTGAGGGTGTATTCAGGCCTACAGACTTGCATATTACACCGACTCCAACTTCAGTGCTAAGACCTAAATCCCGATCTATGTCTAAAAAACTGATGCCCAGGCTACATGTTCAGGCACCTATGCCTAAAAAACAAATGATCAAAATGGCTGAAGATTTAATTACTCTAATCAGGGGTAGTCAACCCCCCCCCCCGCCTCCAAGAGGCTTAGGATTGAATTTGACTATGACTCTTCTGAACAGGACTCTGTTTCTTCTGACTCTTCTAATGATCTGGATTTGTCCATACCTGCTTATGAGGAGACTGCAGAGGATTCCATTCCCTCTGCTTCTCCTCCTGAGGATTTCTCTTTTGGGGAAACTTTACATACCTTAAGGGAGCATTTCCACTGGGAAAGTCAGGATTTCTCTGAATCCAAAAAGAGGCTTAGGGATTTCCTCCTTCTTCCTCAGCATAGGCCTTTGGCTATACCTCCAGTACTAGATATTGTTGATGTGTTTTCGGAATCCAGTATGGCCCCTGATTCCTTGCCTCCAGCCCCTAGCAAACCAGACAGGTACTACAGGGTTCCTGAGTCCCATAGATTCCTTTTCAAAAATTCTGTTGCGGACCCTGAAACCATTTCTCAGGGGCCCAAGGACATTAAGGCTTCTACTGCTAAAAATCCTACCCCTTCTGATAGAGACTCCAGGGCGCTGGATAGATGGGGTAAAATGGTTTATACTTCTGCAACCTTAGTAATCAGTGCTTTAAACTGTCAATTCCATATGCTAAAATATCAACAGCATATCATGGGACTGCTTAAACAGAAAATGATGTTGATTTCTGACTGTGGAGAATAAAGATTTGCAGGATTTATTGCATTCAGCTGAGCAAGTTGGCAAACATACTTTGCAATGTGGTTTTGATTCTTTAGAGGCCTCTTGTAGGGCTGCTTTTACTGGATCTGTGCTTAGAAGGCATGCTTTGCTTAAAGAGCAATCTCTGCCTGATCATGTTAAAGCTAAACTTTTGGATGTTCCTTTACAGCAGGACCACTTATTTGGCAATAAGGCTGAAGAAGTTCTAAAAAATATGAAAGATAAATCTAAATCTATGCAAACTGTAAAAGATTTCTTACAAGTGCAACCTCCTAGATTTAGTAGGCATTGGCCTACTAAGAACTGGTCCTTTCCAGCTCCTTCCAGAGCCACTACGGCCAAACCCAGACATTCCAAAACCACCAGATTTCAGTCCCAAGGGACTTTCAGAACTAAGCAATGGGGTGCTTCCACTTCCAAACCTGGAAACAACAAGGCACCACCCGATGGTAAACAGTCTCAATGACTTCCCTTTGAAATTACCAAGCATTTACCTCTTAGCCGCCTTTTTTGGGGGAAAACTGGCTCTTCATTCAAGAAACTGGCAACTTATAACCCAGGACAAATGGGTTTTAAACATAGTGTCCCAGGGATACAGATTTCATTTCCACATGCTGCCAACTCCAAACAGGTGGCCAGACCTGCTCCCAAGTCGTGGTCAGAGGCTCAGAAACAAGTACTTTCCCTCCTAAACATGGGGGCAAGGGCGCCCATAGGCAGGTGCAAGGGGGTGCACTTGCACCCCCCCCCCGGAATCAGCTGGCCAGGTGATTAATTATCTTCTAATTTAAAAGAAAAATGTTTTTAAGGGCGTTCTTCGTTAAGAACGCCCTTTGTGTCCAGTCGTACAAACGGAACAAGTACTTGTGACTTGTTTTCGCCGGAACCATAGGGTGAGGGGGAGGGAGTGCCCCCCCACTTTTACTGCTGTATAGACGTGAAATGGAAGACACATGCATGCGCGTGCCTGAAATTTAAACACAAAAATGTGCCCTATCATGGCTGTCTGCCTGCCATACTTAAATACCCACAGGAAGGCTGCTTCTTTGAAAGGCAACACCCACGGGTAAGCTTAAGGCTCCATCTGGTGCGCTGTTTAACGTTTCAGTAGCTGGTTTGCCTCTGTTTAACTTTACAGTAGCTGGTGTTCCTCCATTTAACGTTTCAGTAGCTAGTGTGCTTCTGTTTAACTTTACAGTAGCTAGTGTGCCTCAGTTTAACGTTTCAATAGCTGGTGTGCCTCCATTTAACTTTATAGTAGCAACTTGTAAATTGTAACTCATTTAACAGCTTTATGTATGAGTTTTTGAATACACTTTTAAAATGATAACAAGGTGTTTAAGGCAATTGTTACACAGAAATATTCTGTTTTATGGAATATTTTATGAAAAGGAAAAATAAACTGGAAATTTTTGGGAATGATATACATTTGCTGTGCAAAACAAAGAGCATATGGAAAGTAGGTATTCTGTTATTTGAGGAAAACGTAAAGAATGGTATAAATCCATTATGAGGAAATGGTATTTGATAGATGTATAGGATGGACAAGCAGAGGAAACAGAAAAAGGGAAGGTATTAATAAAAATGCAAGTGTGGTATAAGCATCAGCAAGAATGATAGCTTTTTTTTTATTAAATCCTACTTTGAATATGCCTCATGTTAAATCAAAAAATGAAATATACCAGAGTGGAAATGTTATGTGTGAAGGATGGCTGCCTGGTGGAAGAAACAACATTTCATAATTTTAAAGAGTCTGAAAAGGAAGGTACATTTTTTTGGAAAATGTGGCAAATGTTTTAAAGTTTGATTGCACAGTCTTACTTTTGAGATTATATTATATGGTGTATATGATAAAGTGACTTTAAAACATGACATTGTGGTGGACAGGGTTTTTATGACATGTCTTTGTGTTTTGTGGAAACGAAGATGTGTGGAATTACTGTATAGCAAACAGTGGGATATAAAAGGTATGGTGAAAAATGTTGTTTTGGCTTGCATGTCTCCGTTTAATTTTTATAGTGGCTGGTGTGTCTCTGTTTACCTTTTTAGGTGTGTGTGTGTGTCTGTAAAATGCCCCAGTTACTCCTAACTAGTGGTTATGATTGCCTAGGCTCAAACCCTGAGCCTTAGGTACAAAGACCTGCATGCTCTACCCACACCACCACAGCTCTCAACTGTCTACATTTTCACATACATTTGTCTATTCCTCTTAAAATTTGTGGTTTTGTTGCAAATCACTGATAACGGAATTCACTAAATGATGGTGCTTTAAATTTCAGTCTTCCTGTCTTTTTTTGGAAACACATGGTAACACAAAACACTATTTCAGCAACTTTCTAAGATTATACAACCAATATTTAAAATGTGGCTCTGGTTATGGGCCTTTGCCCTCCCCCCACAAATAAATTTTTCCTTTTTCCAAATTTATTCTGCTGTGAAATTGAGAGGTTTAGTTGTGTCAATTGGATGGTGCAGTGGTAGTGTTGTTGTCTCACAACAAGAAGTTCTCTGGTTTGATTCTTGGCTGAGGTACCTTCTGTGCAGAGTCTGTATGTTCTCCCTGTGTTTGCGTAGGTTTCCTCCCATGTTACAAAGACATGCATCTGGAGCATTTTTCCCCGGGCCTCTGCTGAAAATTGGCTTTGTTCCATGTCAGACTTTCCTGGTAAACAAATGTTAAATAAAAAAAAAATTCAAGGAGCTGAGAGCTTCAGGGGAAGAGAAGTTTAGTGCTGCTTATTCCAAGTTGGATTGCATTTAGTAGCACAACAGGTAGCTTTACTTTTGATGCCAAATGCTATGGGTTCTACTCTGAGTATGTAGATGGGTTGCTGATACTGTACTGTGTTGTACTTTAAAAAGAGTGGATGCTGCAGTCCTGTGAATGCCCTCCTTTGGAGGAGTTACCTAGTAACTATGAACCGGTCATCAGTCTGCCGTCCATTCTCTATTGCAATATTACTAGCTTATCATTTTTAATGTAACATAGGCAATTTATTATTCAAGTGCAACAGCTAATTTATTTGTAGATGAAACAATGAAATATAAAGTCGTTTCCTAACAGCAACCTGTTCATTAGTTAGAAACCCCTTTAATGTGGAATTATTTAGATGACTTACTTCTGCAGTATATTTACTGATATTGGTGGATTGTAATGACAGAAGTTTGAGTGACCTTTTATGGTTGAAATTTTGGCCTTTTATGGTTGAAATTTTCTGAAATGGGTAGTTTTGTCATTATTGGGTCATACATTTTGTTTCATTGCTTACTAGAAGACTGTTCAAAACTACAGACTTAAAACACATCCTAACAACTGGTGTTGTGTTATACAAGGAATATAATTTAATACAGTCAGGAAGGTGAATCAAAGAATGCATACATGTATGCATGGTCCTAAAAATGTGTTTGAAAACAACCCAGAGGAAAGTGTGAAAGGCTCAAAATCATGGGCAAATTTTAAGCTTTACTCTTGTTATCAAAGCAATGGATGAAGGTAAAACAGTTCACACCACATTATCTTGACCTGGCTAAGCCTTTTGATACAATCTCCTACTTAGGTGTAGTACAAAAGATGAATCATGTAGGAGCAAACACTTGTATCACTAGCTGGATTGCCAGTTTGCTTACAGGATGCAGGAGATCAAAATAGGGGAAGAGACCAGTCATCAATGGATACCCCAGGATTTGGTGCTGAGACTTTTTCTGTTGGCATATACATCTCAAAAGTAAAAGGAATTACCAAAGGACTTTGGCCGGCTAAGTTTGAGATTACTGCAAGCTAGGAGCAGTTATTGAATCTGCAAATGACTTAACCATCATACAGGAAGGTTTGTCCCAAGTAATAACTGGTGTCAAAATCATGACAATGCCCTCTGAGAACTGACCCAATTATTTGACATTTGGGAACTTGTGTGTACAGTGGCCTAACCTTTGACCAACATTTGCCCAGAGTTATAAGAACGCCTTTCTATATTGCATAGCTTATAAACAAATTGTGACTAGATCTAGAGATATTGTTGTCTCCCTTTACAAAGCTCTCATTAGGTCAATCATTTTGTATAATGCCCACTTTGGCATGTATCTGTCCAGCCCCATGAAACAATTGGAATACCTTCAGAGATACCTTACTAAAAGGATACAAGTCCTAAACAATAGGTCTTGCATGGACCACTTCAAAGATTTATTACTATACTCAGTATCCTACAGAGTGCTTAGAGGTGACATGTCTGGCATAAAAGGCATCCTCTGATCTAATACAGATGGACCTGCTGAACATCAGCAAGTCAGTTGGCATCAGAAATACTCATTCCAGTTATATAAACTGAATGTTGTGGAGAGATGGATATATATCACAGAGGCTACCATTGCTCCAGAACAGACTATACATAAAAATAAAATGAAGCTCATTCATCCATATTCAAATGCAACTTAGAAATAAGGATGGGTAATAGAAAATGTACTCCAGGATTGCCCCTCATGCCACCAATGGATAGAGGCAGTTCCTAAATGCTGCATCCTTTACATGGGTCCCCTCAAATTATCTATGGTATGATCACAGTTATTCTCACTAGGGCTAATATACAATTATCAGCCCTGGGATAGGTAACACCAATCAGAAAATGTTAATTCAAGCACCAAAAGAGAATTGGGTAAGCTTAAAATGTCCTCCAAGTGAACCTATGTTGTGGTAGTAAATAGTTATAAAAATTGCCATTTTTAGATCACTAAGTGCCCTTCTCATCCTCCGCCCTGCTGACAGAAGTAGACAGATTTGTTCAGATTAACATGTCAGTGAGGGCTTATTAGTTTTTTTTTTTTGAGTACTGAAATTTCTGTTCTACCCAACTAAAACACCCTGGATAATATGCATCAAACTATGGTGTGTTTGTATTTTATAAACCAATATTTTGTTAGGAAGGATTTTTGTTATTAAAAAGCCTCACCCCAGTATTGAATATAAACCACTGCTGGATGCATAGCACACTGACCTTCCATGGACAGAGACTGTGTTTATTATGTTGTTTTATGATAGAAGGCTGTCTCTTTGTGAGCAGCATATAGTGGGTCTGGACAGAACAAGAGTTAAAAAGTAAGGGCTGAAGGGAAGAGTTGTGTCCAAGATGAAGGCTGAGGTTCTCAAGCTGAAATATGGGATTGAATAACTGTGTTGAGACTCAGAGATGAAGATTCTGTCTGTATCATGCATCTGCAGTTCCTGGCATGTATGTCTACAAATGACCTTTGCCTCTCTTGCTTTCTGCCTGATGTCCTTCATGGATGCATCTGCAGTCATAACAACTGGGTTGTCCTGTCGTCAGGCAGCCCTTCAGTCGGCCGGATTCCAAAGTCCGGGTCCGGCTTCGGCTGATGTCGCACTTCACCCAACGTCATCTCTGTTGGTCTTCGGGTATAAAGGCATCAGCCGACGCCATTTTCCTCAGTCTTTCTTGCCGCGTGGCGCCCGAAGCAGAAGCTGTTCGCAAGTGCCGGTCGGTCGGATCCAGAGATTACTTCTACCGAATACTACCAAGACTTCTAAAGCTAAGTACCCCGTTGGGGACTCTTTCTTGCCTCAGCCGATGTCAGAAAAAGTTAATAATTGTTTAACCTGTGGGAAACAAATACCTCATAAAGATTTCCACTCTTATTGTCTGCCTTGTTTAGGCCCAGCCCATGACGTAGCAGCCTGTTCGGCCTGTGCTTCATTCAACCGACGAACGCTTAGGCGCCGGTCGGAGTTTGCTGAACAGTTTTTCGGTTCTGATTTTGCGATATTATGCCGCCGGATCCTCCGACTACCCAAACTGCTAAAAACGCAAAGATAAAGACCGACACTCATGTCCGCGGTTTCGCGAAACCATGGTTAAGCAAACCACGAGTGTCTCGGTTTCGCGAAACCGAGAAAACTGATCAAAGTACAGCTGAATCTATCACTACCACTGAGGCCCCTGCTACTTCTCTTGAATCGGCCTCAGAAATTTTATCCACTACGGTGGTTGCCACTGACTTATCAGCCACCATTCCCTTGGATGTCTCTACCCCAGCACGTGGTGCTGCTAGGCCTCCAGCAGCCATGTCCATTAAGGCCTTTGCCAGGGCTAAAGCAGCCAAAACTACTAAAACAGTGCCTGTTAAACCCCCTACAACCAGGCCCTCTTCTAGTTCACAAATGCTTACTCTGGCAGAAGATTTAATTTCATTAATTAGGGGATCTCAATCTCACCCAGACAGGGCCTCTCAGCCCCCAGAGAAGAGAAGAGACCTAGGGCAGAGCCCCCCGAGCCTGTGTCCTCTGATGATTCTGCCGATGACTCAGACATAACAGACCAGCCAGAGGCTCCTTTCTCCAATTATGAAGACTCAGATGCTGAAGAATCCATTCCAGCTGCTTCCCCACCAGAAGAATTCTCCTTTGGGGAAACCTTACATGCCATGCGAGAGCAGTTCCAATGGCAGCAGCAGGATTTCTCAGACTCCAGAAAAAGACTTAGGACCTTTCTGCACCTTCCACAGCACAGGCCCTTAGCTGTACCTCCTGTCCTCTCTGTGGTGGACGATGCCTTCAATGATGTCTGCTCTGCACCAGATTCTTTACCTCCAGCCCCTGCCAAACCAGACAGATTTTACAGGGTACCAGACACTCATCACCACCTTTACAAGGCCCCACTTGCAGACCCCGAAACTATATCCCAGGGTCCCAGGGCAGTAGCCTCGACCACAGCTAAAAACCCTATTCCTTCTGAAAGGGAAGCCAGGTCATTAGACAGATGGGGCAAAAAGGTCTACACCTCAGCTACTCTCTCAGCTAGAGCTTTAAACTGTCAGATGTTAAGTTGTCAATCTCGCCTTCATTCTTGCTTGATGGGTTCGGAGCCGATCCTCGGCTCCGACTCGGCACTTGCTTTAGCTCGAGAACTCCTTTTACCAGCTCGAGGCAGCCCCATATCCCATGATGCAAGGCAGTAAGTACCCAGATCTCGTTTGCCGCTTCGCTTGGGAGGTCTTCTTTTTGCCAGCTCCTGGTAAGTTGTTCACTTTTGTGATTTTAAGCCCCTTTAGTCAAAAAAACTTTATATTTATAGTTTTAACTCTAGTTTATACCTTTTCTGACAGAATTTTCCTGTCTCCGTTAATTTTTAGTTAGTCTATCTTAAAACCCTATCCCATCCCCCCCCTGTTAGGGTGTGTGTGTATTGGTTTTATACAATACCTTTTTGGTATTTTATTTAAGTTAATTTGACTGGTGTGTGTGAGTGTGTTTTTCGGCACCATGTCAAAGGAGAGGGTCTCAGGTTTTAAGAAGTGTGACTCGTGCTGTCAGAAGATGTCTCTGACAGACGGTCACACTTCTTGCCTGTATTGTCTGGGCCTCTTCACCTGCAGGACTCCTGTGCTATTTGTCACTCCTTCAGCCAGAGAGTCCTGCAGGAGAGACATAACAAACTGGTTCTTAGGGGCCTTCTTAAGCCGGAGGGCTCTCCGGCTAAGTCGGCTCCATCAAAACCAGCAAGAGTTTCCAAGGCCCAGGCTTCTGTTCCTAAGCCTGCGGCCTCGGCCCGACTGCATTGAGTCGAGATCGGCTCCGCTGGAGCCGATTCTGGCTTACAAAGCACTCGCACCGATGGCTATCGGTGCCGAACCTTTTGACCACCGATGTCGGCTCCGATCGGCTCCGACACCCATGTGGCACAGGCATCAGTGTCGGCTCCGATCGGCTCCGACACCGTTACTTTGGTGGCTGTATCGGCTCCGGCTGGAGCCGATACATCGAGACGTTCTGTTGGCTCCGAAGTCGCGCCGACAGGATCTGTAGTATCGGCTCCGATGGCTCATTCCAGGAAGAGGTCGAGGTCTCCTTCCTTGGTGCCGATACTTTTGGCTCCGGCCTTGCCTCTTCTATCGGAACGGAGCCATCGGAGCCGATCTTCAAGGTCATCCAGGTTGTCAGATCATGACCTAGAGAGAGTGGTCAGTAGATTACTCAAGTCACAGGTACTGGCCCAAATGCTACACAGTCCGTCTCAGCAGACGACTGTTGGTCCACACCCCGTTACAGTTCCTCCTTCAACTCTACCCCAGAGCTTGGAGTTGGAGTCTTCGGGCATGGTTACTGCTACGGCTGGAGGACGGATACCCCTTCTGTTCCTTCAGCTCCTACTCTTATCTCCTCTTCCTTAGAGGGATTCGTGGTCGGGCTTCCATGGTCTCCTCCGAGGGGTGAGTGGCATCGACCCTTGTCCGAGCCCGCTCTTCCCTTGGAGCCTCGGCCTGGTGAGCTCGGCTCCGACATCTGCCTCGGAGACTTCCCTTCGGTGGTCCCTGGAGTTCCTAGCTCTTGGAGCGGGTTCTCTCGGACCTGCCTGGGAGGAGCATTCGAGGTGATGAAGAGTGTACTGGCCACTGGTATCAGTCAGCAGTCTATTCCGTAGCTCCTCCCTCTATGGTACCTGTTGACATCTCTGCCACTTCTCTTGCTACAGGACCCAGAGATCCTCCGCCTCAGGTTTCCCCATTGGGAATTTCCCCTTCGAGGATTCTCCTGATGTTTCGGGAGATCCTCCTAGGAAGAGGACTTGTAAGAGGAAGCATGTAGACTCCCGAGTCTGTCACTCGGATACTGACTTTGATGAGTCAGAGGGATCCCTAGATCCCCTCTGAGGATGTCTCCTTCTCAGACATCCTAGAACTTCTGAAACAGAGGGAAACTGGCCCACCAACAATCCCTCTGAGGATGAGTCAGTATACCTAGAGGCGTTTGGATCTCGGCCCTCCACCTCCTGGGTGTCTCCGCCTTCGACCCCTTATGCAGGTTATTGCACGAAGGCGTGGACAGCTCCTGACTCTGTAGAGCCAGTCCCTAGGAGGCCTTCTAAATTTATCACTGCCCCTAGTGACAAACAATTCCTTACCAAGGGTGTCCCGCTGATGCCATGGTGGTGGCTGCGGCCACCAAAAGGAACTTGCAGATCCTTCCGTGCCTGTCCATCCTCCTAATAAGGACTCTAGGACCATGGATAGATACAGCGGATGTTTTCCTCAGCGACCTTTGCTATGCTCGCTGAATTATCTTTGTCACTTCACCAGACTCCAGAGAGATATCCTGAAGGAGCTGGGAGAAGTAGTTCAGGATCCTACAGCTGCAGGGGCTCAAGAAAAGATTGCTTCGCAGCTAGGAACCCTCAATTCCATTGCTAACTCCTCCATGCGGCTAATATCTTATGCTGCGGATGGAGCAGTAGAGCCAAGAGGCACAGGTCTGGCTCTTAGACGCCAAGCCTGGATGCGACTATGTGATTTTACGGATCCCTTTAAGGCGTCCTTCACAAATTCTCCCTTTGATGGGTCAGCTTTGTTTGGCCCTCAGGTGAAGGAGACCTTGACCAGGTGTGAGCAGGACGGCAAGACTCTTTCTGCTGTTGGAGTCCGTTTTCCACCCCTTCTAGGCCTTATCCCAAAGGACAGAAGGGTGGGAAGATGTGGTTCCGTAAATCCCAAGGAGTCACGCGGATTCACGTGGTCAGTTTACCCCTAGAGGCAGAGGGGTAACAACAACAGACGCTCTAGAGGCAGAGGGGTCCAAGAACCAGGGAAACAGGGAGCCTCTCTCTGATAAGCCCTTTCAGCATCCCTGAGGTGTTGCCCGGCTGTCCCTCCTTGGAGGCAGTCGGGGGAAGATTATCACTGTACCCAGAAGCCTGGCATTCCCTCACCCAAGACAGATGGGTACAGTCGATCATATCCAAGGGTTACATAATTCCTTTCGAGGAAAGTCCCTTCCCCTCAAGTTCCCTTCCAGATGTACCACCCGGTCTAAGGGAGATTGCAGAGTTAGAAATCGCAAAACTACTGCAAAAAAGAGCCATTCAGCCAGTTATAATAGACCATTCAGAGCCCGGAATCTACTCAAGGTTCTTTTTGGTCCCCAAAAAGACGGGAGACTGGAGACCAATATTGGATCTCAGCAGACTCAACAAGTCTGTCAGGAAGACAAGATTCCGAATGGTCACTCTTCAATCAATTTGCCCTTCTTACAGAAGGACAACTGGATGTGCTCAATAGATCTTCAGGATGCGTACTATCACATCAAAATTCACAGACGCTCCAGGAGATTTCTCCGCTGGCTGGGGTCCAGTCACTTCCAGTTCAGAGCCCTGCCCTTTGGTCTCACTACAGCCCCCAGAGTGTTCACCAAATGCATGGCAGTGGTCACGGCTCACCTGAGACGTCAAGGATTCCAGGTGTTTCCGTATCTCGACGACTGGCTCCTGTCAGCCACCACCAGGCATCAGCTTATACAAGCCAGGGATTACACAATAGACCTTTGTTCTCATTTGGGCATCTCAGTCAACTTGAAAAGTCATCCTTATCGCCCTGCCAGTCTATTACCTTCATAGGCAAACTTAAACACTGTTCGGATGTCAGCTACCCTTACAGAACAAAGAGTTTCAGACATTCAGACTCATGTCAGGATCATTCTGGCCAGCAAGAAAGTACAGGCCAGAATGGTTCTAAAGGTATTAGGTCTCATGGCTGCGGCCATTACTCTTCTTCCCTGGCCCGATTCTACATGCGCCTCCTTCAGTGGATGCTGTTCACACAGTGGTCATACCAGCAACTCCCAATGCGTCACCAGATTCTGGTGACACAAACATGCAAAGAACATCTTGCTTGGTGGATCACATCGTCTCAGGTTCACCAAGGCAGGTGCTTTGTACCCCGTCCCCGATAGCCCCAGTCACCACCGATCCCTCCCTGCTCGGGTGGCGGCCTCACTATCAGGCCAGGATGGGTTCCTGGGGCGTGGCACCCGCTCGAGTACCATCTGCACATAAATGTCCTGGAGATGAGAGCAGTGCTTTTAACGTTGCAAGCCCTCAACGACTTTCTTCCCGTAGGGACAATTGCAGTCCACACAGACAACATGTCTGTAGTTTGGTATATCAACAAACAGGGCGGAACCAAGTCCTACCCCTTGTGTCGAGAAGCGCTCAGACTTTGGCAATGGGCGATCTCCTCTCATCGGTTTCTGGTAGCAACGCATATCCCTGGGAAAACCAACATTATAGCGGACAGATTGAGCAGAGCTATTCTCATGCCTCACGAGTGGTCTCTCAAGCAATCCATAGCGGAAGAGATTTTTCTGGAATGGGGTCGTCCATGTTGCGATCTTTTGCTACTCCCCAAAACAGCAAATGTCCAGACTTCTTCAGCCTCTTCCCTCTATCAGGCCATCCCCCCAGAGACGCTCTGACCCAGGATTGGCCCCAGGGACTTCTTTATGCCTTCCCTCCATTTCCTCTGATCCCTCAGGTGATCCAGAAAGCTACCGTTTGAGAGCCAAATTGATTCTCATTGCCCCTTACTGGCCTCGACAAGTTTGGTTCCGTTCCTCCATCATCACCTTTTGGTGCAGCCGTGGCATCTGGACCCAGTGCCAGATCTACTGATTCACCAATCCGGTCAGCTGCACCGGTCAATCCCTTCTCTCAACCTCACAGCATGGTTGCTCCACTTCCTTCCTTAGCCAGGCTTCCTTTGATCTCTAACCCAGTTAGAGATATCATAGTAACTTCACTAAAATCCTCTACCAGGAGGATTTACACAAGCAAATGGAAACGTTTCTCTTATTGGGCTAAGGCCCAAAATATTGATCCTTTTACTGCCCCTGTTCAGGCAGTTCTGGACTTCTTAGCAGAGATTTTTCATGCAGGCTCCTCTTCTTCCACAGTCAGAGTTCAGTTGGCTGCTATTTCTAATTTTCATGTCGGGATAGCAGATCATAATATTATGTCCCATAGGCTCTGCAGGGCCTTCTTGAAAGGAATTTTCCTGCTAAAGCCTCCAATCAGGAATCCTCCTCCTCAGTGGGATCTAAATTTAGTGCTGACATCCTTGATTCTTCCCCAATTCGAGCCAGCTGTTTCTTGTTCCCTGAAATATCTTTCTTGGAAAACTTTATTCCTAGTGGCTATTACATCTGCCAGGAGGGTGTCTGAACTTCATGCTCTATCGGTTCGACCCCTATTTGATTTTTCACAAAGACAGAGTATCTTTGAGAACTAATCCATCCTTTTACCTAAGGTCGCTTCAAAAACAATCTTAATCAATCCATTGATCTCCTGTATTTTTCCTAACTATTCAGATAGAGCTGAACAAAAGCTACATTATCTTGGCGTCCACCGTCAGCTTAGATATTATTTGGACAGAACAAAAAATTTAGAAAATCTGATCAACTTTTGTTTCCTATGCGGATAATAAAAAGGCCTTCCTGTTTCTAAAGTGACTTTGTCCAGATGGCTTTCTTCGGTCATCACTGAGATTTATACGATCAGGGAAAACAGCTGTGCTCAAAACCTAAAGCACATTCAACTAGGAGTTTAGCTACTTCTACAGCTTTTCAAGCTAGACTTCCTTTGGACACTATTTGTGCAGCGCCACTTGGGCCACTCCTCACACTTTTGTTTCCCATTACAAATTGGACTTGGCCTCCAGGGACAGAGCCAGTTTTGGCTCTACCGTCCTCAAGAGTTTGTTCCATTGAGCCACCCAGGATAGAGGTGCTAGGACGGTCCCATCAAGCAAGAATGAAGGCAAGATTGACAACTTAACATTAAGAAGTTATGTACCTACCATACCGTTCCATGTTAGTTGTCTTCTCTCGCCTTCTTTCTGCGACCTCCCTCCTTCCCCTGGCCTGGACAGACCTTGTATAAGAAACTATTATGCTAAAGACCATTCAGACCTGGTCCTTTTTCCATCTGTAAGTTTCTTCTTCCTTTGGGAAGTATTTTATGCTTGGTGTTATTGCCCTTTGTCAACAAACGAGATCTGGGTGCTTACTGCCTTGCATCATGGGATATGGGGCTGCCTCGAGCTGGTAAAAGGAGTTCTCGAGCTAAAGCAAGTGCCGAGTCGGAGCCGAGGATCGGCTCCGAACCCATCAAGCAAGAAAGAAGGCGAGAGAAGACAACTAACATGGAACGTTATGGTAGGTACATAACTTCTTATTTCACATGATACAATACCAAGAGTTTATGCTTGATCAGTTAACAAAAAAGCTATCCTCTGATGACTCTATTGATAAGAAATATGTATTAGAAATGGTAAATAACATACAACAGGTTAGTAACCATTCCTTAAAATGTGGCTGTGATGCACTGGAGGCTTCATTTAGATCAGCCATGACTGGCACAGTGATAAGAAGACATGCATGGCTAAAGGAACAAGCCTTACCGGATCATGTTAAAGCTAAGTTATTAGATGCTCCTATGGATAAGACCAGCTTGTTTGGTACACCTGCCCAGCAGGTAATGAAGAAAATGGAAGAAAAGGCAAAATCTGTTCAAACGGTTAAAGATTTCTTGCAGGTTCAACCCCCAAGGTTTAGTAGGAACTGGCCTGCCAAAAATTGGTCCTTTCCTGACACCACAAGATCCCAAAGGGGCAGGAATAGACGTTCCAGAGGCAGAAACCAATCCAGAGGAGGTGCCTACAGAGGACGACAGTGGCAAGGTAACAACAGAGGCACAGACACAACCACTGCCACTACAACAACACAACCACAGTGACTTACCTCTAAATCCGCCTACCAGGGAACAAATAGCAGCTCCATTAGGCGGCAAATTAACCTTATTTTCAAGAACTGGCACTATATCACAAAAGACAAGTGGATTTTACAAACCATAGATCAAGGTTACGGTTCCACTTCCACACTTTACCAGTCAAAGAGGAATGCCAGACCTACCTCCAAATCAAAAACAGAGGCTCTACAACAGATAATGCAATTAGCAAACATGAGAGCTGTGGAAAGAGTGCCAACAACAGAACAAGGAAAGGGATTCTACTCCAGACTATTCCTAGTTCCAAGAAAGGAAAAAGTTGGAGACCTATTCTCGACCTGTCCACCTTAAATACATACATCATTGTCCCAAAATTCAAAATGCTGACCCTACAGCAACTTCTTCCCATGCTGGGCAAGGAGTGTTGGCTGGTAACTCTAGATCTCAAGGAGGCATACTTGCACGTCCCCATTCGACCAATCTGCAGAAGATACCTCAGATTTCTTGCAGGATCAGAGCATTATCAATTATCAGCATTGCCCTTTGGCTTATCTACTGCCCAGAGTATTCACAAAATGCCTGGCATCAGTAATCGCCCACTGCAGACTACAGGAATTCAAATTTACCCATACCTGGACGACTGCCTAATACAAGGGACAACAAAAGCAAGCTGACAACAGATTTACAAAGGGTCATTTACTTGCTACAAGCACTGGGATACACAGTCAATTTACAAAAATCAAGGCTGATACCATCCCAAACAAGGACATTCTTGGCGGAATTGGACACAGTAAGACAAATGGCATTCCTAACTGCAGAAAAACAAAAGAACTCCCTCTTTACTTCTTGGCTCTAACAAAACAGAACAAGTTAACAGCAAGAAAAGTACTGCAGGCCTTGGGCTTCATGGCATCATGCATAATCTTGGTCCCACTTGCCAGACTACATATGAGAAAACTACAGTGGTACCTCAAGAATTTATGGTCCCAACACAGGCACAGCCTAGAAACAGAAATTCCACTAATTCCATGCTTAAAACAGGAGTTCCTATGGTGGGCTCAAGCATGCCAGTTAAACCCAGGTCTACCCTTTCGCAGATGTCAAGCAAACCAGACCATCACAACAGACGCTTCAGACCTAGGATGGGGGGCCCACATGCTGGACAAATGCGTGCAAGGATTGTGGACGAGGATCAACTTCACCTGCACATCAACCTAAGAAATGCTGGCAGTAAAACTGGCAATCCAAAAGTTCAAACCATTTCTCAAAGAGGGCCAGTTGATGATAAGGACAGACAACACCACAGTCATGTGGTACATCAACAAACAGGGAGGCACTCATTCATACCCCTATGCAGAATGACTTTGGAGCTGTGGAACCTGGCACTCAGCTACAACATCCAGTTACAGGCAATATTTGTACCGGGAAAGGAGAATACTCTAGCAGACATATTAAGCAGAACCACATCGGATGCCCACGAATGGATGCTACACCCGGACATCTTCAAGACCATCTCAAAGAAATGGGGAATGCCTCAGATAGATCTATTCGCTTCCCCTCTCAATCACCAGCTCAAAAAATTCTGCACAAGGACATTCCACCCACTGGCATGGAAAGTGGATTCGCTCTCCTTCAGCTGGAAAGGCCTAACAGCATATGCATTCCCGCCTCTTCCCTTGATACACAAGGTATTACTAAAAATCAAGGAAGAACATCCAAGGATAATCCTGATAGCTCCAAACTGGCCAAGACAACACTGGTACCCACTGCTGAGGAGCATGTCTCGGAACAATATGTGGCCAATACCCCTGATGCCTTTGATGTTAACTCAGAACAACTACAGCATCATGCATCCAAACCTAAAAATGTTGCAACTGACTGCATGGAACATCACATAGCAGCAGCTAATCCAGAACTTTCCCAAAGAGTTAAAGATATTATTCTTGAAGCCCGCAGACCTTCAGCAAGAAGGAACTATGCAGGAAAATGGAAAAGGTTTGTCATTTGGAGTACTGAAAGAGGAAAAGATGTGTCAAACATAGATATGCCTAACATTCTGGAGTATTTGGCAGAACTTCTACATACAGGCCTGTCCTACTCCTCCATCAAGATACATGCATCAGCTATATCAGCAGAATACAGCTTTGATCCACCTGTCTTTTCACATCCTTTACTCAGGCAGTTCCTCAGAGGAATCAAGAATGTAAAACCTCCAAGGAAACCACCATTGCCAGCTTGGGACTTGAACTTTGTGCTAGAAAAGCTGACACTATCACCTTTTGAACCAGCAGCAACAGCAGACCTACAGCATCTATTGTGGAAAACTGCTTTCCTACTGGCAATAACCTCAGCCAGGAGGGTTTCTGAACTTCAGGCCCTAATGGCAGTACAGCCCTTCCTAATCTTCCACCAAGATAGAGTGTCCATGAGGACTAATCCTACATTTATGCCTAAGGTGGTATCCAGAGTGTCTTTAAACCAGGCAATCCACCTACCTACCTTCTTTCCCAACCCACAAAACAGAGGGGAAAGAATACTGCATACCTTGGATATACATAGACAGCTACGCTACTACCTGGACAGAACAAAAAGTATCAGAAAAACTGACCAGCTTTTTGTAGCCTATGCAACAGGAAGGGAAGGAAAAGCTATTTCCAAACAGACAATCTCCAAATGGATAGGAAATTGCATACGATTCTGTTACTCCTTCCATGGAAAACCAATTCCACAGAACATAAGACCTCATTCTACAAGGGCAACAGCCACTACCACAGCCTTCTTACGAGGAGTGGCAACCAAAGACATTATTGAGGCGGCTACTTGGACCTCTGTGCATACATTTGCCAAGCATTATAATTTGCCTCTATATTCCAGATCCCGAGCAGGGTTTGCCACTGCTGTACTGCAAGGGATCTTAAACACACCATAATCTAGTTTTTCCTCCTCCCTAGTTGGCTATGGTATTCTACCCAGTTGTTATGACTGCAGATGCATCCATGAAGGACATAGTACAGTTTTGTACCTACCATAAATGTAGATGTCCGAACTGGATAGCATCTGCAGTCAGGATTACCCTCCTCCTTCCCTCTGTGGTACTCCTAGGGTGTTTACCCTCCTAATAGCTAGCTGGTGGGGGGGGGGGGGAGTCTTTTATGGTGTATTTGTTTGTATATATGTACATACATGCTTATTTTTGTGTTTACCTCTATCTTTTGGAAACATTGGCATTTATCCAAATTTTAGCCTTCAAGAGGGCAACTGGCATCTGGGGCAAGAAACACTGAGGAAAATGGCGTCGGCTGATGCCTTTATACCCGAAGACCAACAGAGATGACGTTGGGTGAAGTGCGACATCAGCCGAAGCCGGACCCGGACTTTGGAATCCGGCCGACTGAAGGGCTGCCTGACGACAGGACAACCCAGTTGTTATGACTGCAGATGCTATCCAGTTCGGACATCTACATTTATGGTAGGTACAAAACTGTACTTTCTGCAGTGTGTGTGTGTGTGTGTGTGTGTGTGTGTGTGTGTGTGTGTGTGTGTGTGTGTGTGTGTGTGTGTGTGTAATTTGATAAAGCGTTCTCCTCAAAAGAAAGACATACTCATTAGAGATGCAAGCTTCTCTTGGAAAAAATGTAATGCATTTTAGTTTTACTTAATTTTTTGAGGAGAGAGTAGCATTTGATATCCAAGAAAATGCTAATGTGGAAGTTTTTCTTGATAGCAGAAGCATTCATGGAGCTTAAGCCATTGCTTAAAAATACAGGATGTCTTTAGTTTCCATACATGTGTAGGTTGTCTAAGGAAAATGTTAATGTAGAGTTTGTCCTGATAAAAGAGACATTGTTTGGTGATTTGGGGTGTAAGAGCCCTGTGAGAATGTTACTGACAGTGGTGACAGAGAAAATTGCATACCATGCAATTATCCAGATTTTTGCCTCATATTTTTTGGTTTCTTTCTCATAAAATTGTTTTTTTCTGGCAAGTCATTGAGGACTGAACTCATAAAATAATGGCAGACATTTGAGCTTTAGACTTCATCTCTTTCAGAAAATGCATTCTAATGCAAAACATGTTGTTCAATCCACTTTCTAAGGAGGTAGGGGGATGAATGTGTGTGACTCATACCTCTCAACTGTACAGATTTTCACAGAATGTCCAAATTTTTGCATTATATTTTGGTCTGTTCCTCATTAAAATTCTGTTTTTGACAAATCACTGGGATGAGCTAAGGATTAAAGTTGCTAAATAAATGACATGCATTTGAGTTTCAGATTTGATATCCTTCAGAAAATATATTCTAAAACAAATCCTGGTATTCTAGCAACTTTCTAAATGTGTCCCTAGTTTGGTGTGTGTGTGTGTGTGTGTGTGTGTATACCCCTCAGCAGTCCAGGTTTTTGCAGAATGTCCAGATGTTTGCGCCATATTCCTCCTAAAAAGGATTGAAGTTGCTAAATAGTTTTACACATAATATCCTTTAGAAAAATGCATACCAGCACAAATCCTGTTATTCTAGCAATTTTGTAAATTCATGAAAGCAACATTTATAATCTATCCCTGTTTATTTTAGGCTTTGTCCACATTTCTTGCACTAACAAGTTGAGGTGTGTGTGTGTGTGTGTGTGTGTGTGTGTGTGTGTGTGTGTGTGTGTGTGTGTGTGTGTGTGTGTGTGTGTGTGTGTGTGTGTGTGTGTGTGTGTGTGTGTGTGTGTGTGTGTGTGTGTGTTAGAGAGACAGAGTCAGAGAGAGAGAAATGCCCTAGTTAGAGCTAGCAGCTGGAAATAAATTCAAGTGCATTTTCAAGAAATTGTGAGCTTCAAGGGAAGAGAAGTTTACTGCTGCTCATGCTAAGTCTGCTTAAAATGTGCAACTGTTTTGTTTAGCAAATGGTATCATTATTGTGGCATAGAATTTTAAAGCAGTGTTAGCACACTTGCATCTTGATGCAAAGGGCAGTAGGTTCTATTCCTACAACATATACATTTGTATTTTAAGGTGGTATGCTTCTGCAGTCCTTAGTATGTCCTCCTTTGGATGGGACGCCTAATAACAATGAACCTGTTTTATAGCTTGCCACACATTCCCTATTGCAATATATCAGCTTACCATTTCTTTTAATGTAACATAGGCAATTTATTCTTCAAGGGCAACAGGCACTGAGTTTGTAAATGAAACACTGAAATATAAAGTTATTTTCCAGCAACAACCTCTTCATTGGTTTCAGATCTCTTTAATGTGGAATTATTCAGATGACTTTTACTTCTGCAGGGACTTTAATGCTAAGTTCTGTTTTCATTGTAAGACTATTGCTTTGTTTAGGTTTAGTAAATGTCTATCAGTGTTTGTGCTATAAAATTTGAAATAAAAGTTATAAAAGAACTCTAAATATCTGCAATCATTGTAGAAGTAAAGCATAAAACAGTATGCACACTGAGAGATTTGAATAGTGTATATGACAAATGGGGAGAAATATCCAAGTAATGGGACACTGGAATGGCTGCGTGGGCAGAGGGGTTGGGGCTGTGTGGGCGGGGCTCTGGGTTTGCACCCCCCTGCAAAAAATCCTGCGGGCTCCCTTGCATGGGGGCTATTCAACTAGTATCAGAAGAAGAAAAGGGACAAGGTTTCTATTCCAGACTTTTCCTGGTACACAGAAAAGACAAATCATGGCGTCCAATTCTGGACCTGTCTACTCTAAACACCTTCCTGGACATTCCAAAATTCAAGATGCTGACTCTTCACCAGTTACTTCCTATGCTAGTCAAGGATGCCTGGTTGGCAACTCTCAGATTAAAAGAGGCTTACCTGCTTATTCCAATCAGGGAATCTTGCAGAATATTCCTAAGCTTCAAAGCAGCCTGCATGCATTATCAGATGTCCTTCAAGGATACATCTGCAGTCATAACATATGGGTTGTCCTGCCTCAGGCAGCCCTTCGGTCGGCCGGATTCCAAAGTCTGGGTCTGGCCTCGGCTGATGTCGCATCTTCCCCGACGTCACAGCTGCTGGGGTATAAAGGCATCAGCCGACGCCATTTTCCCCAGTCTTTCTTGCCGCGCGGTGCCCGAAGCAGAAGCTGTTCGCAAGTGCCGGTCGGTCAGATCCAGAGATTCCGCTACCGAAGACTTCTAAAAAGCTAAGTACCCTGTTGGGGACTCTTTCTTGCCTCAGCCGATGTCAGACAAAGTAAATAATTGTTTAACTTGTGGGAAACAAATACCTCATAAGGATTTCCATTCCTACTGCCTTCCTTGCTTAGGTCCAGACCACGACGTATCAGCCTGTTTAGCCTGTGCCTCCTTCAACCGACGGACTCTTAGACGTCGGTCGGAGTTTGCAGAAGAGTTTTTGGAGCCGCTTTTGCATATAAAATGCCGTCGGAGACTCGACCACGCATTTAGCCAAAAATGCAAGGAAAAGGACCGACACTTTCGGCCAGCGGTTTCGCTGAAACCACGGTTAGGCCTACCATGAAGTGTCTCGGTTTCGGCTGAAACCGAGGCCTCGGTTCTTCCTTCTGCCGAAATCATTCCTCCGACAACCGAGGCCAGCCAGGCCCCGGCCGAGTCGGCTACAGAAATCCCTACCGAAGAAGCAAGTGCACGAGAATTGTCCGACACCATTCCTTTGGACATTTCCACTCCTGCACGTTGGGCAGCTAGGCCCCCTGCTTCTATGTCTATTAAGGCTTTCTCCAGGGCTAAAGCAGCTAAAATTACTAAAGCTTTACCTGCAAAATCAACCTCAGAGACCTTCCTCAAGTACCCAGATTCTCAGTCTTGCTGAGGACCTTATTTCTCTGATTAGGGGTTCCCAACCTCACCCAGACAGGGCCTCCCAACCTCCTCCTGACAAAAGGCCCAGGACTGAACCCCCTGAACCTGTCTCCTCTGACTACTCCTTGGATGGATCTGATTTGTCAGACCATCACGAAGGGCCGTACTCACCTTATGAGGACTCTGATGCAGAAGACTCTATCCCTTCTGCTTCCCCTCCAGAGGAATTCTCCTTTGGGGAAACTTTACACTCTATGAGGGAACACTTTCAATGGCAGGGTCAGGATTTTTCTGATTCTAGAAAAAGACTAAGGACTTTCTTACACTTGCCTCAGCATAGGCCTTTAGCCATACCACCTGTGCTAACTGTAGTTGATGATGCATATAATGATGTCAGCTCTGCCCCTGATTCACTTCCTCCGGCCCCTGCCAAACCTGACAGATACTACAGGGTTCCGGATTCCCACTTCCACTTGTATAAGGCCCATGCTGCAGACCCAGAAACTATTTCTCAGGGCCCAAAAGGTGTTGCAGCTGCCACTGCCAAAAACCCAATACCCTCTGAAAGGGAGTCAAGAGCATTAGAGAGATGGGGAAAAAAGGTTTATACATCTGCTACTCTTTCTGCCAGGGCTTTAAACTGTCAATTCCACATGATACAGTACCAGGAATATTTGTTAGACCAGCTGAATAAAAAGCTTTCTCCTGAACCTTTAGACCGTAAGGCCCTTCAGGAATTGGTACACAATTCTCAGCAGGTCAGTAATCATTTTTTAAATGTGGCTATGATGCACTGGAAGCTTCATTTAGATCAGCTATGACTGGGGCAGTAATTCGTAGACATGCCTGGCTTAAAGAACAATCCTTGCCGGACCATGTTAAGGCTAAACTCCTAGATGCTCCAATGGAGAAACAAAGTTTATTTGGCTCCCCTGCACAGGAGATTCTAAAGAAAGTGGAAGAAAAAGCAAAATCTGTGCAAACAGTCAAGGATTTTCTGCAGGTCCAACCTCCGAGGTTCAGCAGAAACTGGCCTTCAAAGAATTGGTCCTTTCCAGACAACTCCAAAGCACAGAGGGGCAGGAATAGACACCCAAGAGGCAGAGGTCAATCAAAAGGTGCCTACAGGGGTCGCCAGTGGCAACCTCCCAACCAGAGGAGTACTGCCACAGCTGCAACTACATCCACTTCCACAGGACAAACACAATGATTTGACTCTGACTCCGCCTACAAGGGAACAACTGGAAGCACCCTTGGGCGGAAAATTGGCTTTATTCTCAAACAACTGGCATTGCATTGCAAAAGACAAATGGACATTGCAAACAATAGACAGAGGATACAGGTTTCATTTCCACACTTTACCAAGAAGGAGCGAAATGCCAAACCTTCCACCAAACCAGAAGCCAGAGGCTTTAAGACAAATCAACAATTTACTTCAGATGAAAGCAATAGAAAGGGTACCATCTACGGAACAAGGCCAAGGGTTTTACTCCAGACTATTCCTTGTACCAAGAAAAGAAACCCAATGGAGGCCTATTCTCGACTTGTCCGCACTAAACACATATCTCATTGTGCCAAAATTCAAAATGCTGACCCTACAGCAACTTCTTCCCATGTTGGGCAAGGAGTCTTGGCTGTTGACTCTAGATCTCAAGGAGGCATACCTGCATGTCCCTATACGACCAGATTGCAGAAGACACCTCAGATTTCTTGCAGGATCAGAGCATTATCAATTCTCAGCATTGCCATTTGGCTTATCTACTGCGCCCAGAGTATTCACGAAATGCCTGGCATCAGTAATTGCACATTGCAGGCTTCAGGGAATTCAAATCTACCCATACCTGGATGACTGCCTAATACAAGCGGAGAACAGGACAAGACTTACAAAGGATTTGGCCTATGTCATACACCTGTTACAGGCCTTGGGATACACGGTCAACATACAGAAGTCAAGACTAGTGCCATCCCAAAGGATATCCTTTTTGGGTGCGGATCTGGACACAATAACTCAGATGGCTTTTCTCACAGAAGAAAAACAAAAGCAACTACCAGTCTACTTCATGGCTTTGACAAGACAAACTCGGCTCACTGCAAGGAAAGTCCTGCAGGCCCTGGGTTACATGACATCTTGCATAATCTTGATCCCACATGCCAGGCTGCATATGAGGAAATTACAATGGTACCTAAGGAATGTATGGTCTCAACACAGGCACAGTCTAGAAACCATGATTCCAATCATTCCATGCCTGAAAAAGGAATTCCTGTGGTGGGCTCAGGCCTGCCAGTCCAACATAGGGTTGCCTTTCACCAAACCACATCCAAGGCAAAACATCACCACGGACGCCTCAGACCAAGGATGGGGAGCACACATGGAAGACAAGTGCATCCAAGGCCTATGGACTCAAGACCAGCTGAATTTGCACATAAACCTAAAGGAGATGCTGGCAGTGAAACATGCAATCGAGGCATTCAAATCATTCCTCCAGCAAGGTAATCTGCTGATAAGGACAGACAATACCACAGTCATGTGGTACATAAACAAACAGGGAGGCACGCATTCCTACCCTCTATGCCGGATGGCAATGGATCTGTGGAACCTAGCCCCGGATCTCAACATCCAACTGCAGGCCAAATTCGTACCAGGAAAAGAGAATTCACTAGCAGACAGCTTAAGCAGAACTATCACGGATGCTCACGAATGGATGCTGCATCCAGACATCTTCAAAATCATAACAAACAAATGGGGAATGCCAGAGATAGACCTGTTCGCCTCCCCACTCAACAACCAACTAAAGAAATTCTGCTCAAGAGTATACCACCCACAAGCCTGGAAGGTGGACTCCCTCTCTTTCAACTGGAATGCCCTAACAGTGTATGCTTTTCCACCACTTCCATTGATGTACAGAGTACTACTGAAGATCAGAGAGGAACAGCCAAATGTGATACTGATAGCTCCAGACTGGCCAAGGCAGCACTGGTATCCGCTGCTGAGAAGCATGTCTCGGACAAACTCAAAGACTCTACCCCTATGGCCTCTACTTCTAACGCAGAACAACTTCAAGACACTGCATCCAAACTTGAAAACACTGCAACTGACTGCCTGGAAAATTGCCTAAGACAAAGCCAAACTGTCTTATCTCAAAGGGTCAAGGACATAATCCTGGAGGCTCGTAGACCCTTCACAAGAAAGACATACTCAGCTAAATGGAAGAGATTCCTCATTTGGAGCGCTTCAAAGGGTACAAATGTCACACTGGCAAACCTAGCACACATCCAAGAATACTTAGCAGAACTGTTCCACAATGGCCAGTCATATTCTTCCATTAAGATCCATGCTTCAGCAATTTCAGCAGAATGCAACATGGATCCTCCTATCTTCTCTCACCCTCTTCTCAGACAATTTTTAAGAGGGATCAAAAATGTAAAACCTCCAAGAAAACCACCTCTTCCTGCATGGGATCTCAATTTTGTGCTGGAAAAATTAACACTACCTCCCTTTGAACCAGCAGCATCAGCAGACTTACAGTTCTTATCTTGGAAAACTGCTTTCCTTCTAGCAATCACTTCAGCAAGAAGAGTATCCGAGTTACAGGCGCTAATGGCAGTGCAGCCTTTCCTTATTTTTCACCAGGATAGAGTGTCTCTGAGAACCAATCCTACTTTCATGCCAAAGGTGGTATCCAGGGTATCCTTGAACCAAGCTATTCATTTGCCTACGTTCTTCCCTAACCCACAGAACAGGGGGGAAAAACTACTGCACACCTTGGATGTACACAGACAACTACGCTACTATCTGGACAGAACTAAAACCAGCAGAAAAACTGACCAATTTCTGGTAGCATATGCAGCTGGAGTGCAAGGAAAAGCAATTTCCAAACAGGCAATCTCTAAATGGATAGGAAATTGCATTAGTTTCTGCTACTCTTTCCACGGAAAGACAGCTCCTGAAAATATCAGGCCTCACTCCACAAGAGCCACAGCCACCACTACAGCTTTCCTATGAGGGGTGGCTACCAAAGACATTTTAGAAGCTGCTGCTTGGAGCTCCGTGCATACATTTGCCAAGCATTACAATCTACCTTTATACTCCAGATCCCGAGCAGGTTTTGCAACTGCAGTTTTACAGGGGATCATAACTACACCATCCTTATCTTAGTACCTCCTCCCCCAGTTTGGCTATGGTATTCTACCCATATGTTATGACTGCAGATGCATCCTTGAAGGACATAGTACAGTTTTGTACCTACCATAAATGTAGATGTCCGATAGGTATGCATCTGCAGTCAGGATTACCCACCTTCCCTCTGTGGTATTCCTAGGGTGCTTACCCCTCTTTCAGCTAGCTGGGGAAATCTATTATGGTGTATTTGTTTGTATGTATATATATATATATATATATATATATATATAGTTTTACTCTGTTTGGAATTTTCAATTTTTATCCAAATTTAGCCTTCCTAGAGGGCACCTGGCATCTGGGGCAAGAAACACTGAGGAAAATGGCGTTGGCTGATGCCTTTATACCCCAGCAGCTGTGACGTTGGGGAAGATGCGACATCAGCCGAGGCCAGACCCAGACTTTGGAATCCGGCCGACCGAAGAGCTGCCTGAGGCAGGACAACCCATATGTTATGACTGCAGATGCATACCTATCGGACATCTACATTTATGGTAGGTACAAAACTGTACTTTCTGTGCACTGCCCTTTGGCTTGTCTACTGTGTCCAGGGTATTCACAAAGTGCCTGGCTCCAGTAATTGCATTTTGCAGGCAAAGAAATATTCAAATATATCCATACCTGGACGATTGTCTAATTCAGGCAGAAAACCAGGCCATTCTTCTAAAACATCTGGCATTTGTAAAAAGACTTCTAACTTGTCTAGGGTACACCATAAACGAAAATAAATCTCAACTGGTACCCTCTCAAAAAATTGCATTCCTGGGTGCAAGCTTGAATACAACTGCCCAGATGGCTTTTCTTACGCCAGAAAAGCAAATTCATTTGGTGACTTACTTCAAACAGGTGGCCACAAAAACCCTGCTATCTGCAAGGCAAATACTGCAAGCCTTGGGGTTCATGGCCTCATGCATTCTTCTAATTCCATATGCAAGACTGCATATGAGGAAATTTCAGTGGTACTGAAAAAGTTTATGGAGTAAACACTGTCACAGCCTGGAAACAATGATTCCTATCATACCTTGCCTGCACCTAGAGTTCCTATGGTGGTCAAAGGCCTGCCACCAAAACAAGGGACTGCCATTCACACCACCCCCTGCCGCCCAAACCCTAACTACAGATGCATCAGACTATGCATGGGGGGCTCATCTGGCAGGGAAGTGCATTCAGGGCAAATGAAGCCCAAATCAAATGCACCTTCATATCAATCAAAAAGAAATGCTAGCTGTACAGAATACACTGACAGCCTTCAAGGACTACCTTCATCCAGGACAATTACTGATAAAGACGGACAAAAACCACGGTTATGTGGTACATAAACAAGCAGGGGGGGTACACATTCCTACCCCCTCTGCAGACTAGCCATGGCATTGTGGAACACGACCTTGAGCTACCAAGTACAACTACAAGCTCAATTCCTGCCAGGAAAGCAGAATGTTCTGGCAGATGAACTAAGCAGAAATCTCATGGACCCTCACGAATGGAAACTGGAACCACGGATTTTCATCATGTTGACATGCAAATGAGGGAGCCCAGACATAGATCTTTTTGCCTCACCCCAGAACTACCAGTTGGACAAATTTTGCACAAGAACTCGTGTCAAAAAAGTCTGGAAAGTGGATGCTCTGTCCTTCAGCTGGGAAAACCTATCAGTCTATGCTTTCCCCCTCTGCCTTTGCTCACCAAGGTTCTACTAAAGGTCAAACAGGACAAACCAAAATGATTTTGATTGCTCCAGACTGACCTCGCCAACACTGGCACCCACTCCTGCGCAGTGTCACACATTTCTCCGTGGCACATGCCGCAGACACCTTCCTTATTGTCTCAGCAGGAGAACAAAATTCTGCACCCTCAGCTCCAAACATTGAATCTTGCAGCTTGGCTAATCACTTAAATTCACCCTTAGCATTCCTCAGCAAACCTGTGATGAATGTCATTTTGGAGGCGAGAAGACCTAGTAATAGAAAATCTTATGCTGACAAATGGAAAAGATTCTGTGCCTGGAATCAATCTCAAGGGATGAGCACAGCAGTGCCCAATTTACCTCAGATTTTGCAATACTTAACTGATGCTTCACAAAGGCCTCTCTTTTTCTTCCATAAAAATCCATGCCTCAGCCATTTCAGCTCATTACAACACAGACCCCCCCCCCTTCTCTCATCCTCTTCTAAAGCAGTGTTTCAGAGGCCCCAAAATCTTGAGACCACCCAGGAGAGCTCCAACCCCTGCCTGGGACCTTGACTTTGTATTGGAGAAAGTCACTCTACCTCCTTTCGAGCCAGCTACAACTACAGACTTAAAATTTATTTTCTGGAAAACAACCTTCCTTTTAGCAATCACTTCAGCTAGAAGGATATCTGAATTACAGGCCCTTATGGCAGTGGAGCCTTTCATCATCTTTCATGCGGACAGGGTGTCACTCAGGACCAATCCATAATTCATGCCCAAGATATGGTATCCATTGTGGCTCTTAATCAGTCCATTCATTTGCCAACTTTCTTTCCCAATCCACAGAACAAGGGAGAGCGGATTCTACATTCATTGGATGTACACAGACAACTTTGATTCTACTTGGACAGGACTAAATCTCGAAGAAAATCTGAACAACAGCATTTGCTGCAGGGGCAGAGGGGAAGGCTATTTCAAAGCAAACCATTTCTAAATGGATAAGCCATTGTATTCATTTCTGTTATAAGCACCATGGAAAACCTATCCCCCAGGGGATCAGATCTCATTCCACCAGGGCTGCATCTACTTCAGCAGCCTTTCTCAGAGGTGTTCCTACCAGGGATATTCTAGAAGCTGCTACCTGCAGTTCAGTTCATACTTTCACCAAGCATCATCATTTACTAATTTTCTCAAAACCCAGAGCTGGCTTTGTCACTGCTGTTTTGCAGGGCCTTATAGCTGGTCCTAATGCTGTATAAATCCATCCTCCCAACCTTAGCTTTGGGAATCTACCCAAATGTAATGACTGTAACAGTGAAACACGATGAACATAGTACAGTTGTGTACACTTACCATAAATGTAGATGTTCGAGTGTATTCACTGTTGCTGTCCTGGTTACCCTCCCTCCAGCCCCCTGTTTTTCTTTTACTATACATCTTCTTTCTTTTATTATGCTTAAAAGCCTTTTTGGTGTATTTGCTTTTGTTTAGAGGTACATATTTTTGTGTTTCTAATTATATATCACGTTTTTTTGACACTCTGGAATAGATTGCCCATACATGTCAAGCAGAGTGCCTCTTTGGCCCTCTTCAAAAGGAACCTTGACGATTGGATGAGAGAAAGGAAATTCACCCAGGGGATCACATCACTCGCCCTGCTAGACAGGGGTCCAGGGAAGTAAACAGTGTGGGAAGAAATAGCCAGGGAATTGTTATGGCTAGGCTTGTATAGGCCCTAGGGCTTGATAGCCTAGTACCAACCTATGAACCTATATATATATATATTTTTTTTTTTTTTTTTTTTTTTTTTGCTCCCCATTTTGGGGGCACCTGACATCTGGGACAAGAAAAACTGATGTAATGGCGTCAGCTGCATGTTTTATACCCCTGACAACCTGACGTCATGAAAGAAGGGACAGCAACCGATGCAGGACCCAAGACTTTGTTAATCAGGCTGACTGAGTGCAACCTGCCAGCAGTTTACCCAAATGTAATGACTGCAACAGTGAATACACTCGAACATCTACATTTATGGTAAGTGTACACAACTGTAGTTTCTCTGCATTGTCTTACAAGTGTTTTATGACTTCCAGAAAGTACCAAGATTTGAGGGAAAGCCATGTGTGTATTTTCACTGGTAGATGCTAAATACTACCAGCTGCATCAATGGGGGGTTTATCTGGCATAGAGTCAGAAGACAAGATATGATGTCATTCTGCAAGCTATCCCAGCAATAATAGTTGAGAGATTAAGAACTCTCAGAGAGAGAGAGAGACTGAGTATTCTGTATTTTGTCTTTGATGTGACAGCAAGAAGATCCATTCACTACACATCTGTCTTGCTCTGTAAGTCAGTCTAGGGAACAGTATAATTCTCTTAGATACAGTCAGGAATATAGCAAAGCTTAATTTAGATGTTTTTTCTTTATTTATTTGTGACTGTCCTGCAGTGTTGTTTAAAATATTTCCTATGATTTTGAACTCTGATGTTACTGTGATTATATACTGCATATTTTCTTGTTCTTTTATTATTTATTATTAAATATATTTAAACCTTTCATTGTGGCTATTTGTGAGATATATTTAAGTTCTGAGAGTACTTGAATACTTATTTGGTGACACTATGGGCCACTCCTAATAGCCTTGCTCTTGGTCAAACTACCATTTGTATTAACAGTAACATTACACAGTAAGATTCAACACCCTTTGTTAAGGGCCTTAAAGTAGCTGATAAGGAGCTGGCTGGTGGCAGTGAAAATTACCTTACAGTATGAGCAGAAGGGGGCATAACTAGTAAACTTGTGCCTGCCTTTCCCAGATGTGTGTGTGTATCTGTGTATAAATCAAACCTCAAAGTGTGTGTGTGTGTGTGTGTGGGTGTCAGCTACTTGGGCAGGAACGTGAAGCATTGGTTGGACAGAGAGGGTGCTGGAGGTCTTGGCTTGGCCACTCAGCTGAGATTTCAACTCTATAGATGTGCCAATGGGGAGTCTTATTGGGGATCTACTGACTAGGGAGAAACCAGCCCTGGACTGACTGTGGTCTCTTTGTGCTCTTAAGGGGAATTGCACTTGATGCAGGGAGCTGCATCTGGAAATACTGTGTGTAACTTGTCATCGTCCCAGTGTACGTCCCCCACTGATGCTAGTTGTGAGGATTGAGACTCCTTGATTTCCGGTCCACTGGTAGGGCATCACAAGCCCATTGCAGTTTTGGCTGATGGTAACTGTGTGACCAGAGCTATAGTGTCAGGTCTGTGCCTGCTGAGAATGGTATGGCCTGAAATGTCTTCCCTTGAAAGAAGAGGCAAAAAATCAGTATCCTAGATGCCCTCTTCAGGGGGGAGATGCTCTTTGAACAGGTCGTTCAGGACCTGGTTATTGACCTCCTGAAGAGGAAACAGGCACTCATAACTGCGGAAGGTTTTCAGTGATCCACTTCTGACCACATCCTTTTTGTCTAAGCCAGACTATCCCCAGAAGAAGAAAGAGACTCCATGCCTTCCATTTATGTAGCTTAATCATTGCATAATTTGGCCCCTGTGGTGCCAGCCTACTTTCCAAGAAGGAATACCCTTTGTCTAGGACTGCCCATAGGTTGTTGTAAACAAGTTCTGCTTAGCCTGGAAAACTGTCTTGTATGTGGTTAGTGTCAGGAACATCACTGATCTTTCTCCATAGACCTCCACTGGTGAACCAGCTCTTAGGACAGGTGCAGACTGTGCTGCTATGTCCACTTTTTCAAATAGACTCGGTGGCGTTGGCGTTGACTTCCACCTCTTCCTGGTCCTTAGAGGGTGGACATTTTCCACCCTTTTCTGAACATCAGTGGGTTCTGACAGCAGATGTGGAAAATTTGGTTCCAGTTGGGATTCATTGGGGTCTGGTATGCTTGCTGCCGTAATGTGCTTGGATTGTGTAGTGTACATGACACTCTTTCTCTCATCTGTGTCTGGGGTTCACACAGGAGATTTCTTTGGTTCAGTCTGAGTGGGCATTACTTCCACATCATAGCTGTGCCATCTGGGCTTCTCTTGTCACCCAGAGTATTTACCAAGATGGACTTGCAGAAGTGCCATGTACTGCCTCTGCTGGTCAACGTGCAGGTGTCTGTCCTATCTCTGACATGTGTGTGACTTGGGTCTTCATTACTCCACGGTCATAGTGCAGCTATCAGCATTTTGTGCCATTTATGACTGTGTGGTCCAGCATCAGCTTGACAAAGAGTTATTTAAAGGAATGCTACATATCTACCTTCCATTGAAGAATCCCTTCCCTGCTATAAGACCTTAACTTCATGATTGACAGGTTTGTCCATCCACCCCTTGAACCTGTGATATCTGTGGCACTGATGTTTGTTTCCTAGGTTTCTGGAAAATACTGATGTTCTTCATCTCACATTGCTGCAGTCCTTACATATGGGTAGTCCGCTGTCCTCGGTCGGCCCGAATACCAAAGTATTAGGCTGACGTCGGTCATGGGCGCTTAGATCTGACATCAGAGCGTCAGGGTATAAAAGCGCATGACCGACGTCATTTCCTCAGTCTTTTTTGCCGCATGGTCCGATGCAGAAGCAGCGTTTGCAAGTGCCGTTCGGCGTTCTGAAATTTTCGTATTCTGAGTTTCAGACCGAAACCAAGTTGGACTAAGTACCCGTTAGAATATTTTGTTTTTCTTGCCTCAGTTATTTCCGGATGTCAGAAAAAGTGAATAATTGTATTTCTTGTGGGAAACAGATACCGCATAGGGATTACCACTCTTTGTATTCCTTGTTTGGGACCTGAGCACGCCGTAGTCGGGTGTCACTTTTGTGCTAGGTTTAATAAGCGCACCATTAAATGTAGGTTAGATTGCGCTAGGCTTGTCTTCGGTAAGCGGTGTAATTATAATATGCCGTCGGATCCTCCGACGCCCGCTACCGCGAAGAAGCGCAAGGACAAATCTTTAAAGTCTAGGCAGGATGAGTCGTCCGTTCCGGACGCCGGTTCTTTAGAAACTACGGTGGAATCTGGGGATCCAGCCGAGGTTTCACTTGAGTCTCAGGGGGAGGCTTTAATTTTGCAGGATGTGGCCTCTCAGGAGTCAGGCCAGGCTGAGGGGGCCTCTCAGGTTGCTGTTCTCCCTTCTTTGCCTAAGGTGGTTAGGCTTTCTCCTTCTGTCTCTAGGGCTCCTTCCAAAGGCAGGCCTGCTCTGACTTCCACGGGTGTCAGTCCTAGTTCTGCAGGTTCTGTGCCTAAAAAGCACATGCTTAAAATGGCAGAAGATTTAATTTCTTTAATCAGAGGTTCTATGCCCCCTCCTGATAAGAGGCCTAGGGTGGAGCCAGAGGTGGAAAGTTTGGAGCAGGCTTCAGATTACTCAGAGTCTTCGGCTGAAGACATTCAGGATTTTCCTCCTTATTCTGATTCAGATGCAGAGGATTCCACTCCTTCTGCCTCTCCTCCAGGGGATTTTATTTTTTCAGAAACCCTGCATTCTATGAGGGAACATTTTAAATGGGAAGGTCAGGATTTCTCAGATTCCCGAAAGAGGCTTAGGGAATTTTTCTTTTTACCACAACACAGGCCCTTGGCTATTCCTCCTGTTTTGGATGTTGTTCAAGACGTTTTCTCCGAGGCTTCCCTTAATCCAGACTCTCTGCCTCCTGCGCCTGTTAAGCCAGATAGGTATTACAGAGTACCTGAGGCTCATAAATATCTGTATAAGAGTCCAAGGGCTGACCCAGAAACTATTAGCCAGGGACCTAAGGGTGTCAGGGCTTCTGTTGTAAAGAATCCAGTTCCTATGGATAAGGATGCTAGAGCTTTGGATAGATGGAGTAAGAAAGTGTATACCTCTTCCACTTTAGCAATGAGGGCTTTGAATTGCCAGTTTCATATGTTGAAGTATCAAAATTTTCTTCTTTCTCAACTAAAATCTAAAGTAGATGCTTTGGCAGAGGGCATAGAGTGTAAAGAATTACAGGATTTGGTACATGCCTCTGAACAGGTGGGTAAGCATTCTTTGCAGTGTGGTTTCGATGCTTTACAGGCTTCTTCCAGGGTGGCTGCTACTGGTTCAGTTATTCGCAGGCACGCCTGGCTTAAGGATCAGAATTTGTCAGAGCATGTTAAAACTAGAATTTTGGATGCTCCTTTACAGTCTGAAGTTTTGTTTGGTTCTCCTGTGGAGTCTGTCTTGAAGAAAATGGAAGACAAGGCTAAGTCTATGCAGACTGTTAAAGATTTTTTGCAGGTGCAGCCTCCTAAGTTTAGCAGGAATTGGCCTACTAAGGGATGGGCTTATCCTTCTTCTGATGTACAGTCTAGGGGTAGATCTAGACGTGGTAGGGGCAGAGCTCAGAGTTCTTTCAGGCCTAGAACATGGAGTTCACCTGCACAATCTACAGGTGAGGGCAGGGGCCAGTCCTTTCGTAAACAGGCCCAATGACCTGCATCTTCAGCTGCCAGATCCTTCCTGTCTGGCAGCTCCTTTGGGAGGAAAGTTGGCACTCTTCAAGCAAAACTGGCTTTTAATCACCCAGGACAAATGGGTGTTGGACATTATAGACCGAGGCTACAAGTTTTATTTCCATACAGTGCCTCCTTTCAAAGGCATGCCAGAAGTTCCTCCTCAGCAAAGGGTAGAGGCTCACAAGCAGATTTCTTTACTTCTACAAATGGGGGCTATACAGCAGGTCCCTCTGTCAGAAGTGGGCCTAGGATTTTATTCTCGCCTGTTTCTAGTACCAAAGAAAGGAAACACTTGGAGGCCAATTTTGGATTTATCTATCCTCAACACATACCTGGACATTCCAAAATTCAAAATGTTGACGTTGCAACAACTTCTACCTCTGTTGGGCAAAGATCACTGGATGGTAACTCTGGATCTCAAAGAGGCTTATCTTCATGTTCCTATCAGGCCCAGTTGCAGGAGATACCAGCGTTTTCGGGCTGGGACTTTACATTATCAGTTCTCTGCATTGCCCTTTGGCTTATCTACTGCGCCCAGGGTGTTCACAAAGTTTCTGGCTCCAGTGATAGCCTTCTTACGGTTAAGAGGAATACAAATTTATCCTTATTTGGACGATTGCCTGATTCTTGCTCAAGACAAGCCCTCCATGATTCTAATAGCTCCAGATTGGCCTCGACAGCACTGGTACCCTCTGCTGAGGAGTTTAGTACGGGAGCCTCCATGGCCTTTGCCTTTGATTCCGCACCCTTTGTCTCAGGAGGGCAATCATTTCCTCAATGTCAGGATTCAGTCCCTGCATCTAACAGCCTGGCATATTCTGTTCTAGAACCTGGCGGGTCGCAGCTTCCACAACAAGTTTTGGATGTTATTTTGGAGGCCAGAAGGCCTAGTACAAGTAAAGTTTATGCTGGTAAATGGAGGAGATTTTTAATTTGGAGCAAAACAAAGAGCTTTGATGTTTCCAGGCCTGATTTAAGTGTTTCTCTTCAGTATCTTACAGAATTATTAGACAAGGGTTTGTCTTTCTCCTCTATAAAGGTTCATGCTGCAGCCATTTCTGCTCACTATGACTGTGACCCTCCATTATTCTCTCATCCTTTGTTTAAGCAATTTCTTAGAGGGGCAAAGAACATAAGACCCCACGAGCTCCTACTCCTGCCTGGGATCTCAATTTTGTATTGGAAAAGCTTACTTTACCTCCTTTTGAACCTGCAGCTACTGCTGAGTTAAAGTTTTTGTCTTGGAAGACTGCTTTTTTGTTAGCCATTACGTCTGCTAGAAGGGTTTCTGAATTACAGGCTCTTATGGCAGTTGAACCCTTCCTAATTTTTCATAAGGATAGGGTATCTCTGTACTAATCCTACTTTTATGCCTAAAGTGGTTTCAAAGGTGGCCTTGAACCAATCAATTCATTTGCCTACTTTTTATGCAGATCCCCAAAATAAAGGGGAGAAAATTTTGCATACTTTGGATATTCACAGGCAGTTGCTTTATTATTTGAGCAGGACTAAAGGGTTCAGACAGTCTCAGCAGTTGTTTGTTTCTTTTGCTTTAGGTTCTCAGGGGAAACCTGTTTCAAAACAAACTATTTCTAAGTGGATTGGATTTTGTATTGCTTTTTGTTATTCTCATCATGGTAAGGAGGTTCGGCTGGAATCAGACCTCACTCCACTAGGGCTACTGCCACTTCTACAGCTTTTTAAGGAGTAGCTACTAAAGATATTTTGGAAGCAGCTACTTGGAGTTCAGTGCATACTTTTTCTAAACATTACCACCTTCCTCTTTATTCCAAATCTAGAGCTGGATTTGCCACTGCAATCTTACTGGGCATTTTGGCAGCTCCCAATGCTTTATAATTTTGCCAGCCTCCCTTTACCTCTGCTTTGGGATTCTACCCATATGTAAGGACTGCAGCAATGTGAGATGAAGAACATAGTACAGTTTTGTACCTACCATAAATGTAGATGTTCGAAGATCCACATTGCTGCAGTCCAATTTACCCTCCCTCCTTCCCTACTGTAGTTTGGAATACTGCTATGTTTTGGGTGGTGGCTGTTATTTGCACATGCCTCTTGGGAAGTATTCTACTTTTTGGCTGTGGCCTTTCTTTTTAGGGCCTTCTGACATCTGGGGCAAGAAAAGACTGAGGAAATGACGTCGGTCATGCGCTTTTATACCCTGACGCTCTGATGTCAGATCTAAGCGCCCATGACCGACGTCAGCCTAATACTTTGGTATTCGGGCCGACCGAGGACAGCGGACTACCCATATGTAAGGACTGCAGCAATGTGGATCTTCGAACATCTACATTTATGGTAGGTACAAAACTGTACTTTTCTGGTGGCCAGCGTTTCTTCTGGCAAGACCTCAGCTTTAGTCTCCTCATTTCTAGGGAACTGTATGTGGTCTTACAGGAAGGAGGGAGTGTCCTTTCAGATGAGCTCACATTTCTTCCATATTGAGATTTTCAAGTTGTGTGTAAACCAGTCCATTCACCTTTGTTTACTTGCAGAGTTAGAAATCAGAATTTACCTGAAGCTGGTCATCAAGTTAGGAGAACGGATTTTATGCGGATGTGTTTTTCTTTAGAGCGGGAAAGGCTTATGGTATTACAAGTAGTCTCTTTCCAGTTGGGCTTTCAGTGGCATTGTCTTTTATGTATTTATTTATTTATGTTTGTTTACCGGGGAAGTCTGACTGGGCTAACAGATAGCTATAGCTGTGGGATAGAGTGCTAAACTCTGGGTTAGGCATACATGCACAGCATGACAACATGTGCTTACACCAGGAGCCTACTATCTTGAACATGAGATCTTCTAAGGAAACTACTGAACTCTGATTGGTGGAAAGGATGCACCCAAATTCATAGAACCTGTTATGGAAGGTCTTTTTGTAGTTCAGCCTTTTAGTTAAGAATATATTGAGTATTTTCCCATAAGCCTGCTTGTCCTGGGATTCGTTTTGCATGTAATTTTTGTGCTAGCTTTTAACATGATACTATATTAATAGGCCACATTCACCTTCCCTTGCCCCTCGGTTACCCAATATTGCTTAAGGACTCTGTTAGACTTAGGACCCAGGAAGGTAGCTGTCACCACTTGGACAGTATTTCTTTATCAGTTTACCCTGCCCATATTGGCGATCTCAGAAGTAACAAACCATTCAACATATGATACTTTTCAGAAATTAACTGTTATTTAAACACCTAGCCAGATGTTCATCGTGTTACACTGCTGCAGTCATTACACTTGGGTTATCCTGCTGTCAGGCGGTTCCCCAGTCGGCCTGAGTTCCAAAGTCTTGGTCCGGCGTCGGTTGCTGTCGCCTCCTACCTGACGTCAGTGCAGTAGGGGTATATAAGATGCAGCCAACGCCATTTTCTTCATTCTTTCTTGCCGCGCGGTGCCCGAAGCAAAAGCAGTTCGCAAGTGCCGGTCGGCCGTCTCCTGAGATTTTCATTCCAAATCCAGAACCGAAGTCTTCTACAAAGCTAAATGCGTTGAAACTTTTTCTTGCCTCAGACCGATGTCAGTAAAAGTTAATAACTGTATTTCTTATGGGAAGCAAATACCTCATAAGGATTTCCATTCTTATTGTATCCCATGCCTAGGCCCAGACCACGACATCACTGGTTGTCGGTTTTGTGCTAGGTTTAACAAACGCACTATTAAAAGTCGGTTTGATTTTGCCCGACATTATTTTGGTAGAAAATTCAATTATACCATGCCGTCGGAACTACCGACGACCGGGATATATAAAAAGCGCAAAGACAAGGATAAGCATCCGAGGCCAAAAACTGACAATGAAGCCTCTTCTAGGCCAGTCGCCGGTTCTCCGGTTTTCAGCGAGGCGCCTTCGCAGCCCCTGACAACCGCTTCTGTAGAACCACAGGCCACCTTTGACTCCCACGTGGAGATGGCTGGGCCTTCGGATGCACAAGTTATTCAGCCTACCAAAACTAACCCTTCAGAGGGTTCCAGAGTAACTGAGCTACCCGCAGCTTCAGAGGGTGTTTTCAGACCTACTCAGTTAAGCATTAAACTCTCTGCTAAATCTAAGCCAGCTTTAAAATCAAAGAAACAAATACAGCATTCTCCAGCACAAGATGGCCGAAGACATAATCACTCTGATCAGGGGGTCCCATCCCCCTCCTAATAAAAGGCCTAGACAGGATGCAGACTATGACTCATCCGACCAGGTGTCCATCTCTTCAGATTCATCCTCAGACCTAGGATATTCTTTACCCCCTTATGAGAATTCTGATGCTGAGGAGTCAGTTCCATCAGCCTCTCCGCCTGAGGATTACTCCTTTGGGGAAACCTTGCATACCATGAGGGAGCATTTCCATTGGGAAGGCGAGGATTACTCAGAATCTAAGAAAAGGCTCAGAGACTTCCTTTTATTACCTCAACACAGACCCCTTGCTATTCTGCCAGTGTTAGATATTGTGGAAGATGTGTATACTGAATCCAGCCGAAATCCTGATTCCTTACCTCCAGCCCCAGTTAAACCTGACAGATACTACAGAGTCCCTGACTCTCACAAATTTCTGTACAAAAGCCCTGTTGCTGACCCTGAAACTATTTCCCAGGGACCCATAGGGGTTAAGGCCTCATCAGCCAAGAATCCAGTTCCCTCTGACAGAGATTCCAGAGCATTAGACAGATGGGAAAATAAAGTATATACGTCTGCAACTTCAGCAATGAGAGCCTTAAATTGCCAGTTTCACATGCTAAAATATCAGCAATTTCTACTGTCTCAGTTGAAACAAACAATGCTTCTAGATTCAGATTCTCCTACTTTTAAAGAAATGCAGGATTTATTGCATGCAGCTGAACAGGTGGGAAAACGTACTTTGCAATGTTGTTTTGACTCTTTAGAGGCCTCCTGTAGAGCAGCCGTTACAGGCTCTTTCATTAGAAGACATGCTTGATTAAAAGAACATATGTTACCAGACCATGTTAAAGCAAAATTATTGGATGCACCTTTGCAGCAGGATGTGTTGTTTGGAGTTAAGGCAGAAGAGGTATTAAAGAAAATGGAGGTTAAGGCAAAATCTATGCAAATGGTGAAAGATTTCTTACAGGTTCAGCCTCCTAGATTTAGCAGAAATTGGCCAACTAAGAATTGGTCCTTTCCAGTTACAGACAGACCTCAAAGGGGCAGATACAGATGTTCAAGAGGTAGAGGTCAACCACAAGGTCCTTACAGGCCTCGACAATGGGTTGCATCAGGCCAGAAAGAAGGGGAAGACAGGCCCCAGCCATATAAAAAGCAGCCCCAATGACTTCCCGTTACAGCTGCCAAACACCTCTCTCTTGGCAGCCCCCTTGGGAGGAAAACTGGCACTTTATCACAATTGGCATATGATCACCAAAGACAAATGGGTTCTCAACATTGTATCTCAAGGTTACAGGTTCCACTTTCACACTCTGCCAAGGTTAAAAGGAATGCCAAATCTGCCACCAAATCAATGGGTAGAGGCTCAAAAACAAATTACAGCACTCATGGATATGAGAGCTATTCAAAAGGTACCACCACAGGAGCAAGGACAAGGATTTTACTCAAGACTCTTTCTAGTTCCCAGGAAGGACAAAGCCTGGAGGCCCATTCTGGATCTTTCTTCTCTAAACACTTACCTGGATGTTCTGAAATTCAAAATGTTGACACTACAGCAGCTTTTTCCCATGCTGGGCAAGAAAGCTTTGCTCGTGACATTGGACCTCAAGGAGGCATACCTGCATGTCCCTATCAGACAAAACTGCAGAAGATACCTCAGATTTATAGCTGGTTCAATGCATTATCAATTCTTTGCACTGCCCTTTGGCTTATCTACTGCGCCTAGGGTCTTCACAAAGTGCCTGGCACCAGTAATTGCATTTTGCAGATGGAAAGTAATTCAAATTTATCCGTACCTGGACGACTGCCTGATTCAAGCAGAGAGCAAGGACATTCTTCTAAAGCATCTGGCGTTTGTAAAAAAGTTATTAAGTTGGCTGGGGTACACAGTAAACGAAAAGAAATCAAATCTAGTGCCCTCGCAAAAGATAATATTCCTGGCTGCCAGCTTGAACACAACTGCCCAGATGGCTTATCTCACGCCAGACAAGCAAGGACAACTAACTCAATACTTTCAATTGATGGCAACAAAGACTCAACTCCCTGCAAGAAAAATTCTGCAGGCTTTGGGTTACATGGCATCTTGCATACTACTAATTCCATATGCCAGACTGCATATGAGGAAACTACAATGGTACCTAAAGAATGTATGGTCTCAACACTGTCAAAGTTTGGAAACAGTTATACCACTAATTCCTTGCCTTCAACAGGAGTTTCAATGGTGGGCTCAAGCTTGTCACCTCAACAAGGGACAGCCTTTTACTCAACCCACAGCCAGGCAAACACTGACAACAGATGCATCAGATTACGCCTGGGGAGCACACATGGCAGCCAACTGTATTCAGGGCAAGTGGCCCGCAGAACAAAGGCATCTTCACATCAATCAAAAGGAGATGCTAGCTGTACAAAATGCACTTATAGCTTTCAAGGACCTGCTGCATCCAGGACAACTACTACTAAAGACAGACAACACTACATTTATGTGGTACATAAACAAACAAGGGGGCACTCACTCCTACCCCCTCTGCAGGCAAGCCATGACCTTGTGGAACACAGCTCTAAACTATCAAGTTCATCTGCAAGCACAATTCCTGCCAGGAGAGAAAAACACACTGGCAGACGACTTAAGCAGAAACATCATGGATCCCCACGAATGGGAATTAAATCCACAGATATTCAGAATGATAACACAGAAATGGTGGAGCCCGGACATAGATCTGTTTGCATCCCCAATGAACTGCCAGCTACAGAAATTCTGCACAAGGAGTTACCATCCACAAGCGTGGAAAGTGGATGCCCTCTCATTCAGCTGGAAAAACCTACAAGTATACGCTTTCCCACCACTACCTCTCTTGCCAAAGGTACTCATAAAAGCCAGGCAAGAAGAGCCAAAGATGATCCTGATTGCACCAGACTGGCCACGCCAGCACTGGTACCCAATCTTAAAGAACTTAGCACAAGGACCACCCTGGATTTTGCCTCAAATCCCACATCTGCTGACTCAGCACAACAATCAGATACTACACAGCCAGCTAAAGACCTTAAACCTAGCTGCGTGGAAGATTCCTTAGTCAAGCAGGCAATGCCGCTCTCCAAAGCTGTTATGGATGTCATTCTGGAGGCCAGAAGGCCTAGTACCAGGAAAGCCTATTCGGATAAATGGAAGAGATTATGTGCCTGGAACCAAGCACACAGCCTTGACCCTCATGTTCCAAACATTCCTCAGATACTACAATATTTAACTGAGATGCTGGACAAAGGACTCTCCTTCTCATCCATCAAGATCCACGCATCTGCCATCTCTGCTCATTACAACACGGATCCACCAATTTTCTCTAATCCTTTGCTAAGGCAGTACCTCAGAGGGGCTAAAAACATAAGACCGCCCCGTAGAGCACCTACTCCAACTTGGGACCTCAGTTTTGTTTTGGAAAAATTGACTTTATCTCCTTTTGAGCCAGCTAACACTGCTCTACTCCTGGCAATAACATCAGCACGAAGAGTTTCAGAATTACAGGCACTAATGGCAGTGGAACCTTTCCTCATTTTCCGCCAGGACAGGGTGCCTTTAAGAACTAACTCTATGTTTATGCCAAAGGTGGTATCCAGTGTGGCTCTAAACCAAACTATTAATTTGTCAACTTTTTATCCAAAACCACAGAATAAAGGGAATAGACTACTGCATTCCTTGGACATTCATAGGCAGTTACACTTCTACTTGGACAAAACCAAAGCTTTCAGGAAATCTGAGCAATTATTGGTAGCAAATGCTGAAGAAGCACAGGGAAAAGCCATTTAGAAACAGACTATTTCAAAATGGATAGGACATTGTATACGTTTCTGCTATACACACCATGGGAAACCTGTACCTAGCAGCATTAGATCTCACTCCACTAGGGCAACAGTCACTTCAACTGCCTACCAAGGATATTTTGGAAGCAGCAACTTAGAGTTCTGTGCATACCTTCACCAAGCATTACCATCTGCCTCTATACTCTAAATCCAGAGCTGGCTTCGCCACTGCAGGGTCTTATAGCCACCCCTAATGCCATATAGAACCAGCCACCCAACCTCAGCTTTGGGATTCTACCCAAGTGTAATGATTGCAGCAGTGTAACATGATGAAAATAGTACAGTTTTTTACCTGCCATAAATGTAGATGTTCAAGTGTATACACTGCTGCAGTCCAGGTTACCCTCCCTCCCTCCCCTCTTATTTGCTGGTACGTACGTATGTCTTCTACCCTTTACTACTTATGGGGAGTATTTGCTGGTAGCTAAAAGTTGTTGTTTGCTTTTATTATGTATGTTTTAGTAGCAATTTGAATTGCCTACCTATTTGGGGGGCACCTGACATCTGGGGCAAGAAAAACTGAAGAAAATGGCGTCGGCTGCATCTTTTATACCCCTGTCGCACTGACGTCAGGGAGGAGGCGACAGCAACTGATGCAAGACCAAGACTTTGGAACTCGGGCCGACTGGGGAACCGCCTGACGGCAGGATAACCCAAGTGTAATGACTGCAGCAGTGTATACACTCGAACATCTACATTTATGGTAGGTACAAAACTGTACTTTCTAGTTAGTCTGCATTGAAGAAGTAGAAGGAAAAAAGACTTTTCATTATCTGTGGAGCTTTAAGCATTTATAAGATACCACAAAATAATTCTTGTACTAGCTGCATAGCATTTTTATTGGTTTTATGCGCAGCACTCCAGTTTAAAATTTGAAGTGCTTTATATCAGGTGCATTCTTCTGTAGGAGGACTGAAAGTAAAGAATTTGCTGTTGAAAAAAAAGAAGTGTGGCATATTTTGAAATACAGTACCTTAATATCAGATGATCTATTTAATTAATGAACTGGGTTTTTGAACTTGATCCTGGATGAGTAGTATGATGATCTCTTTCTCATATGGTGCTTCCATAGGGATATATGCACCTACGTCTGTTGCATGCCTTTGCATCGCGTTTGGCCCCTTTGCCACGTAGTTCATTTTGCTGACCATAGAGATTGGATCTTGAACCTTGCGCTTCCAGTGGCATTTGATATCTAGTGTTGGAAGAATACGTGTTCAGTAGTTGCTGTTTTACAAGCCAGAACCCACACTACGTCTGTCTCTACTGTCTAGAAACAGAATGCAACATGAAACATTGCCATAAATGACAGTACTTCAACGCCACCACTTGCAGATGAAGATAAAACTGGAGGCCTGTCAGGAATGTGGCTGTGGAGCATGCCAGTACAGGGACTGGCAGGAGGGTTCCATATGTTACTTTGGGAATTGACTGAATGGTGTAAGCAAACAGGAAAGGCTCAGACAAAACATAGGTCACTTACTCCTCCATACTTGCCGGCCCATAAGGCAGCTTCATGTTTGTCAAAAGTTGCAAGTTCCCCTTCTGTGAAAGAGGGAGTGAACTGAAACTCTGCATCAACTGACAGTGGGAGATGTAGAAGATGTACACCACTGTTAGCCACCTTGGATGTTTCTCTACCATTTATCATATATTAGAATGTGTGAGCCTTCTGTCCTCTTCATATGCAATTGGCTCAGAGGGTTAAGGCTGTAAGCTGTAGTTCCTGTGGTACAGGATCACAGGAAGTTACTCAGCTAATGGCCGTAGGGCCTTTACAAGCTTAACCAAGTTCTATCTTATTTCCACTATCAGCACCTAATGCCCCTGTCCAAGGAGGACACAGTTGGAATCCCTGGGGTGCATTTGAAGAGGGCCATTGAGGTGCTCTGACATGAATTGGGAGTCTGTTCCAAAGGTGTGGTGGCCTCTGGGAGACGTCTGTCCCTCCAGCAGGTTCTGTTAATGTCACATACCAGGATAAGGTCATTAGAGCGAGTGACCAGTGTACCATTTGCCTTTCGGATATGCAGCATTTCCAGTAAAGCAGGGTCAGAGATTGCCTTATATGCAAGGCAGAGATTACCTCTGGGTATTCTATATGAAACAGAATAAAGTGACAGTGATTTCAAACAATCCACGTAGGACAGATGCTGAAGATCTTTAATTTTCCTTGTGAGGAACTTTTCTGGTCTCTCAGTTTGCTGCAGGTACTTGGAAATGTACAAACCAAAAGGGGCATTGCACTCAATTATTGCCCTGATGAGTGAAGAGTACAGGGAGGTTATAACTTCCTTTTTTCTGGAGGCAATGCTGTTACTTATGAGGTGAGAAATATAAAATAACCTTTTTACCACCGTGGAGACATGGTGATCAAAGATAACGTTGCTGTTAACCTGTGTGCCCAGGTCTCTCACCAGTGTGTATGTACCTAGGGTGTTGCTGTTGATGTGGTAGTTAGCAGGAACATCTCTCTTACCAAAAGGGATGATAATACAGAATCTGATGTTGTTAATCTTCGTTCATTCCTTACTGATGGGTTATTGGTTCCGTCCTCAGAATCGAGCCGGCCAATATCAAGCTCGCGTCAGCCAAAAACTCTTGAGCTAAGGTCCTACCCAGAATGCTTTGCTCTCTGTTACCTCAGATCTCATTTGCCACATTGCTGAACAGCCATGTCAAGCCATCTTCCAGCTGTCTAATTTTTTTGACAGTTTATATATTATTACTCTAAATTTTTTCTCAAAAGTTTATTCTAATATTTTCCTACCCTGTCGCACACTTTAGACTCTCTCCCTTTAGTCTTTTCCCTTTATTACCCTATTTTCTTACCTTGTTGTAATTCTCCATTACCATCGTTGATGATCCGTCCTTTTCTCTTTTTATCCTTTTCTTGGGTAGCCATTATTCTTCCTTTTGCTACTGTGCTTCTTCTGCACACCAGCTATGTTGGATAAGAAAAGTTCTGTTGGTTTCCAGCAGTGCAAGGATTGCGGCCGTAAGTTACTTCTCTCCGATGGCCATGACTTGTGTGTCTACTGTCTTAATGTCTCCCACTTGACTATAGATCCTCTGTGTGGGATTTGTAAAAACTTCTCTACCAGGACTCTCAGTGAGAGGAAGAATACGTTAATTTTAAAAAGTCTACTCAAGTTTCCTTTCTCTGAGGCTATTTCTGGGTCGGAGGACTGACCCCCTCCTGTTAAACCCTGCAAGAGGCGTTCTTCCTCTTCTTCATCAAAGCCACTCCCTTCTTCTCCCTCTGTAGATTGTACGGAGTCGACTCACAAGAAGGTGAAATTCATTACTACTCCGGCGCTGCCACCTGTGACCCTGTCGGCTCCAGGCTCGGCACCGCCCCAAATGATCCTGACTACAGCCAAGTCTCCTTTATTGATACTGGCACCGTAGATCCCGGTGCAGGCAACTACTGTTCTGACAGTTGTGTCGCAATCCCTAACGGCACCGTCAATACAGGTTCAGTCACCTTCTGCAATGTTGGTACAGTTACCTTTGACTCAAAGTATAACTCTTCTATACTCCATGGTGCAGACTTTTTCATCACCGACATGTACTTCAGTGCAGTCCTTCTTGGCGCCGTCCTTATTGTCGGTGCAGACACTTCCCACTACGGCACCGTTCCCTTCGGGACAAACCTTTGCCTTTATGTTGCAGACGCCTTCAACTACTACGGCGCTGACATCTTTGGCACAGATCTTTTCCACACCATTTTATACGGTGCAGACTTCCCCAACTCCGAGCTCTGCACCTATTGAATTAGCAAGGACCAAATATTCCCCTTCATTGGATCCTTTTGCTAGCAGTCAGTATAGTCCTTTCCTAGAAAGGCCAGAATCGCCGTCAGCCTTCTCCATGAGGTCATCCAAGAGGCTTTCTGAGCAGGATGTGTTGCGACTTGTTGACCAGTTGCTTGTAGCCAGAGGTCTCTCTCAACCGTCGAAGTCCACGTTCCCTCATTTGGGTGAGCGTATTTTGCCTCAGACCTCAAAATATACTTCTCCTTTGACTTCCACTCAAGTCTCGTAGCCTATTACTCTGACAGCAACTTCCCTCCCTCCGACTCTAGTAGTTGATCTCACTTTGGAACCAGAGTCATCCTTGTGGCCTTTCGGTGCACTGGGCATCAGGCTTTCCTCAGGCCAGTGGCTGTGCTGTTGGGGAGGGCATTCCTGGCTCCACACCGATTTTATTCTATGGCACCTTCCAGGCATGCTCTCTCACTGTTCACGGTCCTCTTGAGGCTCCATGTCTGGGAGCGGGCTTGTCAGGGTGAGGTGTGACTCCGGTTCCGAGGTTGTCATGCTTGGTTCCGGGCTCCCATCCCTCCTTGGGTGGGCCAGCCTTCCAGGCCATGGAGGGGGTGCTTGCCTCAGCTGGCAAAGCTCATTTGTCGGAGTCTTCTTCCCTCTCTGTGCCGCAACTGCCACAAGCTTCAACTCCTGGACACTGGGCACAGCAGCCTCATGTCTCTCCTCCTCAGGAAATCCCCTCTTTGCAGTCTTACCCAGAACCTTCCACTGAGGAAGCACCCCGCAAAGCAGTCATGTAAGAGGAAGCACATGGACTCCACTGAGGAGTCATTGACTCAAGATATGGATTTTGATGATGGGGAAGGGTCCCCACGTCACCCTCTGATGAGGTGTCCTTTGGTGACCGCCTCGGGATCCTTAGACAGAGGGGTGACTGGAAGCCCTCTAATCCTTCCTCTGAGGAATCTGTATTCCAGCAGGCTTTTTGTGCCCGGCCCCCTACCTCCTGGGTCACCCACCTGCCGATGAGCTCATCCAACTCATCGTGCAGTGCGCATGGAAGGCTTCTGATACCATGGAAGCGATACTTAAGAGGCCAGATAAAATATTATGGTCCCCACCGAGTACCCCCATTGGTCATGTGGTCCTCCAGTAGATGCTATGGTGGTGGGAGCTGCTACTAAGAAGGATTTGGCAGAGGAGAGCCAAACTGTCCATCTGCCCATCAAGGAGTCCCAGGCGATGGACAGATTAGGAAAGCGTGTGTTTGCTTCATCGACCTTTCCAGTAAGGTCTTTGAATTATTTGGCACATTTTACCAGGCTTCAGCAAGATCTTATCAACCAGTTCTCTGAAACCTTGGCAGGAGCTGTTTCTGACAAAGTCTGTGATGATGTGGCTTCTCAGCCATCCTAGAGTCTATTTCCAAGTCTTCCATGCATCTTATTTCTCATGCAACGGAAGGGGCGGCTACAGCGTCACCAAATGACATGCTTGGATGCGGCTTTGTGACTTTCTGGACTCCTTTAAGGCTTTCTTCATGAATGCCCCTATTTTGTGTGACCCTAAAGTCAAGGATACGCTGGCACGCTACGAAGAAGATGGCAAGACCTTGTCTGCCGTTGGTGTTAGATACTCCACTCCTCAGCGATTTTATTCCAGAAATCAGAGGAGTGGAAAGATCTGGCACAAGTGATCACAGGGTTCCTTCCGGGATCCACGTGCCGAGTTTTCCCCTAGAAGCAGAGGGGGAAACTCCAATGGAAGACGCCCCTTTCGGGGCAGAGGAGGTCTGCGAAACTGGGGTTCCAGGGATTATTTCTCTGGCCAACCCTATCAATGCTGCTGAAGCATTGCCAGACTGCTCAATTCTGGAAGCGGTCGGGGGTCATTTCTCCTTGTACTTTGCTGCCTGGCAAAACATAACCGACTCTTGAGTACAATGAAGTTATATCCAGAGGCTATCACATCCCCTTCCATCTTTTCCCTGTCTCATCAAGAGGATTACCCGACGTTCCACCCAGTCAAAGGGAAACAGCAGCACATGAAATCCAAAAGCTGTTACAAAAAAGAGTCATCCAGATGGTCCCTCTAGACCAGATAGGATCCAGATTTTACTCAAGGTTCTTTTTAGTGCCAAAAAAGACAAGGGACTGGAGACCAATTCTGGATCTCAGTACACTAAACAAATTTGTAAAAACAGAGAAATTCCGGATGGTCACAGTTCAGTCTATCCTTCCTTTTCTGGAAAAAGTCGATTGGATGTGCTCTGTAGATCTTCAAGATGGGTATTACCACATAAAAATGGACAAATGCTCAAGAAGATGCAACCGCTTCCATATAGGAGCCAGTCACTACCAGTTTCGAGCCCTGCCCTTCTGTCTCTCTACAACCCCCAGAGTGTTCACAAAATGCATGGCAGTGGTTATCGCTCACTTGTGACTTCAAGGATTCCAGGCATTTCCACAGCTAGACGACTGGCTCTTTACCACCCCCACCAAGCATCTACTGGAAGGAGCCCTGCAGTATACTCTCTTAACAGCTCGAAGCCTGGGAATCGCTGTAAACTGGGAGAAATCCAACACAACCCCAACTCGGTCTTTGGAATTTATAGGGGTACTGTTGGACACGAGAAATTGCACAGCATCCCTTCCAGAACACAGACTTCAGAGAATAAGACAACAAGTTCAACCGCTGCTCTGTTACCACAAGTCCCCAGGTTGATCTGTACTTCAACTACTGGGATCAATGGCAGCTTCGATTACCATTGTTCCTCTAGCCAGATTCCACATGAGACTTCTTCAGTGGCTACTTCTTAGTCAGTAGTACCCTTTACAACATCCTTTGTCTTTTCAAATAAGTGTAACTCAGAGATGCAAACAAGATTTACTCTGGTGGATGTCTCGAAATCCCCAACAATGGTCTTACCCTTTCAACTCCCATCAACCGATAACCATGATGACTACAGATGCCTCCTGGGTGGGGTGGAGGGCTATATTAGGGAAACTCGGTCCAAGGCACCTGGTCGGAGACAGATGCCCTTTTGCATATCAATGTCCTGGAACTGAGGGCAATGCTTCTAGCACTGCAAGCATTTCATTCCATCCTTCCCTCAGGGACTATTGCGATGCAGTCAGACAACATGTCTGTGGTCTGGTACATCAACAAACAAGGGGGCACAAGATCTTACCCGTTATGCCGAGAGGCCTTGAGAATATAGCAATGGGCGATAGCTCACAACCGCTTTATGATTGCAATGCACATTCCTGGGAGCTCCATCGTGATAACAGACAAACTAAGCAGGTGCATTCTACAGCCTTACAAGTGGTCCCTCAATTCTCTGATAGCGGCAAAAATCTTCAACTGCTGGGGCCAGCCTTACTGTGACCTATTTGCATTCCCAACCAACTACAAGTGCAGAAACTACTTTGCCCTGATCCCCCCTTGGGGACAGTCACCTAGGGACTCTCTAGTCCATGCATGGCCCTCGGGTCTTCTTTATACCTATCCTCTTCTCCCAATTTCAAAAGAAAGCATTACAGTTGAAGAACAAAGTGATCCTCATTGCTCCATATTGGCCTCAACAAGTCTGGTTTCCCTTCCTCTGGCCTCTCCTGCTAGATCAACCGTGGATCCTCAATCCATCCCCAACATTGATCTCCCATCTGCAGGGTCTGATTCACCCCAATCTAACAACCCTGAGACTGACAGCTTGGTTTTTCCACTGCCTATGATTGCCAGGCATGAAAACCTTTCGTCCCCTGTGTGCAATATTCTTATTGCATCTCATAAATCGTCCACCAGACTGATATATCTTAACAAATGGAAGAGGTTCTCTCTATGGGCAGCAGATAAGTAAATAGACCCCTTGTCAGCCCCGGTCTCGGTGGTATTAGATTACTTATCACTTCTTTTCCACTCTGGGGTGTCTGCCTGTACTATCCTTGTACATTTAGCTGCCATCTCAAATTTTCATATTGGTTTTCAAGATTCTTCACTTATGTCACACGGACTCTGTAAGACTTTCTTGAAAAGGGTTATCCACCTAAAACCTCCCTTTAGAGAACCCGTACAACCTTGGGATTTGGTTTTGGTTCTGCAAGCTCTAACAGCTCCACCCTTTGAACCTGCGTCTTCTTGTGATGTAAACTATCTCTCTTGAAAAACTTTGTTTCTGTTTGCAATCACATCGGCCAGGCGATTGTCAGAACTTCAGGCCTTATGGATCAAACTTTCCTATCTTATCTTCCGTAAGGACAGGGTATCAGTGAGAACCAATTCTAGCTTTTTACCAAAAGTGGTGTCAGAGCGATCTATCACCAAGTCTATTGACCACCTAGTGTTCTTTCTTAACCATTCTAACAAGGGGAAGAGTATTGCCTGCACTCCTTGGATGTTCATAGGCAAATACGATTTTATCTGGACAGAACAAAATCTACCCATAAATCAGACCAATTGTTTCTGGACCTAGATGGGGTCATCATGTATCAAAAATTACATTGGCTTCATGGTTGAGAAATTGTATCACCTTTATCTACAACAAAAATAATCTCACCTTGCCTCAGAGTCAAAGCACATTCTACAAGGTCTATGGCAACTTCAGCAGCTTTCCATGCTAAAGCTTCCCTCAATGATATTTGCTCAGCTGTAACTTGGGCCAAACCTCATACCTTTATTCTTCATTACAAATTGGACTTGGCCTCCAGAGGTAGAGCTTCCTTTGGCTCCATGGTGCTCAGGAATGTCCTTCCATGAGGGCCACCCAGGAATACAGGTAGCTGGGGACTCTGTCTCATCAGTAAGGAATGAACGAAGATTAACAACATCAGATAAAGAAGTTATGTCTTACCATAACGTTCCATCTGTGTTGTTGGTCTTCGTTCATTCATTCATTACTTCCCACCCTCCGTCCCCCTTCCGGAAGTTCTTGGTTGATCTCAAGTACTCCTTTCTTGTAGGTCTGTTATGACCAGAGGTAGCCTCTAATTTTATCTATCAACTTGCAAACTCGATCTGAGGTAACAGGGAGCAGAGCATTCTGGGTAGGACCTTGGCTCAAGAGTTTTTGACTGATGTGAGCTTGATATTGGCCGGCTTGGTTCCGATGACAGAACCGATAACCCATCAGTAATGAGTGAATGAAGATAAACACCACAGATGGAACTTTATGGTAAGACATAACTTATTTTTTTTTTTTTGCATTGAGTTTAAGACCATGACTTTGGAACTAATCATTTGTTTGTGTAAGACCCTTTTTTAAGATGTGACATTATTTGAAGTTTCTGTGACCACTCCCAGTATGCAGTCATCAGCAAATGTCGTCCGCCACAGACCTGTAGTTTTTGCTTGTATTTCAGAGAATTAGATTCCAAACAGCAGAGGTCCCCGGTCTGATCCATGGGGAACACCACTGGTTACAGGTCTGCTGTTCTTTTGACTATATGTGTTCTGTCAGTGAGTCAGTTAGTGACCTATCTAACAATGTAAGGGTTGATACTAGCTCAGTGTCTTTGTCAATGATGCCTGAGTTGGGGGATAGTGTCAAAAGCCTTGTTTAAGCCTAAGTAGACTATATACACAGATTTCCCCTCGTCCGGGACCTTGGTGACTGTCTTGAAGAAGTCCACCAGGTTTAACAGGCATGATCTCCCTTTGACAAATCTAAACTGAGTAGGGTCAAGTGTTTGGAGATTACCTATATCTTCATTGATAAGACCCATGATGATTTGTTCCATGGCCTTGCATGTAAGGCTATTCAGTCTAATAGGTCTGTAGTTCCTGGGGTCAGTGGAAGCACCACCTTTGTGCAGGGGAATAACAGTGGCCATTTTCTATTCAGCTGGGACGAAGCCGGTGCTTAGACTGTGATTAAAGAGAGTACCCAGTGGTGGTGCTAATTCTTGTTGGAGCCCATGTAGGATGGGGCCTGGGATGTTATTGGGTCCCATAGATGCTGTGTTTTTGGTGTTAGAGACGGCGCTTACGACCTGCTGTTTAAAGATACAAGGTAGGGTACATGTGGTAAGGATGTCATGGGGTACATGTGATGGGGAAAGGGGTGTGAAGTTTTCACAGAAACTGTCAGCCAACAGGTTAGCTCTGCCCACAGGCTCAGTATATGTGGCATCATTAACCACCAGTTTTTACAAATCTGGCCTTTCCTTTTAGGTTACTGATGTAACAAAGAAAGCCTTATGGTTGTCCTTAGTTGAAGAAGCTAATTTGGATTCATAGTTTGTTTTGAAGGACTTTGCAAGAAGTCTCATTTGCTTGTTTAAGCTGAGGAGGGAGTGTTTTCAGTTTAGAGCTCTCTCCCTCTTACTCTTAGACAGCAGTTTCTTATTATTATTGTAAAGCCTGTTAATGGCAGTTGTCCACCAGATAGATTTGCTGTTCCTTGAGGGGTTTGTATTGTTTCTATTCGATACGACTGAGTCAGTGCATATATATATATATATATATATATATATATATATACATATATACATATATACATACACACACAGGTGTTTGTGTAAAGCATTGATGTAGAACTCTGGGTAGTTGCCAGTTCCATCTGGGGAGGAGGTGCAGTGAAATTGTTTATACCATCCTGTAGGAGGTTGTAATCTGCTTTGGAGAAGTTTTTTAGTTTAGTTCCTGTTTGGGGGAGGGGTGTCAGGTGTGTGATGGTTACTTCGAATGAGACTGATTTGTGGTCAGATCTTACCAGGGAAGACCTCACAGTGGGGGTGCTACAGTGGTCCCCATATTGGTAAGCACCAGACCAAGGACGCTGGCACCCCTTGTGGGGGTGTCAACCATCTGATCCAGGACATTGGAGTTAATGAAGTTGAGGAACCTTTGGGCAAGTGAGTTTGAGCACGAGTAATTTCCCAGTCAATGGATGGGTAATTAAAGTCGCCGAAAACCATGGTGGTTGGATGTATCTTGATAGACTCAAGTAGCTTCAAATAGGCAGAGTGGGTGTCCTGATTCATGGAGGGGCTTCTGTGGGTGGCAATGACTTGAATTAGGTGTCCTACCAGCAGTTAATTTCACCTGAGGTATCTCTAGGGAATCCTACTGTTTAACCAATCTGGAGGTGTATTTATCTTTAATGAATATTGATATACCACCTGCTTTAGTTTTTACACCTTCAGTTTGTGGTGTGAACTTGTGGAATATGTAAACTGGTATGGCTGAGGTGCTGTCCACAGCTTTGAACCAGGTGTGCGTGACTGCACAAATGTAATCTCTGCATCTTCCAAGGTGAGGAGTGCTTACAGTGACTTGCAGTTTCATGTTAAGATTCCTAGCCTGTCTAGCAGTATAACTTTGAGGTTGTTTTTAGATGGAGTTTTTACATAGGAAATTGTGTCCTTGAGATACTGCCTAAAAAGGCACTTTGGGGGGTGGCAAGAGCCTTAGCCAGCAGCCGAAAAGCCCATTTCTGGCACAGCGTCAAGGTCTGTTGATCATGTCATCCCAGGCTGACAGATAATGGATTCCCATACACATTTGTGGAGATACTTTGATCTATACATCTTCAGGGATTCATAAATGCCTTGTTTAATTTACTGTGAAACTGATTAAAAAAAGAAGATATCACTTAAGGCTAAAAGTGAACAGTTTTGCTGGTAGGACAAGGCAGAATGAGGTTTTTGATATATTTTGTAGTTTATGATTTTCTGATTAGCTGTGGTTTTCTTAGTCAGGAAATGTGATGCTCTGGCTCATTCAGGAAAGTAAGTTGGGGAACAAGTGCTAAGACAGGGCCTGAAACTCACATTGCTTTTTTTTTTAAAAACTACATTATTTAAGCTGTTTGCAGTCATGTCACCAAGCAGGTTTGAAGAATATGTAGCACATATATAAGAAAACAAATTTGTAAAAGTTGTAACAAATCAGTCGCTGACACTCCTGGAGATTTTTTGGATTTGCAGTGTTTCTCACTGCTTCCATTCTTAATGAATGCAAGTGTAATTTGAAAGTAGACTTTGGTCATTGTAAGCTCATCAGCAGTGTCCTCAGAGTGCATTATGGACAGGAAGTAGCTTTCCAGGAAAACAAGTTCATGTCCACGTCTGCCTCCCATGATGGCATTCAGAGTTATTACAAAAATTAGTAATAAGCAGTTCATGTAGAACTTCATGACAAGATAAACATTTTTTTTATCTTCCAGTTTCAGCCCATAGTAGTCCTTCAAAGGATGTTTGCAGTCATGAAGTACCCAGATCCTACTGAATTTCCTTCTGAGAAGGTTGATTTGGTTTACTATCATGTTATTGAAGTGGACTCTGTCAAATGATCACATCATCGATCCACATGAGTGAAAAGTCGCATTGCCGAATTCCGATATAGCTGAAATATATCTCAAATTTGACCTAAGAACAAACATTAACATGGGTCGAGATAGAAGCAAGATTTGTACTTCAGCACTTTTGGAGTTCAACATTGTCAATGTTAAGTTTTGGACTTCGCGCTAAGTGGTTTGACCAAGTCCAGTTCAATAAATGATAGTAAACCGGTTGATACTTTGTACTTACCCCTTGAGTAAAAAGAACAATGTCTAAACTTGTTACTGTTTGTCTTAACATAGTTCCTAGAGGCCATAGCACCTTTCCAACTTGCTGCTTGATAGAATTATAAAGCTTTGGGCAGAGTGGCAAGAGTATTTTTCTCCTTTTGTATTGAAACTTGGGTCCTTCACTGTTTGCATCTTCTGGTCAGGTTCAAGTCTTTTTCAGCAGTTCATTTGCTGGGAAAGCTGACATTGCTCATCAAGTCTGGAAATTGACAAGGATCCAGAAAAGAGCTTTACCGTAGTTTGTACAGAGAGTATTCATGTAAACTGTTATCATTCTGACTGAGCTGATGCAGTGACAATGTCAGCAAGCATTAGAATGTGCCACAACAGGCTTCGCATAACTGAAGGTGTTAAGGCTGAGCTTAGATAGGCCACTTAGGATTCTCCCTTTATGGTTTGGATAGGCCTTCTGGGATCTGGCTAGGACATTCAGAAAGGAATTCATTAACTGTAGTTAGGGATGAGCTATTGCTTACCCCGTCTCAATACTAATCAATCAAACCATAGTAGAAGCTAAAATTCCCACCATCTGGAAAATATCCTATGTAATCCCACTTCACAAAGGAGGCAGCTCTACTGAATTCTCCAATTATAGGCCATTAGCTATACTCTCTCCACTTGCAAAGATTATGGAAAAATGTATTCATAGACAATTCATGCACCACCTAATCCAAAATCGCCTTATGGCAGACACTCAGCATGGCTTCCGTCCTCATCACAGCACTACTTCAGCCCTCCTAGCCTTTACTAACACCATAAACCATAATCGCAACAATAATTATATATCCTCAGCCCTCTTTTTGGATCTTTCCAAGGCATTCGATATGGTTGATCGCCAACTTTTAATCCACACCCTGCAAACATTCTGTCTAGATACGGGAGCCCTCCAATGGTTTCAATCCTACCTGAATGGTCGACAGCAGGCTGTCCTCTGGCAGAACAAACTCTCTAACCTTCTACCTAACACCCTCGGAGTACCACAAGGCTCTATACTAGGGCCCTTGCTGTTCTCCATCTTCATTAACGACCTTTATACTGTCATCCCAAAAGTCAGCTGTATCCAATATGCTGATGACTCTACTCTGATTTGCACAGCCACATCTCCAGTAGAGTTATGGTCAGCTACCCAGTCCACCTTTAACACAATAGAAAACTGGCTTTCTGAACATCGTCTGATCCTAAATCCCAAAAAAACTAAAATGCTGTTATTTTCACCAACACGTAGGTCTACCGCTTTCACCTTTACCATAAAATCAAATGATGGCACAATAATCTCCCCTGACCCATCTACAAAACTATTAGGTGTCATCATAGACAATAATCTCAAATTTGACCTACATGTTAACCAAACTATCAAAACCATCAATAAAAAACTAGGGTCACTTTACAGAATAAAAGCCTTCCTAACCCTCCAGCTAAAATTGCCATAGCTCGCTCTCACCTACTTTCAGCCCTTCTGTATGCCCTCTACTCTCGAATTTGAACAAGACTGTCCTTAACAAACTCTCAATTTGCTACAACCACATTGCCAGGTTTGCCAATGGGCTGCCTTTTAGGACACATCATTGCATCAATCTAAATCAGCTTGGTTGGCTTGAACTACCTAGCCTAATCCAGTATAACCAACTGATTATGGCCTATAAAATCCTCTATAATCCGGACAATACTCCTGCACTTAAAAATATTATCACCCCCTATAACAATCCTAGACCGCTTCGATCCTCTAACAAACTACTAATTCAGACTAGCAAAATTAATAACACAGCCGGTGATTCTCTCTTTGCAAACTCTGCAATTAGATCCTGGAACTCACTTCCAGCTGATATTACCTTACTTTCCACCTTAGGTCAATTTAAAACTAGACTCAAACAACATTTCTCACTTAACTGGCTATGTCAATGTATCAAGCCTGGCTAACTCGAATGTGTAAAAATCTGTTAACCATTTTACTGTGTAATTTAATTTAATCCTGACTTGTGCTTAGGACTAACTTTAACCTGTGGAACTTGTTTAACTTGCTTACTTATGTAATCTCTGTAAATAATCTGTTTGTAATATGTAATGCTGGTATTATGTAATGCTGTATCTGCTTACCCTTGGAGCTTTTCTCCCCGGGCCTCCGCTGAAAATGGACATGCATCCAGTCGGACTATCCCGGTCAACAAATGTAAAATAAATAAAAAATGAGTCTCTTGTGTTCACTTCCTCTTCTTCCTCTCCTTCTTGACCTTCTAAGTTCTTTAGTAAGAAGAAAATTCCTTGTAGAATAAGGAGGAACCTCTGAACATCTGGAAAATTGTTTCCCAAGCTGTGCTGACCAATAGTCTCAGTGTTTACTGTTGTATTGGGTTGCTCTTTGGAGCCATTTCTCAAGTGGATATTTACCATGATCACAGACAGCCACATCTCAGATCTGTTGCAGAAAAAAATCCAGTTTGAGTCTAAGCAATGTTCACAGATCTCTCGGAAGAGGCCTAGACTGTAGTCACAAAGGGGCTGGAGATCCTATTCTTTCATCAAAGAAAGACAAAGGTCTCTACTCCCATCTTTCCTTATGCTAAAGGGAACAGAAAAATTCCATTCTGTGTTGGACGTTGGTGATATCAACAAGCATATTTGGTCCATCAGATTGCATGGTGACTTTCAAGGGAGTTATGCCCATGCTGTTGCAGGGCACCTGATTGTTTCGCTAGATATAATTGATGCCCTATGTCACATCACTGTTTAGAGACTGTGCTGGAGATTCATTGGATTTTCTTTGGATAGACATACTTTCAGTTCAAAGTATATAGTGTTTGTCAAGGTGCTAGCCATGGTGGTTCAGGTCTTGCAGTAGAAGGGCTTTCTTATATGATCTTACCAGAATAACTGTCTGTTGATGGTGCAGTTGCACTTCCTGATAGCATCTGTGGGCTGAGTACTTCAGAACTGCACATCCCAGTGTACCCATGAGCTCTGACCCCATCTCAGAGGATTGTATTCAATGGGACAGAGTTGCATAATTCTCAGTATCTGTCATCCCTTCGTGGGTGAAGGCACAGCAGAAAGTCCAGGCTAGGATACTTCTGTACCTCCTCAGCTTCATGGTACAATTTAAGTACCTTAAGATGAGATTATTGTCTTGGGATGTTGAGGTTTCAGTGGCTGTAAAATCATCACACTTTATTAGACATTGTGGTGATGTTCATCGTGTTTCACTGTTGCAGTCATTACAATTAGGTTATCCTGCTGGCAGGCTACCCGTAGTCGGCCCGAATTCCAAAGTCTAGGTCCGGCATCGGTTGCTGTCACCTCCTCCCTGACATCAGTGTCCAGGGGTATAAAAGATGCAGCCGACACCATTTTCTTCAGTCTTTCTTGCTGCACGGTGCCCAAAGCAAAAGCAGTTCGCAAGTGCCGGTTGGCCGACTCTTGAGATTTTCAAATTGGAATTTCAGATCCAAAGTCTTCATTAAAGCTAAGTACCCCATTGGGGAAACTTTTTTCTTGCTCCAGACTGATGTCAGAAAAAGTTAATAATTGTATTTCTTGTGGGAAGCAAATACCTCATAAGGATTTTCATTCTTACTGTATTCCTTGCTTAGGCCCTGACCACGACGTTGCTAGTTGCCGGTTTTGTGCTAGATTTAACCAACGCACTATTAAGCGTCGGTACGATTTTGCATTTCATTACTTTGGCAGAAGATTCAATTATATAATGCCGTCAGAACAGCCGACGACCGGAGTTTATAAAAACCGCAAAGAAAAAGAAAAGAACAGGCATCCGAGGTCCAAAACCGACGATGAGGCTTCCATAAGGCCTGTTGCCGGATCTCAGTGAGGCGCTTTCGCAGCCCCTGACGCCCGCTACCTCAGAGCCACAGGCCACTTCCGACTCCCACGTGGAGCTGACTAGGCCGCTGGAAACTCAAGATATTGGACACTTGGAAACTATTCCCTCAGATGGGTCTGGAGCCGCTGAGCAGGCATCGGCTTCTGAGGGTGTTTTCAGGCCTACAAAGTTATATGTGAAACCTACTTCAGCTTCAAAGGCAAAGACTAAAGCAGCTCTAAAGGAAAAGAAACAAGTACAGCATTCTCCTGGACAGGCCACCATGCCTAAAAAACAGATGCTTAAAATGGCCGAAGACCTAATTACTTTGATCAGGGGTTCCCATCCCCCTCCTGATAAGAGACCTAGGCAAGAGATAGAATATGAATTTTCAGATCAGGTTTCCATTTCCTCCGATTCCTCTTCTGAACAGGAATATTCTCTTCCTCCCTATGAAGATTCTGATGCTGAAGAATCTATCCCTTCAGCCTCTCCTCCTGAGGATTATTCTTTTGGGGAGACACTGCATACTATGAGGGAGCATTTCCACTGGTAGAGCCAAGATTATTCAGAATCCAAAAAAAGGCTCAGAGACTTCCTTTTATTACCTCAGCACAGGTCCCTTGCTATCCCACCTCTTTTAGACATTGTAGATGATGTATTTTCAGAGTCCGGTCTGTCTCCAGAATCTTTACCACCAGCTCCTGTTAAACCAGACAGATACTACAGGGTTCCTGAGTCACATAAATTTCTTTATAAAAACCCTGCTGCTGACCCAGAAACTCTCTCTCAGGGTCCCAAAGGGATCAAGGCTTCCATTGCAAAAAACCCTATCCCCTCTGATAGGGATTCTATGGCCCTGGACAGATAGGGGAAAAAGATTTATACTTTTGCTACCTTGGCTGTAAGAACTTTAAATTGCCAATTTCATATGCTTAAATGTCAGCAATATCTTATGTCACTGCTTAAACAGAAAATGATGACAAATACAGAATGTGCAGAAAACAAAGAAATGCAGGATTTATTGCATGCAGCTGAACAATTGGGAAAGCATGCTTTGCAATGTGGTTTTGATTCTCTAGGGGCTTCCTGCAGGGCCGCTGTTACAGGTTCTGTCATTAGGAGACATGCTTGGTTAAAAGAACAGAATCTGCCTGATCATGTTAAAGCAAAACTATTCCATGCTCCATTACAGCATGATACTTTGTTTGGTGTTAAAGCAGAAGAGGTGTTGAAGAAAATGGAGGACAAAGCTAAATCTATGCAAACAGTCAAATATTTCTTGCAGGTACAGTCTCCCAGATTTAGCAGGAACTGGCCTACAAAGAATTGGTCCTTTCCAGTGTCAGACAGGTCACAAAGAGGCAGATACAGATGCCCCAGAGGCAGATCACAGCCCCAAGGCTCATACAGGCCTAAACAATGGGGTGCTTCTACCTCCAAAAGCGGAGAGGAAAAATCACAGCCATACAGGAAACAGTCTCAATTACTTTCCCCTGCCAGCACCAAGCACTTATCTTCTGGCAGCCCCTTTGGGGGGAAAACTAGCTCTTTTTTCACAAAATTGGCACATGATCACCCAGGACAAATGGGTCTTAAATATCGTAGCACAAGGCTACATGTTCCACTTTGACACCCTGCCAAGGCCAAACGGTATGCCAGACCTGCCACGCAATCAATGGACAGAGGCACAAAAACAAGTTTCATCCATCATGGACATGAGCCATTCAACTAGTACCACAGCAAGAGCAGGGACTAGGATTCTACTCAAGGCTATTCTTGGTGCCCAGAAAGGACAAAGCCTGGAGGCCAATACTGGACCTGTCTATCCTAAACACATTTCTGGATATTCCAAAATTCAAAATGTTAACTCTGCAGCAGCTTCTACCCATGCTGGGCAAGAGGGCTTGTCTTGTGACTTTAGACCTAAAAGAGGCATACCTGCATGTCCCAGTCAGACAATTTTGCAGAAGATACCTCAGATTTATAGCTGGCTCAATGCACTACCAATTCTCTGCACTGCCCCGTTGGCTTATCTACTGTGCTCAGGGTCTTCACAAAATGCCTGGCACCAGTGATTGCATTTTGCAGACAAAGAGGAATACAAATATATCCTTACTCGGACGACTGCCTTATTCAAGCAGAGAACAAGGATATTCTACTACAGCATCTGGAGTTTGTAAAAAGATTACGAACAGGTCTAGTGTACACAGTAAACGAAAAGAAATCAAAACTCGTACCCTCTCAAGAGATAATATTCCTGGGTGCAAGCTTAAATACAACTGCCCAGATGGCTTATATCACACCAGACAAACACAGACAACTGAGTACTTATTTCAAAATGTTGGCAACAAAGACCCAGTTATCTGCAAGAAAAATTCTGCAGGCTTTGGGCTTCATGGCATTCTGCTAATTCCATATGCAAGACTGCATATGAGGAAACTTCAGTGGTATCTAAAAAGTGTTTGGACTCAACATTGCCACAGCCTGGAAACAATAATTACCCTCATTCCCTGCCTGCAACAGAAGTTTCGATGGTGGGCAAAAGCCTGTCACCTCAACACTGGACAGCCATTCACCTTACCCACAGCCAGGCAGACATTAACAACAGATCCATCAGATTATGCCTGGGGGCCCATATGGCAGGAAGATGTATTCAGGGCACATGGTCCGCAAGTCAAATGCATCTACATATCAATCAAAAAGAGATGCTAGCTGTTCAGAACGCCCTGACAGCCTTCAAGGATCTACTTAATCCAGGACAACTAATGATAAGGACAGACAATACTACAGTCATGTGGTACATAAACAAGCAGGGAGGCGCACATTCCTACCCCCTCTGCAGGCTAGCCATGAATTTGTGGGACACAGCATTGACTTACCAAGTACATCTGCAAGCACAATTCCTGCCAGGAAGGGCAAATACTCTGGAAGATGAACTAAGCAGAAACCTAATGGATCCCCACGAGTGGAAATTGGATCTACAAGTCTTCGTCATGATAACAAGTAACTGGGGATGCCCGGACATAATCCGGTTTGCCTCCCCTCACAACTACCAATTACAGAAATTCTGCACAAGGACTTATCACAAGCAAACATGGAAAGTGAATGCTCTATCTTTCAGCTGGAAAGACCTAACAGTATATGCCTTCCCTCCTCTGCCTCTCCTCCCCAAGTTACTCCTCAAGGTCAGACAAGAGAAACCAAAAATGATACTGATTGCCCCAGACTGGCCCCACCAGCACTGGTACCCAATCCTAAAGAGCTTGTCTCAGTGCCCAGCTTGGACATTACCTCAAATTCCTCACTTATTGAACCAAGAAGACAGTCAGATACTGCACAGCCAACTCAGGACCTTAAACCTGGCAGCATGGCGGATAATGTAGCCAGTTAAGGCACACCTCTCTCTAAAGCAGTTATGGATGTTATTTTGAAGGCCAGGAGGCCTAGCACCAGAAAAGCTTATGTAGAAAAATGGAAGAAATTCTGTGCTTGGAACCAGGCACAAGGCTTTGACACGATTGTTCCAAATATTCCTCAGATTTTGCAATACTTAACTGAGATGCTTGATAAAGGCCTTTCCTTTTAATCAATTAAAATTCATGCCTCTGCCATTTCAGCTCATTACAATACAGAACCACCTATTTTTTCTTATCCATTACTAAGGCAGTACCTCAGAAGGGCCAAAAACATAAGACCTCCAAGGAGAGCACCAATACCTGCATGGGACCTCAACTATGTCTTGGAAAAACTCACACTGCCTCCGTTTGAATCAGCCTCTGCAGCTGATATAAAATTCTTATCCTGGAAAACAGCTCTGCTCCTAGCAATAACCTCTGCTAGAAGAGTCTCAGAGTTACAGGCACCCATGGCTGTGGAACCTTTTATCATTTTCCATCCTGACAGGGTTTCCCTGTGGACAAACCCTACATTTATGCTTAAGGTAGTGTCCAGTGTGGCCCTTAACCAAACAATTCATTTGCCTACCTTTTATCCAAACCCACAGAATAAGGGTGAGAGAATTCTGCATTCTTTGGATATTCACAGGCAGCTACGCTTCTACTTGGGCAGAACCAAAGCTTTCAAAAAGACTGAACAACTTCTAGTGGCATATGCTGCAGGATCACAAGGAAAGCCTGTCTCAAAGCAGACTATTTCAAAGTGGATAGGCCACTGCATTCGTTTCTGCTATTCACAGCATGGCAAATCAGTGCCCAAGGGCTTTAGTCCACATTCAACCAGAGCAGCAGCCACTTCAACAGCCTTCCTCAGAGGAGTACCAACCAAAGACATCTTAGAGGCTGCAACTTGGAGTTCAGTGCATACTTTTACAAAGCACTATCACTTACCTCTCTACTCTAAATCCAGGGCAGGCTTTGCCACTGCAGTTCTGCAGGGCATGATAGCCTCTCCTAATCCTATTTAGCACCAGCCTCCCAACCTTAGCTTTGGGATTCAACCCAATTGTAATGACTGCAACAGTGAAACACGATGAACATAGTACAGTTGTGTACCTACCATAAATGTAGATGTTCGAGTGTATTCACTGTTGCAGTCCAGGTTACCCTCTCACCATCCCCCTTTTCCTTTGCTGGGACTTATCTGTACTTCTCTATTTTATACAACCTATGTGGTGTATTTGCTTGTAGATGAAGGAAAAGTTTTTTTTGTGCATGCATGCTTATTGGCATAATTTAGCCTACCATTTTAGGGGCACCTGACATCTGGGGCAAGAAAAACGGAAGAAAATGGTGTCGGCTGCATCTTTTATACCCCTGGCGCACTGACGTCAGGGAGGAGGCAACAGCAACAGACGCCAGACCTAGACTTTGGAATTCGGGCCGACTGCGGGTAGCCTGCCAGCAGGATAACCCAATTGTAATGACTGCAACAGTGAATACACTCGAACATGTACATTTATGGTAGGTACACAACTGTACTTTATTTGATCTTTCTTTCTAAGTTCTATAGTGATAGTAGATTACTTTCCTGCAGCAGAACTCATTACAAACTGTGATGAGGAGGTACTTACCTAGTGGGTTGGGTAGCTCACTTTCACTCTTCTGTGGTTTGTGGGAAGTGGGCAGCTAGGAGGCTTTACATAAACCGAATGAAGCTATGGCCTTCTGATAAAATAATTGGGAGAGGATTCATACTTGTATACATAGGAGGGAGCCTTCTGTGGTGAACCACATCTTCAGCTGCATGGCAGGACTACACATGCAGCTCAAGATCACATCAGCATGCTTACTTCTTCTGGGATGTGGACAACTGTTAAGGTGATGCCGCAGTTTGTGGCCCACTGCTGTATGTCTTTGCACAGGGTGAGAAGGTGACATCATCACATCCTGATTGTCTGACTAAAGCTAATTCACAACTTTTACAACAAGAATCAATGCCCAAAGGCAAAATGATGGTGCATGTTTCCTGTGCCTCCTATAACAGCAAATGTTGCTGTATGCCTTCTCCATTTCATTTGAATAATTGCTTAATCACAAAATTTACAAAAGAAAGATCGTAACTCATTCCCAATGCCTCGTGGTGGCTAAGAAGCATGTTCTTTATGACTGCCATATCCCCATAGCCGGCCTTCGGCATAGGCCAACTAGGTGGCTGCCTAGGGTGCCGCTGTAGCAGGGGTGCTTTTCTAGTATTCATTTCTTGTAGGTAGACCAGGATGGGGGCACCAGATGGTGTGGTAGGGGGCACCGTGGGAGCCCTTTTGCCTAGGGCACCAGTTGACATAAGGCCGCTCCTGCATATCCCTGGCAGTGTGAGATGTTATTGTAGTACTATGCAAAGACCTGTTTGTTTGGTGGTTAGTTTCCTCCACCTCAGAGGTTGGCTGTTTATTTAGAGCTCTTCCTCCTGCTGAATACTCCAGTGAGAGTCTCAAGAGGTGATCAGAGCTTACAGGAAGCTTGAGTCCTCACACACATTCTTCTAAATGGAAGAAGGTCTCCATCTAGGTGGAGAGCCATTCTGTGCTGCCTCAGTGTGCAAGTGATTCTGAACTATCCTTAGCCACTTGTATGGTTTTGGTGTCAGTTCTTCCACAGTTTTGATTTATGCTTCTGGCACATCACAACATCATGGAATATAATACTGTGGCCCAACACTAGTTATGGGGTTCTGTATTTTCACTCCTTTAACAACCATTTCTCCTCTTTCTACTTGAAATTCTTGTCTTATAGATTTGCTCATCCCATAGTTTGACAGGCCAGTTCAGTAGTTCTGAAGCTTGTTTTCTGCAAAGTGTTTTTCTGTTGGCTGTTATCTCTGCCCAAAGATTCATCCAGGTCCTTCACAGCTCCTATGTAAATGGAATAGGTTAACAGTCTACTGTTACAGTGACTGTATCTGTACTTTCCTGAGCATTGACTGCTGTAGACATGACATTATTTACTGCATTCTCCACATTACCAAGTGAAGGCCCTACTGGCATAAGAGTAGCATAGAATTTGGGTTTCTTTCTTTTGCAGAGCATTGTTAGTTCTTGTGTACCCTGCCCATTCATATTCAAAGATTGTACTACCTTCTGCTTTGTGAAGGACTATATACCTACCTTTGGAAGTATCTTATCAGCATCGCTGCATGCTCCTTCTTCCAGATGCATAAAACAAGGACTAGGTTTAGACATAAATCTCAGCCAGTGGAGTGGTTTATGTTTTATGTGCTGTTGAGCAAAAGGGGCTGTTTCGTTTCACTAATGTCCTCCCTAAACATAAACAGTTGCACTGTAAATCAGTCTGGGATCTTGGACTGCAGTAATCCAGGGAAGTTTCCTTAAATATGCAATTCAGGAGTTCTTGTTGTTGTGTCTTTCGGCTTTTCCCGGTTAGGAGTCACCACAGTGGAACTCCAGTCCGCTAATGATTGGTAGTTGATTTTTACATGCCGAGTTACCAGCCCTAACGCACAACCTTCAACGAAGGTATGCCCATTCACGCATGTCTCCACGCAGAAGACGCTGTAGCTGAGAATCGAACCGGACAGCGTCTTACCGTGAAGCGACAACGCTACCGCAGCACCACCACCGTGGATGATGCAATTCAGGAGTTCTAATGAAACATAACCTCTGAAGTCTCAAGGGTGCAGGGTGGTTGATTGTACGTACTGCTTACTGGCATATCCCTAGCTTGTAATGTTATTAGGTCAGAAGTGCTTAAGAATACAGAACCTTTATTCCACATATTGTCTACTAGTTGCTTGATGACCGTCTCATTTTGTAATCTTAGCACCTCTTTCCTTTCTCCTGAAGAATTATTAAAATGTCCTTTGTTGCTAATTTACACCTGTCTGAACTCACAAGTTTAATAGTAACAAAATACTGAGTTTGGGTGTTCCAGTATACAGAGGCATCCAGGAGAACTTCAGACCTACTACTGGGTAACCTGACAGGTAGACCTTCACCTAGTACTTCCAGTAGTATGTGACCTTTGTTGGCATGGCTACAGTGTTTTTTAGCAGTTTGTTACATGCAAAAAGGGATTATTCCATTTTGGAATATTTTCCACTCCATTTCCAAGAGATAGTAGGCTGTCCTTCAAAGGCATTTGAAAGGTTTTATATCCCCTGGATTATCTATATTAGAACAAGTGTTACTTTAAATTTAAAAAACTGAATGGGTTTGTCATCTTTTTATGAAGAATTAAAGATTAAACTCCTGCTTATATACCTTAGACTCAATATGCAGTACTTTATCTGTGTGCACACACTTAAACTGAAATGTTACACTTCATGCTCCAGGGGTTAGTAAGAGCTGTCAGGATGTAAACAAAACACATTCAAACAGGAAACAATTGGGGACTGACTTTCCAGAAGTCCTTGCATCAACCTACAGTGCTGTCGCCATTCATGTGGTATCTGTAGTGTAGCAGCCCTTTCACTGAAGCTTTTGGCTGTTAAAGGGTCAGTATTCTATGATGTGTATTTCAGCTGTATCAAAGTTATAGGAACAAGAGTCCAACCTGGATTTTGTGAAGCATTCAATAGGAATCCGCAGAACTTCAATTAAAGCATAACCTTTATTATATTCGCATAAAAAAGGTGCTTCAGCTTTAAAGCCTTCATGTTAAACACAAAAACATAAACAAAATGCATATTTAAACCTTCGTACCTATGTCTGCTGTCCAGATTGATGCAAGCAAGCATAGGAAGTCACTGAGTTCTTAACAACATAGCTAAAGCAGATTACAAAAGATTCAGTAATAAAAGCTTTATAATAAATATTAACGATACAACTAATTATTAAGCCACTTTGGGTGGAAAAGATCTAAAGGAAAATATTTTGTGCCTCAATGTGCAGTAATTGTGTACTATCCAGATGCAACTGAACTACTGGAAGATAAAACAAATATAATTTTAATTGCTTTGGCTCAGGACCAGGGTTGCCAGATTTCCAGCCCCCCAGGTAGGGACAAAAAAAAAAGAAGGTCTCACGGCAAGTGAAGACAAAAAAAAAAACAAAAAAAAAAGGTCTTTAATGCGGAACACAGTTCCACATTAAAGAACAGTAGCTCTGCACTAAACACGGAGCTTCTCGTGTTTAATGCATTGCAGTTCCGCATTCAAAACAAGTAGCTCCGTGTTTAGTGATTTTTGATTGGCCCGTATACTGGCATATGGGCCAATCAAAACACGGAGCTTCTCGTGTTTAATGCGGAACACTAGAAGCTCCGTGTTTAGCAATTTTTGATTGGCCCGTATGCCAGGTATACGAGCCAATCAAAAAAAAAAAACAAACAAAGTGGAGGCTGGCCGGGATTTAAACCGGCAGGGCGGGACTCGGGATCAGGCTGCTGATCTCGGGACAGTCCCGCCCAGATAGGGACGTCTGGCAACCCTGCTCAGGACCATGATTTTGCATAAAATGCTGAACCACTGAATTGGTGCCAGAATTATTTTTCATACCTTCATATGTTGAAGTATCCCCACCCTCACCTGTCTGGATGTTTGTCCCATAGTGTGCGTGACTGCTGCTGTTGTGAGACTACATTGAAATTCTTAATTTAAGGTTTGCAGTGTGATATGTTTGATCGTGTGTTTTAATTTTTTTGTAGTTTTAAAAGAAGTTGCTTAGTGTAAGTTAGCAAACATTTAATGTGAAGTTGTTAAATCTCACCGTTTATTCTCACTAATGGGTTCGGAGCCGATCCTCGGCTCCGACACGGCCTATAGCAAAGCTCAAGGTTTGCCAGTAGCTAGAGACCAAGCCCCTTATCCCAAGATGCACTGCTGGAATTACCCAAGATCTAGTTTGCAGCGGCACAGATCTCTGTGTTCCAGATAGCTTGGACCATTATTAATCGATAGATTCTTCTATTTGCAAGTTTAAAAACTTTTTTTCTTGACTTCTTGATAGGATAATGTATATGTATATATATATATATATATATATATATATATATATATATATATATATATATATATATATATATATAAAATTATAAAATCTCTAGAGTTTTAGACTTAGACTTAGTTTTAGATTAGTGCACTGTGTTGGCTTCTGTTTTTCTCTAGTGTTGGGCCTAAGAGTTGGACTTGTATTTAACCTTAGGTGTACTTTGGTAGGTAATTCTAAGTGTGTTGTTTAATTCTTTAAAATTGTTTAATCTGATATAGAAATGTCTGATGAGAAAGAGAAGCCTCATCCAAAATCTGGCTTCAAGAAATGTCCGGATTGTGGACAAAAAATGTCTGTCTCTGACTGGCATGTTCAATGTGCTTATTGTCTGGGGACTAAACACCTCCAACACTCTTGCAGTATATCTCACTCCTTCTCCTCCAGGGTACTTTTGGAGAGAAGGAGAAAATTAGTAGACTAGACAGGGGTTTACTTCAGCACCCTTTCTCTGAAGCGCTGGGTGACCAGGATGGTGCTAGTAGATCCTCAAAATCTTCCAAATCCTCAAGTGACTCGAAAGCATCCAAAAAAGACTAAAAAAATGGAGGGTGTAGGGTCATCGGTTCCACTGTCCTCGGAACTGAGTGCCCTTCTGTTTGGAGCCAGCTCTCATTTTTGGAGCTGGTCTCTGAGATTCCCTCATCTCCTCTGCTCCAATCAGCACTTTTGGTGCACTCCTCGAAGTCTTCTGTCAGCCTCTCAGATATGGATATGGACCAGCTAGTGCAGAAGCTTCTACGGGCACCGGGCCTTGCTAAATTGTTGTTGGCTCTGATGCCTTCATCTGTGCCGAAGACCATTAACCCGGACTTGACTACTACTCCTCTGAGCCATACTGGACTTTCGGAGCTGAAGGAGCCTGACCTGATAGTTGTTGAGCTGAGACCTGCACCGGTGTTATCGGTTCCATCTACTCGGATGTCCTCAGCGCCGATCGGGGACTCTTGGAGCCAACACTCTCCTGTCAGGTTCGGGGAGGATAGTCGTACTGATTTGTTGGTGCCGACTCTTCCTCTCGGGGCTTCGGCTCGGATGAGCTCGGCTCCTACCTCAGGCTCGGAGCCCATGGCCTCGTTGCGGGGGGATTGGACGGTCCCTTTGGAGCAGTCCTACCCCTTCTCTTCAGAGCCATGGTGTGTTTGATGCCATGTGGAGAGTCCCGTCTCCAAAGACATCAGCATCAGGTCTGGCTTCCTCCTCCCCTCAAGCGCCTGTGTCTGCTCCTGCTTCTACCGGTCCACCCAAGCGTAGAGACCCTGAGCCTCAAGTAGCCCCACAGGGCACCCCCTGCTCTTCTGAGACCTCCCCAGACCCCCCCCCACTGAGGAGGTACCCAGGAAGAGACTGTGCAAGAGGTGGCACTTGCAACTCCCCACAGGAGTCTTTGACATCTGACACTGACTTGGATGAGTCAGAAGGGTCCCCTCGATCCCCCTCTGAGGATATCTCCTTTGCGGAGATATTAGAGGTCCTTAATCAGAGGGGCGGTTGGCAGTCCAAAAGCCCTACTGAAGACGAGTCAGTGCTCTTGAAGGCTTTCAGGTCTCAACCTTCCACTTCTTGGGTGTCTCCGCCTTACGATGAGCTCATGGAGCTGATCTCTTGTAAGGCGTGGGGAGTCTCCGGAGGCCATGGAACCTGTTCCTTGGAAGCCAAATAAGTTCATCTCTACTCCAGTGGTCAAAGCCTTTTTGACTAAGGGAGTTCCTGTTGATGCCATAGTGGTGGCTGCAGCCACCAAAAAGGAAATGTCTGAGACGTCCTCATCTATCCATCCTCCTAACAGAGATTCTAGGATCATGGATAGATATGGGAAGCACATGTTTAGTTAATTTTTCCCTTTGATCACTGAACTATTTAACCCATTTTACAAGACTACAAAGAGATCTCCTGAAAGAGCTAGGAGATACTCTCCAGGGTACGGTAGCTGCAGGGATTGCCGACTAAGTTAACACACAGCTTGCTACCCTAAACTCTATTGTGAACTCGTCCATGCACCTCATAGCTTATGCAGCTGATGGTTCAAGTAGAGCTGCTAGTTCAGGCATTGTTCTGCGTAGACAACCTGGATGCGTCTCTGTTCCTTTGCGGAGCCTTTCAAGTCTTCCTTTATCAACACCCCATTTGATGGCTCATCCCTGTTTGGGCCCAAAGTAAAGGAAACTCTAACCAGGTGTGAGCAGGAAGGCAAGACTCTCTCTGCCATTGGAGTCCATTTTTCTACCCCTACTTAGCCCTATCCCAAGGGTCCTAAGTGCAGAAAAATGTGGTTCCGAAAAGCACAGGGAGCCATTCAGGACACACGTGGAGAAACCCCCTCTAGAGGCAGAGGAGGAGGTTATAATGGAACATGGTGCCCGCGCGGCAGGGGGAGTCCACAACAGTAGGGTGACAGAGGCCATTTCTCTGGTCAGCCCTACCAGCGCTCCTGAAAGGAGACCCGGCTGTCCGGCTCTGGAGGCAGTCCGGGGTCGCTTATCTGTGTACCCAAAAGCCTGGCTAAACATAACATCCAGTACCTGGGTACAAAGCATCATTTCCAGAGGGTTTTTCATACCGTTCTCTTCCCCTCCCACTCCTGTAAACAGAATCTCATATGTTCCACCCAGTCTCGGGGAACAAGCAACCATAGAGGTCCGCAAGTTGCTAGAAAAAAAGAGTCATCCAGCCAGTCCGAGCAGACCAAGTTGGATTCGGAACTTACTCAAGATTTTTTTTGGTTCAAAAGAAAACAGGGGATTGGAGACCTATATTGGACCTCAGCAGACTCAACCAATTTGTTAAAAAAGAGAAGTTCCGAATGGTCACGCTTCAGGCTATTCTTCCCTTTCTAGGGAAAGGTGATTGGATGTGCTCCATCGATCTCAAGGACACGTACTACCACATAAAGATGGACAGATGCTCCAGAGATCACCTGCATTTCCGGCTGGGAGCCATTCACTACCAGTTTTGAGCCCTGCCCTTTGGTCTCACTACAGCCCCAGAGTGTTCACCAAATGCATAGCAGTGGTCACGGCTCATCTGAGGCTTCTAGGATTCCAGGTGTTTCCATACCTAGACGATTAGCTCCTCACCACTACCACCAGGCATCAGTTGATTCAGGCAATACAATCTACTCTGACACTCTGCCACCACTTGGGTATTACAGTCAACTTTGAAAAGTCTGCCTTGTCGCCATCGCAGCATACCATCTTTATAGGAGCAGAGTTAGATACCTCAACCACCACTCTACGTCTTCCAGTCGAAAGGGTCTCACTTCTTCACCAACATGTCAACTCATTGGTGTCAAAGAACAGAGCTACAGCCTCAGAGGTCTTGAAGGTAATAGGTATGATGGCGGTAGCAATTCTAGCCATTCCACTGGCAAGAATGTATATGCAAATTCTTTAATGGCTCCTGTTCACTCAATGGCTTTACCAGAAGTTACCAATGAACCATATGATTCTCATCACAAATTCTTGCAAGAGAGACCTTCGGTGGTGATTGACATCTCTTCATGTCACAATAGGAAGACCCTTTGTACCCCCCATAGTAGCCACTGTGACCACAGACGCTTATCTGATAGGCTGGGGGGGGGGGCATTTTCAGGGAAAGACTGCCCAAGGCACATGGACGGATCAAGAGTCACATCTGCATATCAATGTTCTGGAGTTGAGAGCAGTATTTCTGGCGTTGCAGTACTTCCAGGACTCTTCCTCTAGGGACAATTGCAATTCAGACAGACATGTCAGTGGTCTGGTACTTGAACAAACAGGGTGGAACCAAGTCTTGCCTCCTTTGTCGAGAAGCCCTCAGGGTATGGCAATGGGCTGTGTCATCCCAGCATTTTCTGTTAGCAATGCACATCCCGGGGAAATCCAACGTGATAGCGGACAAGCTGAGCAGGGGGATCCTGTTGCCTCATGAGTGGTCTCTCAACGAACACTTTGCGGACTTGATTTTCCGCAAATGGGGCCAGCCTTGCTGCGACCTCTTTGCCAGTCACATCAATACCAAATGCAGAAGCTGCTTTGCCCTGATACCACATCTGGGACATCCCCAGAGAGACACACTCGTACACGATTGGCCTCCGGGTCTCCTGTATGCATTCCCACCTATTCCATTGATACCCAGGTTTTTACAAAAAGCAAAATTGCTGGGAAGGACTGTTATCCTCATAGCCCCCTATTAGCCTCAACAGATTTGGTTCTCTTTCCTTCACCATCATCTGCTGGAGGATCCAAGGATCCTGGACCCAGTTCCAGACCTCCTGACACACCCGTCAGGGGACCTCCATTCTTCATTGCAGTCTCTAAAGCTGACTGCTTGGCTGATCCACTTCCCTAAATATCCAGGCTTCATTTACTCTCAGATAACACAAGACAAATTCTATTGTCTTCTCATAAGCCATCCACCAGAAAGCTATATCGCAGCAAGTGGAAAAGGTTCTCAGTTTGGGCCAGTATGCAAAAAATTGACCCTTTCCGAGCCCCTCTGTCATCCATTTTAGAGTTTTTGACAATGATTTTTAAGGAAGTACTGCGGTGGTGGTGCTGCGGTAGCGTGGTCTCCTCACAGTAAGACGTTATCATATTCGATTCTCAGCTAGAGCGTCTTCTGTGTGGAGACATGCGTGAATGGGTGTACCTTCGTTGAAGGTTGTGTGTTAGGGCCGGCAACTCTGCACATAAAAATCTACTGCCAATCATTAGCGGACCGGAGTTCCGCTGTGGCGACACCTAACTGAGAAAAGCCAAAAGACACAGCAGCAGCTGCCACAGTTCGGGTTCAGTTAGCCACACCTTGTATTCGATGGGTTAAATGTTATGGCCCATAAGTTATCTAAGGTTTTTCTTAAATGTGTTTTTCACGAGACCTCCTGTCAAAATCCCTTATTCTCCCTGGAATTTGAATTTTATGCTGTCTCAAATAATTCTTCCCCCCTTCGAACCAGCATCATTTTGTGATCTCAAATTTTTGTCCTGGAAAACTATTTTTGTAGTGGCCATTACTTCTGCCATCAGAGTGTCAGAACTTCAAGCATTGTCTATCAGACCTCCTTACATGATTTTCCATGCTGATAAAGTATCTCTCAGAACAAACCCCTCCTTTTTGCCTAAAGTCTGTTACGAGTCCAATATCAATCAGGTCATTGAGTTGCCAGTCTTTTTTCCCAACCATTCCAACAAATTGGAATACATGCTTCACAAACTTGACGTACATAGACAGCTCAGATTTTATCTTGATAGAACTAAGGATATTAGAAAATCAGATCAACTTTTCGTATCCTTTTCGGAGGCCAGAAAAGGTAGACCAGTGGCTAAGACAACACTTTCAAAATGGTTATCGGATTGTATTTCATTTGTTCATGCAATGCTAGCATACCTTTGCCACACAAAGCAAAGGCTCATTCAACCAGAGCCGTTTCTATGTCTTCTGCTTTTCAAGCTAAATTGCCCCTTGACAACATTTGTGCTACAGCCACTTGGTCAAAGCCTCATACCTTTATCAATCATTACAAAGTAGATAAGGCTTCCAGGGACAGGTCTTCTTTTGGTTCCACGGTCCTGAAAAATGTACTCCCGTGAGCCACCCAGGATTGCAGGTGCTAGGGACGCTACCCATCAGTGAAAATAAACGGCGAGATTTAACAACATCACATAAAGAAGTTATGTACTCACCATAACGTTCCATGTGAGTTGTTTACCTCGCCTTTATTTTCACGTCCCTCCCTCCATCCCCCTCTTGGCTGACAGTTGACCTAGAGGCTAGTATCATCCTGGTTGTTCAATACTACTTCTTCCTTCTTGGGGAGTGCTCCCCTTACAGGGATATATATACACGTAGCAAACAAGATCGGAGGTAATTCCAGCAGTGCATCATGGGATAAGGGGCTTGGTCTTGAGCTACTGGCAAACCTTGAGCTTTGCTATAGGCCGTGTCGGAGCCGAGGATCGGCTCCAAACCCATCAGTGAGAATAAAGGCGAGATAAACAACTCACATGGAACGTTATGGTGAGTACATAACTTCTTTTTTTTTGTTCCGTTTTCTGACTACAAAGAAATTTATGTGTAGGTGATTTGTGGGGAAAGCTGCGAATCCTCATTTATTGCTTGAGGTAAATGGAGCATAAATAGGTTTTGATCTTTTGAAGCTGCCGCTGACCTGCTGCTGCTGTTGTTGTGCGGCTAAGGTTCCAACCCATCCACCCACTTTTTCTCTGTTGTGCTATTAAGCTCAGCTGATCCTGAGTGGTCTGCCCGTTCCCTACATTTTAATTTGAAAGCTTCTCAGACTGTAATCTTGCCTGCCTATACTAGTGAGCACTAAAAGTTAAAACTAGGAAGGCCTTCCCCTTAGACTGTTAAACTTTCAGTTACCCTCTTTCATATCTTCCCACTGCTTAGTGTAGACTGCAGTGCTTATGGTATTATTTTATTCCATCTTATCTTTAAAATCACAAACATCTGTGCAAAACTGCCAGTTACTAGTAGTCTGCAAATCATTTTTTTTCAGGAATTGGCTTGTGATTAGTGTTTCTGTTTTGTTCCTGGCAAGTTAAGGAGCAGGCCAGCTATCTGGAACTTTGTAAATAAATCTATGTCATTTGTGAATATTGATATGATTTATACAGAACTGTATGTGATCTACTGACCTTCAAGAATGTAACCACAGCATACTCTGCTGGAACATAGATTAACTTACAAAACTTCAAGAAAATAAGTTGAAATTAAGTGCTTTACAATGTGCTGTAAAAGTTAGTTAATGCAGCAAGGAGACAGGATGTCTAGCGCTAGAAGTTTCTTTCTATTGTCTTGGAGAAAAGTAATTACTAGGTTTAAAATATAAACTGTTGTATCGCTTTATGACTTCCTAGTAGATGCACGTCTGAGAGATATGTATTTTTAACACACAGATATTAGTTACTGTTAGCCTAGGAACTGAAGGCAGGTGACAGAGTGATGTCATCCAAGTTGATCCAGCAGTAATGTTTGATATTAATTTAAGGACTCAGAGAGAGACTTTGTATTTTGTCTTTGACCTGGAAACGTCCATCACCACCATCATCTGCACTTGCCTTGCTAATAGTAAGTAAGCAGGGTACAGTAATGTCTTTTAGGTATAGTTAGGAATATAATAAAGATTAGGTTAGATGTTTTCTGTATTTATTTGAGACTGTCTTGCAATGTTTTATAATCATTTCCTTTGATTTTTAACTCTGAAGTAACTGTGTTTGTTTTCTAAGTATTGTCTTGTTCTTTTATTATTTATTATTAAATATATTTAAACCTTTTAATTGTGGCTGGTTTGTTTAGAGAGAGTACTGGTATGTATTTGGTGACACTGTACAGTTCACTCCTAATAGTCTTGCTCTTGGTCAAAACTACCATTTGGATAATAGTAACATTACTCAGTAGGATTGGATACCCTTTCTAAGCGCCTTATAGTAGCTGATAAAGAGTGGTTGGTGTCAGTGATAACTGCCTTATAGTCTGGGCAGAAGGGGTCATAGCTAGCAAACCTGTGCAGCCTTTATTTATTTATTTATATTTGTTGACCGGGAGTGTCCGACTGGACGTAGGTCCATTTTCAGCGGAGGCCCGGGGAGAAAAGCTCCACAGTTAAAACTAACAGACAGTAGTTACATTGGATTACATAGCGATTAACAATTTACATAGCAATTACTTACAACATATTTACAGATGAAGAACATAGCACATCAGTAGACAACTAGAATCTATCTGTGAAGTACATAACAGACATTAAAAATGTTACAACAAGAAGTTCCTGCTGTATAATAAGTACTAGGATTATGAGCATCTGAGCTTGCTATAATCAAGGTAGTTAGTGGAATGGAAAGAAAGGTAGTGGTTGGATGGGGTGGGTGATATTAGAGTGGGAGTTGCAAGGGCATAGCCAGCATGTTTTTAGGTGTGCTTTTAGTAAAGTTTTGAAGTGGGTGCATGTTGGTATGGAGGTAATTGTGGGTGGGAGGGAGTTCTATAATTTGGCTATGGTGCAAGAGAATAGTGCTTCACCAGCAGAGTTATTGGCTTTAGTGATCTGCAAGTGATTTTTGTTGCTGGATCTTAGTGGTCTGGTGGTGCGATAGGGTTGGAGTAGATTCTGGAGGGATGGGACATTTAGTGGATGGTTTACTAGTTTGTGGGCGAGTGAGAGTTGATACCATTGAAGGAGGTGAGGGAGTTCAAGCCAGTCCAGTTCAGCAAGTGAGAGACTGTGGTGACTACGGTAGGATGCCCCTGTGCCGAATTTGGCGATTTTGTTGTAGCAGGTCTCTAGCTTGTTAAGATCGCATTGCCTTGGGTTGGTATATATTGGAGATGCATAAAGTCGGGTGGAGATAAGGTGGGAATTTGCTATTGAAGTCTTTGCTGCTTTGGTGTGAAGTTGCTTATTTCTGTATAACGCTCCTAGTTTTTTGTGGACTTTTTTTATGGTCATGGATATGTGAATGTCAAATTTTAGTTTATTGTCCATTTCCACTCCTAGCAATTTGATGTGTTCAGTTGGGTATATAGTGGTGTTGTCTTTTGCTGTGATGTTAAAGTGAGAGTTGTTTTGAGTATGTTTGGTGGGTTGGAAGATGAGTAGTTTAGTTTTGTTTGGGTTGAGTATTAATTGGGCATCGGATAACCAAGTTTCAACAGAGGAAAAGGCTTCCTGTGTGACTTTTTGCAGTTTGGGTAGGGACTGGGCTGAGCAGATGATGGTTGAGTCATCTGTGTATTGTATGAATGTGCCATGTTTGGTGGCAGAGGCTAGATTATTGGTGAAAACAGAGAAGAGTAGGGGTCCAAGGATGGATCCTTGGGGAACCCCTATGGAGACAGGTAGTTGGGGAGATATGTCATTCTGCTATACAATGGATTGTTGGCGGTCAGACAGGTAACTCTGAAACCAGTTGGTGACTGATTGTGAGAAGGATAGGTTATTGAGGACAGAGATAAGTTGTTTGTGTGGGACCATGTCAAATGCTTTAGATAGGTCTAGGAAAGTAGCAGAGGAGAGAGAGACATTGTTTTTATGCTGAAGGATAGTGTTAGTAAAGGAGAGTAAGGCAGTGGTGGTGCTATGGTTTGGTCGGAAATCATGCTGATTATTGGAAAGGAGGTTGTTAGTAAGGAGGTAGTCTGAGACCTGAGAGTGTATGCATCTCTCTAGTATTTTGGAGAGTGGAGAGAGAATAGCTATGGGGCAGTAATTGGTTAGTTCTGTGGAGGGTCCGCCTTTGTGGAGGGGAATTATATGTGATACTTTCCACAGTGTGGGAACTTAACTTTCTGACAGAGATCTGTTAATCAAGATGGATACTGGGTAGGCCAGAGCATCAGCTGCGATTTGTAGGTATTCACTTTGGAGGTTGTCTGCTGCTAATGTGGTGGGCTTAAGTTTAGTTAAGAGTTTTTTTTATGTTGGAGGTAGGCACAGGAGAAAAAGAGAAGGCAGTGGGGAGATTACTAGTTGAAGGTGTGGGTTGGAGGGGAGGGGGTTGTGTTGTTTAGCTAGTGATAGTATGGTTTGTGTGAAGTGTTTGTTGAATGAGGTAGCAATATTTTCTGAGGAGTGAGCGATGTTAGGAGGAAGGGTACTGACTTTACCTGGGTGGAAGATGGAGTTTATGGAGGACCAGAATTGTTTGGGGCTGGGTTGGGAGGAGTCTAGGGCAGACTGGTATTGGAATTTGTCCTGTTTTATTAGCTTTTTTTACTCTATTGCATTGTTTTAGGAATTTCTGTCTAGTTGAGGGGGTTTTGGTTTTGTGCCAGTGCTCCCAGGCTTTATCCCTGTTTTTAATTTCTGACTTAATGGTTTTTTCTGTAGCCATGGGGAGGGTTGTGCTTTGATTCTGGAAAGTCTTATGGGGGCATGGTAATCAAGGATGCTCAGGAAGGTAGAATTAAAAAATTCAACTGTGTCATCAGCACTGAGGTACTTTAGAGGATGCCAGTTACATTCTTTCAGGGATGAGATGAATGTGAGTGGGTTAAAGTTTAGTTTTTTATGTATTTGACGGTAAATGACAGGTTTAGCTTGGTATATGTATTTTTTGAGTAGGAATGTTGGGGAGTGATCACTGAGGCTATCTGATAAGCAGCCTGTTATATATGACTAGGGGCTCTTACTGACTAGTATCCAATCCAGGGTAGTGTGCTTGCTGGAGTATTTATTTATCCTGGTTGACGACTAGACTAGTTGGGTGAAGCCATGAATGTTTACATGATGGGTTGGATGGTTGCCAGAACAGGATTGCCAGTCAATATTGAAATCACCTAAAATGATAGTTTCTTGGGGGAGATGGTGGGTAGACCAGCTGAGGAGGTTTTCTAGTGGAGGGATGTTTTGGCCAGGTGGGAAGTAGCATCCAGTTATGTTGATGGTTTTGTTTTGGTTTATTTTGAGGTTGGTATATATTATTTCTTCATTGCCTATTTGTGGAGCTGATGATTTTAAGGTCTGGATGTTTAGATGCTGTTTAAATATTATAGCTACACTGCCTCCTTTCTTGTTTAGTCAGTCTACTCTTAGTATGCCATAACTTGTAGGGAGTATTTGCTCACTGGTAATGTGAGGCTTTAGCCAGGTTTCTGTCAGGATGACTATATCTGGGGAGTACAAGTCTTTCCCAGTCACATCTTTCCCAGGTGTGTGTTTGTATATAAATCAAATCTCAAAGTGTGTGTGTGTGTGTCAGCTACTTGGGCAGGGACACAAACACTGTTTGGACAAAGAGAGTGCTGAAGGTTTTGACTTGACCACTCAACTGAGATCTCAACCCTGTAGCTGTGCCAGTGGGGAGTCTTATTGGGGATCTGGAGAAAGAGGGAGAAACCAGCCCCAGACTGTGACCTCTGTGTGCTCTTAAGGGAAATTGTACTTTACTGTGTGAGTACTTGTCATTCTTCCATTGTGTATGTCCCTCACTGTTGCCAGTGGTGAGTATTGAGGCTTCTTTATTACTGGACCAGTGCAGTGGCATCACATGTTAATTGGTGGACAGTGGTGGGATATCCACATCACATAATTGGTTGATAGTGCTGAGATAGCCACATCACATATTAATTGACTTGTGGTGTGGATATTGAATTCCAGTAGCCTGTGTACAGTGGCCACTGAAGGTGTTTGTACTCTGTCAGCCATGCATTGAACATTCAGAGTTTGTATCACAATAGTTTTATTTTTTGGTTAGCTTAGTCAGGGAGAGCAGGCAAGCATGTCAGCAGAGGAGTATGGCAAGCTGACAAGGAGCCAGTTGACTGAAATGTGCCAGGCTAAAGGACTGGTGTGTGCCAACCTGATTGCAGCTTTAGTTACAGCTGCATCACATAATAGCAACTGGGAGGACAATCAGACTGACCGTGGAGATGTACAACTCTCAGAAAATGAACAGCTCAGCCTTTCCACAGAGGACTTAAACATCCATCTGGAGTTAGAGACCTGAGCTGGAGGCCAAGCGTTTGGAAATAGAAGCAGCAGAGAAACTGCGATGGCTGGAGGCTGAGGAGAGGCAGAGGCAACATGAAAAGGAGATGCCGACTCTTCGCCAGAATCATGGAGGTAATGGGGAAGAGAGTAACCGAACCCCAGAAGCAATCAAGACTCCAGAGAGCACCCCTGCAATACCAGGCTACAACTCTTACCACACTTTTCGGCCACCAAACCAAGACCGAAACACTAAAGGTGGAGGAGTGTCCATATTCACCAAGGATGTTCACACCTCCAAACTAGTTGCCCAACGCAATGCATCTGAAATTCTCCAGGTGCAACTAACACTTGGTAAGACTGCAATCCAAATTGTAGCTTGCTGGAGATTCCCCACCATTTCCCAAAATTCTCACTACACCTTTCTGAACATATTGGATAATATTAAGATACAACCAAACACCCCAATACTAGGTGATTTCAACTGCCCTGCCATTAACTGGGAAAATTACTCGGGTACCAAAACCTTTTCCTAATGGTTCATGGAATTCATAAATTCCAACGCCCTGGATCAACTAATCCATTGTCCCACCAGGGGCTCCAATATCCTAGACCTGGTCATTGCCAACATGGGAGATAGATGCTCCACACCAGTGGTCACCCGCTCATTGGTCAGGTCTGACCAAAAGCAAATCACCTTTGAAATCCACATCCCACCCCCCAGTAAGGAAACCTCTGTAAAAACTTCTCCAAAGCCAACTTCATGCTACTCAAGTCAGAAGTGACAAACTTCATGGCACCCATGCAGATGGGAGCTGAAAGTTTGACGGCTGAATCCTACACTAAGGCACTGTATGAGCACATCCACTCGTGCATGAATAATGCCATCCCAAGTAGAACCAAGACGCTTTCCTCCAAAAAAAGGAAGCCAATCTGGTGGTCCCGTGCCATAAATAAACTATACAACAAAAAAAAGAAACTTTTGCAGAAGAAAATCCCAGGATGTAAAAATCTCTCTTACCAGCCTCAGTAAGAAGCTGAGATCCCTCATAAAATCCTCCAAAGCTAGTTACGAAAATAAAATTGCCAAAAATTCCAAAGACAACCACAAGGCATTCTATAGTTATGAAAAGAATCTAAATGGCAATGCTCAGATATGCTCTGAGCTACAACAGAATAGCATTAACTATACTGATCCCAAGGATATTGCCAATATCGTGGCAAATCGATTTAGTGCAAACTTCACTCCCCTCTCACTCCCTAAAGGGCCCATCTCAATACCAAATGATTGCCAATTTCCGGTAATCATGGCCACACAGTTTGAAACCGCACTCTCCAAAGCTAAGAATACAGCATCCATGGAACCAGATGACATCCCAGGCTGTGTACTGCATGGACTACAAAATAAACTGGCACCTCACCTAAGTGTCATGTTTAATCACAGCCTCACCTCAAGCTTCATACCCACTGAGTGGTGCACAACAACATTTATCCCACTCCACAAGGGGGATCCACCTTGGATCCCTGGAACTACCGTCCCATCAGTCTGACGAGCCTGATCTGCAAGGGCATGGAACGCATTATCATGGAACTTATAAACAAGGACATTGGCAACCTTCAAACACTGGACCCCACCCAGTTTGGGTTCGTGAAGGGCCGATCTTGTCTCCTGAACCTGATTGACTTCTTTGAATCAGTCTCCAGAGCTGTGGAAAAAGGTAAGGCGGTCGACACAGCCTATCTGGACCTCGCTAAGGCCTTCGACACCATCAACCACTCTGGAATCATAGATAAACTTACTAAGCTGGGCATAAATCCCTATGTCACTCGATGGGTTGCCAACTGGCTTACTGACAGAACCGAGACTGTAAAAGTAGCCAAGTACAAATCCAGCTCCAGATAAGTGAAAAGTGGAGTACCTCAGGGTTCAGTCCTGGGACCGCTCTTGTTTAGCATCTACTTCTTGGAAATACAGGCCAACACTAAGGGACTCTGGCTAACAAAGTTTGCAGATGACTGCAAACTGGGAGCCATTATTGAATCCCCAAATGATGTGGATATTCAACAAAAGGGCCTTACAGAAACAGATGCTTGGTACCAGAGCCATGGGCTCAAGCTTAATGCCAAGAAATGTATAGTTATCCCCTTTGGGAAAAAATATGTACCCAATTATTGCCACATAGGTGGCAGTACACTAAACACCGAAAGTGTGATGAGAGACTTAGAGACACAGGTGGGCAGTGGTCTTACCTTCAATAACCACATCGCCACAATAGTCAGGAAATCCTTCTGTGTGGCACACCTCATCGCTAAGGGCTTTGCATCAAGAAAAAAGGAGGTCATTGTCCCACTGTACTCATCCCTCATTGGACCCATTATAGAGTACAACGCCCCATTTGGTATGTACCTCTCAGGACATCTGCAACAGCTGGAAAGGCCGCAGAAATGACTCACTAAAAGAAACACAGGCCTAAAGCAGATGCCCTATACTGACCATCTAAAAAAACTCCTGCTGTACTCTGTGGCATATCGCCTACTCGGAGGCTATCTCTGCTTAACATACAAGGCCATGTCAAACCCTGAGCTGTTGGACATGCTCCACTTAAAGAAATCCCAATCCCTCAGAGCCACACACTCCAGGGATCTAAACCTTGTCATCACAATGAACAAAACATGCTGGAGGGATAGGTTCCTGACCCAGCGACTCCCCATACTCTGGAATAGACTGTCCATACATGTCAAGCAGAGCGCCAAGGAGGCGCTCTTCAAAAGGAGCCTTGATGATTGGATGGGAGATAGGAAATTCACCCAGGGGATCACGTCAGTAGCCCTGCTAGACAGGGGTCCAGGGAAGTAAATATTGTGGGAAGAAATATCCAGGGAATTGTTATGGCTAGGCTTGTATAGGCCCTAGGGCCGATAGTGTAGTACCAACCTATGAATCTATGAACAAAGGTCAGTAACTTTATTCCACAATTTACAGAGGGGGATAATTTTGATAGTTTCATTCATATGCTTGAGAGGGTATGTAAACAGTATAATGTTGACCAAGGGCTCTGTGTACAGTTCCTGAACTCCTTACTCCATGGTAAAGCTGTAAATGTAATTTCTAAATGGTCTGATACTGATTGTTTAAATTATAATATTGTAAAAAACTGTTTGCTAGAATGTTTTAATTTAACACCTGAAGCTTTATGGAAAAAGTGAGCATAGTCACAAGGCAGATGAATGTGTGTGAATATGCTGCTGAACTAAGCACTTATTTTTATAGGTGGGTGAGTGGATGTTGGGTCACCACTTTTAAAGGGCTGACAGACCACTTAATGAGGGAACTAGTCCTTAGTACTTTGCCTGAATATTTGAGTATCTGGTTAGCTGATAGACAATGCAATACTGCAGATGAGTTGGGGAAGAAGGAAGACCTATACCTAGCAAGCAGGGCATCACTGCACAGGAAAGGGGCACCCAGTGCTACTCATGGGTCTAAGGGAACCCATGGTGGGCATACCAGACTGCCACAACAGAGTCCCACCAGTAGCAGGGAAAGCCAGTAGTCAAGGTACACGCCATCACCAAGGTTTAAATGTTTTAAATGCAGCCTTTGGGGCCATGTAGCATATAGATGCCCATGGAGGCAAGGTGGAAGAGCCAATAAGTGGGAATGACAAAATATCAGCACTAAGTTATCTCGAGACAACAAGGGTACCAAACTAACACAAGAGGTTATATCCTATCTTAGTAAATGGGAAAGAGGCCATGGCTGAGAGAGGCAGCCTCTGACCTAACCGTTATGAAGCCTGCAGTGGTTATAGAGGAGCACTATTTGCTTGGGCAGTCTACTCCAGTGAGAGCTTTAGGACGGGCCCCATTCCAAATACCTTTGGCTAGGATTCACCTTGACTGGAAGGGTGGAAAAGGAAGCCAGCAAGTAGGTGTGCATGAGGATATCACTGCAGATGTCCTGATAGGGAATGATTTTGATAATGCAGTACTGGGTGTGCATGCAGTTACATGCAGTCAGGCTTGGAGACAAGCATGTGGGTCTGGTAGCGTAGGGGCGACCCAGACAGACCTCACACTTGCAGCCAGGACTAGTGAGGTGGTTACTTCAGTCTCACTGCTACAGGGTAGCTCCCTCCCTGAAAGTGTGCCACAGCTGCTTGTGAGTACTGATGTTCCCTTGGACAGAGTGACTGCAAGGGCAGAGGTGAGTAGGAGAACCTAGGCTGTCAGTGGGCACCACTGTCAGACGATACCAGACTTCCTGTGGAAGGGGAGCTGGGAGGGGTTACAAGAGAGAGTTGAGACAGGCTCAGCTCACAGACCGTACATTACAAGGCCTGAGGGATGTGGCTAGTGAGGCACCTAATTCTCAAGGGACAGGGGATTATGTATACTGGAACAAAAGATTACTGTATAGAGAGTGAGGGAGGTCTAGAGGGTGAGAGAATACAGAAGTTGGTAGTTCCCAGAGCCTACCGTCTGGCACTTCTAGCCATAGCACATGATATAACCTAAGCAAGTCATATGGGCATAAAACATACACAGAGACGCTTTATGAGGAAATTCTATTGGCGTGGGATTTCCAGACATGTAACAGGGTACTGCAGGACCAGTGCCAAAAGGTAGGCAAGGCAGGAGACAAGGTGAAAGCTCCTTCGATGCCTTTGCTTGTGATTGAGGAGCCATTTCCGAGGATAGCTATGGATATTGTGAGAGTTCTGTGTACCCCAAGTTCCACAGGGAAAAAAGTATATCCTAGTGGTAGTAGATTATGATACTGGATACCCTGAAGTGGTGGCACTGTCCTCTACTGAGGCAGAAAAGGTTCCAAATGCTTTGTTAGAGATCTTCAGCAGGGTAGGTTTCCCAAAAGAAATACTGACTGACAGAGGTGCCAGTTTCATGGCAGACCTGCTGGCTTGTCTGTGGAAGTACTGTAGGGTGAAGCACCTAAAGACCACCCCCTTCCATCTCCAGACTAATGGTCTTGTTGAGATGGTAAACTGTACACTCAAGTCCGTGCTACGGGTATTTGCAGACCAGTTTAAGAGGTAGTGGGACAAATATTTGCCCCTTCTGTTGTTTGCTTACAAAGAGGTGCCCCAGGAATCCACAGGTTTTTCACCTTTTGAGTTGTTGTATGGCCATAGGGTGAGGGGACCTGTAGATTTGATTTGAGATGAGTGGGAGGGTGAGTGTGAATCCCATAAGGAGTCTGTTGTGGCATATGTCCTAAACCTCAGGACAAGGCTCAGGGAACTCATGGGCTTGGCCCAGGAGAACCCGGCAGAAGCTCAACAGCAGGAAAAAGGTCTGGTATGACGGGAATGCTCGAGCTAGAGAGTATGATGTAGGGCAGCAGGCAATGGTTCTCATTTCTGTTAGACACAACAAGCTGCAGGCAGCTTGGGAGGGACCCTACAAGGTAGTAAGGAAGGTCAGTGATGTTGACTACATGGTAGAACTGCTTGATAGGAGGCAAGGGCACAAATTGTACCATGTTAACATGATGAAGCCTTATGGTAGGGAGGCCGTTGTGCTGAGCATTTGTAGTGGATGGCAGGAGGAGTCTGAGGGAGATCTTGTGACCGATCTCCTCAGTGAGGCTCAGACTGACACCTCAGTGGAATAGGTAGCAATGTCCCAGCAGCTATCCCCTACCTAGGTTCGAGAAATCTGCATTGTTACAGGGGTTTGGGGCATGTTCACTGAGAAACCAGGGTGCACCCACCTAGTGCAGCACCATGTGGATACAGGACCTCAAAGGCCTATTAAGCAGGCCCCGTATAGGGTGCCTGGGAGAGTCAAACAGATTCTGAGGGAGGAGGTACAGAAAATGTTGGAGCTAGGGGTAATTCAGGAGTCCAGCAGTCCCTGGACCTTCTCAGTGGTGCTGATACCAAAAAAGTATGGCAGCACCAGGTTCTGTGTGGACTACAGGAATTTATAGTCACACAGAGTCAGATGCTTACCCTATGCCTAGGACAGATGAAACCCTAGAGCAGCTGGGTGGGGCCAAGTATCTTACCTGCACTGATCATACCAAGGGTTACTGGCAGGTGACCTTGACTCACGGTGCTAGATAGAGGTCCACCTTTGTGACTCTTTTGGCTTGTATGAGTAAACAAAGATGCCCTTTGGAATGAAAAATACCCCATCTACTTTCCAGAGGCTGGTAGATTGCATCCTAGCACGAGATTTTGCCCTTGCTTACCTAGATGATATTGCCATCTACAGCCATTCCTGGCAAGAGGACCTTCAGCATGTCAGGGAGGTGCTGGGCAGACTACAGAGGGCAGGGTTGACCATTAAGGCCAGCAAATGTTAGGTGGGAATGGCAGAGGTCTCCTACCTGGGACATAGAGTGGGGAGTGGTAAGATCAGGCCAGAACCTCTCAAAGAGGAAGTCATTCAGGCATGTCCTGCCCCTGTTACCAAAAAGCAGGTGAGGGCATTCTTAGGGACAGCAGGGTACTACAGAAAGTTTGTTCCCAATTATAGTACCATAGCTGCTCCCCTCACAGACCTGACAAGGAAAAACAGGCCAGATAAAGTAGTGTGGACCCCAGCATGTAAGCAGGCATTCCAGAAGCTTAATGGAGCTTTGGGAGGACCCCCTGTGTCAGCCAGTCCAGATTACAGCAAAGTATTTGTTGCACACATGAATGCTTCAAACCATGGGGTGGGCTGTACTTAGCCAGGTTTCCTCAGAGGGAGAAGAGCACCCAGTGGTAATCTCAGTCGTAGGCTCCAACCCAGGGAGGAATGCTATGCATCTGTAGAAAAGGAATGCGTAGCCATAGTGTGGGCACTGCAGAAACTTCAGCCTTGCCTGTATGGAAGGAAATTCACTGTAGTTACAGACCACAATCCCTTAACATGGCTACATCGAGCCAGCCAACAAAATGCAAAATTACTAAGGTGAAGCCTAGGCTGCAAGCATATGACATGACAGTGCAGCACCGCAGTGGGGTTAGCAATGTCGACACAGATGGGCTCTCAAGACAGGGAATGGGGTAAAGTATTCCCAGATAGGCTTTACCCTCTCAAGCAACGTTTCTTAGCAGTCACTTGAAAAACTAGCTCGACATTTCGGGTGGGGGGGGGGCCGAGAATTGTGGCACTGCCAGGCCAGCTATCTGGAATTTTGTAAGTAAATCTTATGTCATTTGTGAATATTGATATGATTTATACAGAGCTGTATGTGATGTACTGAGCTTCAAGAATGCAACCACAGCATACCCTGCTGGAACATAGAAGATTAACTTAAAAAACTTCAAGAAAATAAGTTGAAATTAAGTGCTTTATGATGTGCTATTAAAGTTAGTTAATGCAACAAGGCGACAGGATGTCTAGAGCTAGAAGTTTTTTCTATTGCCTTGTAGAAAAATAATTACTAGGTTTAAAATGTAAACTGTTTTATTACTTTGACTTCCTAGTAGCTGCACATCTGAGAGAAATATATTTTTAACACAGAGATGTTAGTTTCTGTTAACCTGGGAACTGAAGGCAGGTGACAGAGTGATGTCAACCAAGCTGACCCAGCAGTAATGTTTGATATTAATTTAAGAACTCTCTCAGAGAGAGACTTTGCATTTTGTATTTTGTCTTTGACCTGGAAACAACAATCATCACCATCATCTGCACTTGCCTTGCTAATAGTAAGTAAGCAGGGTACAGTAATTTATTTTAGATATAGTTAGGAATATAGTGAGTACTGGCATATGTATTTGGTGACACTGTGCAGGCCACTCCTAAATAGCCTTGCTCTTGGTCAAAACTATAATTTGGATAATAGTAACATTACACAGTAGGATTGAATACCCTTTGGTAAGGGCCTTATAGTAGCTGATAAGGAGTGGTTGGTGGCAGTGATAATTACCTTGTAGTCTGGCAGAAAGGGGCATAGCTAGTAAACATGTGCCAGCCTTTTCCAGGTGTGTGTGTGTTTGTATATAAATCAGATCTCAAAGTGCATGTGTGTCAGCTACTTGGGCAGGGACACGAAGCATTGGTTGGGCAGAGAGGGTGCTTGAGGTTCTGGCTTGACCACTCAGCTCAGATCTCAACCCTTTAGCTGTGCCAGTGGGGAGTCTTATTGGGGATCTGGCGAAAGGGGGAGAAATCAGCCCCAGACTGACTCTGATCTCTGTGTGCTCTTATGGGAATTTGTACATTACTGTGTGTGCACTGTCATCCTCCAGTTGTATACACCCCTCACTGTTGCCAGTGGTGAGGATTGAGGCTCCTTGATTACTGGGCCAGTGCAGGGGCGTCACAGAGACTCACAGAGACTACCAATCAAAGAAAAGCCTGAAACCTATTTCTTTGGAGCTAGTTTAGGATTAGTGCTGCTGTTTTGCTCTTGGTAAGAGAGGGAGAGTGAGGCCATTGATTACTCTCTGTCTCTGATTAGGCAGTGTATGGTACTTTCCTGATTGGTCTGGTTTTGGACTATTGTACAGCTTAGCTTTCCTGTGCTGAGCTGCTCTACATGGTATAGAGGGCATCCACCAGGAGAAAATTGCAATGAGCCTACAGACCTAAACAGCATCCCTGTGTTTCCCCATAGTTACCTTACAAGTCTTACAATCCTTGCAAAGGCTCAAAATAATGTTTCCGTGAGAACAGATTACATACTGGACTGCATTGCCAACTATGTGAACCTCCACTTAAACTGTTTAACCTTAGCCTATCCAAAGGGCTTGTCCTGTGCCCGGAGAACAGCTACTGTTAACTGCTGTACACAAGAGGGATCCTTCTACAGACCCAGATAATAGGAGTATCAGCCTCTCCATCTTTATATGCAAAGCCGTAGCACATATCATAGAACTCATTTATGCAGACATAAGCAACTTAAGTGATCTAGACTCCACATAAATTGGTTTTGTGTAGGGCAGTTCCTGTCCTCTGAAAATATTAAACAACTTTAAAAAGGTTGCAAATGCAGTAGTCAATTTATGCATTTTGCTAATCTTGACTTGGTCAAGGTTTTTGACACTATCCCCATGCTGGTATTATTGAAAAGTCACAGTATTAATGTAAACTACCATATTGCTTGCAGGTTTGCATACTGGTCATCCAGTGGATCCCAAGTAGTAAAAGTTGCTGGTAACCTCTGTGAATGTAAAAAAAATTATGTAGTGGAGTACTGCAGGGATCAGTGCTGAACCCTGTCCTGTTTGGCATTGATTTTGCAGACATCCAAGCCAATTATCATTGAAATGCGGTTGAGCAGATTTACTAATGACTAGAAGCCTGGACACTGTTTTTTGCCCTTCACTGTTTCTAAACTGCTCCAAAAAGGGCGGGAATATACATATGCCTTGTGCACTGAAAAATGGTCTCAAGCTAAATGTGAAAAAAAGTACAGCATACTAGCATTAGCAAAAAAAAAAAAAGTGTTCCTACTTCATATGTTATGTGGGGTACTTCTCTTGAAACAGGTAAAGTCACAAGAGACCTAGGAACTTGTATGGATATCTGTCTCTTCTTTTATTTATTTATTTATTTGCATTTGTTAACCCGGTAGTGTCTGACTGAGCCAGCTGGCCCGTTTTCAGTGGAGACCCGAGGAGATGAGCTTCAAAACAAGTAGTTAACAGAACTAAGGAAAACATAGACATAAATGGCAAAAAAGTAAGAATTAGAGCTTACAGGATTAAAATATACAATGATGCTAGTTCAAGTATAAGTAAAGTAAACAAAGTATTTGGATGCATGTAATCAAAACTAAACAAACAAGAATAGCAGCAAGTAGAATGAAGTTGTGGCCAACTTATTGAGAAAGATCTGGTGGGGTACAATATTGAAAGCTTTGGATATATCGAGAAAGACAGATGTGACTAGCTGGCCTTCATTTTTAGGTGGTTTGCAGTGTTAGTGAAGGCTTGAAGAGCAGTATTAGTGCTGTGCTTAGGACGGAAACCATGTTGTGAGTTGGATCGAAGGTTGTTCTTTAGGAAGTAGTCAGCGAGTTGCTGATGAATGCACTTTTCTAAGATTTTGGCTAGGGGGAGAGAATGGTGATGGGTCGATAGTTTCAGAAGTCTGTAAAAGGGCCACCTTTGTGAAGGGGAATGATATGTGATATCTTCCAGAGTAGAGAGACATGCTGTTCAGTGATTGAATGGTTGATTATGATAGATATAGGGTAGGAAATAGTGTTGGCAGCTAGTTTTAGAAATTCATTGGGGAGGTGATTGGTAGTGAGTGAACTGGGTTTTTGTTTGGTAAGGATCTTTTTTATGTAGCTGGTTTGAATGGATTTAATGTGGATGAGTTGGGATTGGAAGCTGTGGAGTTTGTTGGGATAATTACTTCTGAGAGAGGTTAAAGAGTTAATGAAGTGGGTGGCAAATTGTGCTGCTATACAGTCTGAAGAATTGCTGGTTGAGGGTGCGGTGTTGTGGGTTTTCCAGGGTTAGGAGAGAGTTTATACATTGCCAAAATTTGGGGGGATTGTTGTGATATTTTTGTTGGCAAGTTAGAAAGTATGTTTTTTTTTGTCCTGCTTTACTTGTTTCTTACCCTGGTTTCTTAAATGCTGATAAGATGTAAGGAGCTTTTTGATTTTGTACTTTGGTAGTGTGGCCAGGCCCTGTCCCTTAGTTTGAGTAGTGATGTAGCTTATTTTGTAAGCCAAGGTAGTTGTTTAGGTGAGGTACATATTTTTTTTCTTATGGGAGCTAGATTGCTTAATATGTCAAGAAATGTATTATTGAAATAGTATATGGCAAGTTCTAACTGGAGGTGCCTTAAAGGTGACCATTCACATTGTTGTAGTAAGGATCTGAACATAAATGAGAATTTTTTTTGCTGCAGTTGTAATGGAATATGGTATTGTAAGGTGTGTCAATATATTTCCTGAGAAGAAAGGTTCGGGAGTGGTCACTAAGTGAGTCTGGAAGGCAGCCTGCTTGGTAACCTAAGTTGGGTTTATTAGTTAGTATCCAGTCTAGTAGAGATTGTTTTTGGTGTGTTTATCTATACAAGTGGGGGAGATAATGGTTTGAGAAAAATTATAGAAATTAAGGAAGTTGGATGGGCTATCAGAGGAAGCATGTAAGCAAATCAAGGTTAAAATTGCCTAGTATTATTGTGTCCTGGTTGAACTTAGTAGATGCCCAGTAGAGGAGGTTTTCTGAGGGGTAAGTTTTAACCTGGGGTGGTAGATAAGTAGCTAAGATTGTAATTTGTTGTGGGTTGATTTCTAGGCATGCAGCTAATATTTCAGAGTTGGGGAGGTTGGAGGCAGTTTAGGAGGGTCAGTTTGAGGGAGTCTTTAAATATGATTGCAGTACCACCACTGCATTTGTTGAGCCTATCGTGTAATGTTGCTGTAGCTCTTTGGTGAAATTTCATTATCTTTTATATGGGGTTTTAATCAAGTTTCAGTTATGATTGTTATGTTGGGAGAGTAGAGGGCTAGAGTTGCATGGAATTTGCTTATTTTGTTGGTGATACTTCAGAGGTTGAAGTCTGTGATGAGGAGGTTAGAGTTACTTGTATTTGGGAAGGTGATGTTCAGGCATGGGGTTTGAGATGGGTTGAGTTGGTGAGTGTAAAGAGATGGTGGAGAGAGAGTGTATACTAGGTGGGTGGACACTGTTGGGACCTGGGTTCGGGTGGATATCATCCTGAAGTTTGATTTGGGTTAGTGAGTGTAGCAATAAGATTCTAGGTTTAGTTGTGTCTGTGGTATTTATAAGGAGAGAGCACAGGAGAAGGGTTATATATATACTTTATAGAGTAGAGTAGTGTGCTAGAGATGTATAGTTGTGGAGCAATGAGATAGTTTATGGTGGATTGGGAGTGTAGAGTATTTAAAGGAAGTGTAGGGAAAAAGTGATGTAGGATTTAATTGTGGTAGGAAGTAGTTTGGTGGCATATGTAGAGAAGAGAGAGTAGGACAAGTGTTATGGTTATTGGTCTTGTAGGAAGCATGGTTGACAGCAATGTGGATGGAGTTGTTAGAGGCACTGTATGGGTGTTCGAAGGAAAAGCTAGAGAAATATGTGAGGGGGGAATTTGTGTGGGGAGGGAGAGAGAGAGAGAGTGGTTCTATTGGGAGGAGTTGGGTGCAGTGTAGGATTTGAGTGTGGAAAGTGCTACTTGAAGGGGATGGCGTGATATTTATTGGCTGGCAGTAGTGAGCGGGATATGATTATATGTCAGGTGGGGTGGGTGTGGATTGGATGATTAGTGTAGGGCATGGTTAGTATAGGTACAAGTTTTAGGAAAGTGGGGGTGGGTGGGAATGGGGGTAGGGTAGTGAAGCGGAGTGAGCCTGAGTGTAATGGGTTAGTCCTGAGATGGGGCTGTGGGGTCACGAGAAAAATAATCTGCTTACAGGAGAGAGTGAGAAAGAGAGAGGAATGGTAAGTAATGAACCGTAGCAGTGGACAAATCCTGGGTAGTGTGTGAATGCTTAAAACATTTAAAGTTAGCAATGAAAGATCCCTGGATAGAAATTAGTATGTAGCTTTACTTAATGACAAAATAATTATTTCTATTTGTTTAGAGGCTACTGGGTAAAGAGTGTGAGTTTGGGGGTCCGCATTCTGGTGATGTGCCGCCTCCTGGTACAACAGAGTTTAAATTAACAGAATGGAATTTAAATTAGAAAAAAAATTCAGGACATACACACACATATTTTAGGTACTGTATAGGTAGTGGTTAGCTTTAGAAGTTCTGGTAGTGTACGAGAGTACAGTGGGGAAAGGACAGAGTAGGAACCTAAGAAGAAAAAAAAACAATGTAAAGGATTAGATTAGCAGGAGAGGGGGAGGGGAGAAGAGAGTAAGAATGGCAGCAGGTATAATTGCAGCAGTTCACACTGAATATAGGCAGAAAAAAGCAATATGAATTTTGACTGATAGTAGATTATTAACAAACATCAGTGGAATGGTATATCACAAAGATTAATGCTACTTGCCGGTACAATGTTTTGCAGGTCCTAATAACAAATTAGGAATGATACTTGGGTGAGCTGATAGTTTTAGAGCTTCCTTTTAAAGTGTGTATTCATGTACTCAGTAAACACTGCATGGAAATGTATATGTTAGTCATGTAAATGCATGTTCACGTTTCCACTGTAGTCAGGAGGCCCTTCTATCTAGCCCAGTTAATTTCTAAGAGAATATCTTCAAGATCCAAAGAAGTCCTCTTACCTCAACCCATATAGCCTAAAAGTTACTGCAGCAATGGAATTATGCACCTCAGCATCTTGTTTGCTACTTTTGCTCACCCTTCACACCTTATTTCTCCTCTCCCTTTTGGGGAGTTTTAAGTGCTTGGAGGATGTTTATGGAAGACAGTCATTCAATCAAGAGATGGGTAATGTTAACTGCTTAATGGTAAGGGACATGGTAGGGATCATTTAGGCAAGGAAACAACCTCAAAAGATTTAAGGCTACTGGATCATTGAAGAATTTGAACATCAGCTGATATGGGTGAGTGCACTTTACACAGCTGTACTTTCTCAGAGGTGGGTTTACTGTATGAAATTTCTTTGATCTTTGACATTGAAAAGCAAATCCAAATCCATATATTCAATAGATGCACCTACTGAATTATAAAGAATTATAAAAAATTCCTTCATCACTAGGTCACATGTAACAGTCCCACAAAATCAGCTAATTGGCTAGTGGAACTGTTAATAAAGTTTGAGGATTTAGTCATTTTAAGATAGGGTCGTCTTTTGTGTCCTTTGAGCATTTTCTTTTGTCTGAGAGGCAGCTTTGTAGTACTGATAGGGTAGTCTTAATCAAAACTGTTTTAGCTTGTTTGGAGAATTGGAAATAAAACATAATGTGGGTAGCTTTAATCATATGCATACATTATTTTGTGTAAAATCAGTGTTGGCATAGTAGTGAATTTTGTGCAAAAGTGAAGAATTTTCTAAAAAGATGTAGATGTGCTGCAATGTATACAAGAATATTTGCATCAAATGTCTTTTAAAGGGCGAAACTGAATATTGTTTTAAAGAATTTTATTCTGTTACATCTGTTCACAAAGCTTACTGAAGAACTTAAAAAGTGGGCGGCAGAATTTTCTGTCCTGTAAATTAGCTTCTTGTAATTATATTTTTTCATTATGAAAATGGAACCAGTGAACTACGGTGCTAGAGTAGGTAAAAGTAACTGTAATAGGTGACTGCATTGTCATTTAATGCAGAAGAAAATAGTTGTGTTTTAACATAGAAACCAAAATTTAGCTAGAGTGTAGGTCTTTTGAAATGTTGTAAATGGATTGATGGCTAAAATAACTTGAACTGCCTGCCCAGAATTAAAGTAGAAGTCATTCATTCTAATGAAACAGTTGTCTGACCCATTCCCAATACCTTTTAAGGATGCACATGTTTTCCTTGTATACTTTTGCCTGTAAAGCAGTTCCACAAGTTTTGCATAGAGTGAATTAGCCTCTGCAGAAATTACTGGTAAAGTACTATATGCTGAAGTCGTCTTCTGTGAAATACTATACAATTTCTTAGGTGAATTCTCTAATGCAGTTTATTCACAAAGTGTTCATATTAATTTCATGCTTGTAATAGAGTGATGTAGCAGGATTGCTTTCTGTGCATGTGCTACCTTGTAACACATTGCTGTTTAGTTTCAGGCTAAGCAGGTAAAGTTCTTTTTCTTATAAATTATGACTAGAGTATATATAATGTATGTTTTGTTTTCCTTAACAGGATACAGATCGTCGTGTGAGAGAGGCAACTCAGCAGGCATTCGAACAGCTTATTCTGAAAGTCAAGAAGAATTTGGCACCCTGCTTAAAAAGCATCATGGGATACTGGTTAATTTCTCAGTGTGACACCTACCTCCCTGCAGCTTCTGCAGCCAAAGTGGCATTTCAGGCAGCATTTCCTACAAATAAGCAACCTGAGGCCCTTAAATTTTGTAAAGAAGATGTTTTGAATGTACGTGGTTTGAATTTCCTTGACATACAAGCTGTTGTGTGACCTTATTACTACTGAATTTCCATGGCACTGTGTACATAATGACATGCTTCAAAGCTAACTTCTTAAGAAAATGTTGATACCCTGCTCTGCAGCATAGAGGACCTATGTTCAAGTAGTGGCAAGGGAAATTGAAAGACCATGGTTGGCAAGGGAAATTGAAAGACCATGGTTGGGTGGGGTGTGAGTGAGCAGCATGCAGCTGCCAGACAGTTGCATAGAAGTGTGAGAGTCTGTTCTCCAGCTTGATAGTTACTAGGTTACTCTGTGATATCTAAAGATGGGAAGACCTGCTGAAGTGAACAGCCTTCCTAAGCAACAGTATGTAATAGAAATCATGGCCACATATGGGAAGGGGACCTGCATAACTTGACAGATTTGCTCACTCCATAGTTTCTGGTTCTCATCTTCAGAGAAGGAATAAGCTGATGAGGGGCTGTCCCTCAGGCAGTAAGCGAGTGGGCCATATAGGGCTATTGTCCTCTGTGAAGAGTGAATTGAAATAGCTTTTGGCCCACATGGTGGAGCAGTTAGTTCATTAGGGACCAGGAAGAGGATCCAGTGGGAGGACTTTATAGATACCAAAAAACAAATATATAATTGGTAAAGCAGTGAACTTAAGAAAATGTCTGTTCCAGTATGATTGCTGATTAGTAGAGTCGCCATTTGATCATGTGTCAGGTACTGTATCATTGTTATTTCATCACAGTTCTCCCTGACCCAAGCCTTTAAATAAGTTAAGAGTATCAGAGAGAGAGAGAGGAAGGAAGGAGAAAGGGGAAGGGTGGAACATATCTGATAAGATTAAGCTTCTCTTGTAGAACATGAACGGGTTTGTAATTTTAGTGTTATACTACCTCATGAATGGTTATATGTTGTAGTATAGTTAAAGCATGAGTTGGGATAGACACAGATCTGTGAAAGATCTGCTCTGAGTATATGAGTTACTCCATTGAAAAGCCTATATGCAAAGCAGCTTTTCACTGAAGTAACTCAATCACACTGAGCAAATCATTTATAATTTGGCCCACTATGTGTAGTGGTGGAGGGAGAAAAAAATTAAATACCACCACTTTCTTCTTAGGGAGACTCCAGTAAATGTGATTTTCAGTTATTCTGAACATGCTCAGAAAGGACTTGTTACTTTGATGCAGAGCCAGGTTGACAGCTAAGTACTGTGATGTTGAAACGTGTTAATGATTGTGGGGAGAAAATGGCAATGGGTCTGCTGTATATGGGCTAGAGGGTGTGGGTTAAATAGGAAATGTGGACTACGTTATGTAGTAAAAATATAGTAAAATAAAAGAGAGAAAAATCTTTGTGAATATTGAGATGGCATAATTTTATATATTTCTAGAAATGTAGTATTTTCTTCTCTGAGGATTTTGGCTCTTTGAAGGGATAGTACACATAGCTTCTTTAATTTTGTTTTTATAATGCTTGATCTGATGTCAGTTTTTATTCTATCCTCAACCTGTGGATGTGGTTCTGATCCCTGGAACCGACTCGGCTGCTACAGTAGTTTGTAGTGACCAAAAACTCTCAAGCTCATCCCTTACCTACAAAGCAACTATCCTGATTCCCTTAGAATCCCGCTTGCTGCTTTGCAAATTAGACATGGTGCCATTCTTCTCTAGTCAGATAATTGATTTAATTCTGTTGCAAGTCTTAAATTTTCCTTTCTTTATTAAAAACTCTTTACCCTTTCTTACATTTGTACTCTTTGATACTATTGCTAGTATCCCCCTTTTTCTAAACATATCGTTCCATCTTCTACACTTTGTTGATATATTCTCTCTTTCCATCTCCTGTACAATTGGTGTAGCCTTTAAATATAGTTGATATTTCCCTTCCTTAAAAAAAAAAAAAAAAAAAAACTGTTTTACTATTTACCGTTTTTCCTTTAACCTTTTCAGGAGAGCACATGTAATGTGTGTAGTTGCTTCAATGGCAGATAAAGAAAAAGGCCTGGCAGGATTTAAGCTCTGTGAGAAATGTGGTCACAGGATTTCCCTACTCTGACTTACATTCTCTGTGGGTATATTGTTTGGGACTCCATCTTCAGGAGGACTGTTCTATTTGCCACTCCTTCAGCCATCATGCTCTCATTGAGGGAAAGAATGAAGTGATTCTGAAAGGGCTTCTTCCTCTCCTCTTTCGGGGAGGCCATATCTGGAACTTCATTATATAAAGATAGACAAAAAGTTAAATCTGATGTATCTAGTCCTGCCACTTCTTCCTCCTCAAAGGTCTCGGAGAAGGCTAAGAAGAGAAGTTATTCATCTCTGACTTCTCCATCGGTTCCAAGTTCAAAGAAGGCAAGAGTATCAGTTCTGTCTTCTCCTTCAGATCCAACATCTAAATAGTCCAGACCTTCGGCTCCAATGCGATTGTCATAATTAAAGAGTAGTTCCACTCAGTCATCAGCTCTGACCATACCTTTAGTTCCAATCTGGCAAGAAAAATTATACGTTTTTGTGCCAGTTCTTTGGATCCGACACCTCAAATCACAGCTTCATCATCTACTACAGTTTTCATACCCAGGACTCATTATTCGCCTACAGTTGACCCTTTCCCAGACAGACTTCCTTCTCCCTTTTTGAAAAGACCTAGATCTCCATTTGTCTTGTTCACCTGTTCTTCCAGAAGTCTTAGTGAAGACAATGTGGAGAGATTGGTGAGGAAAATTCTTTGGGTGCGATGTGTGACAGGGACCACATCTGTTCCTACCCCCATGGGTTAGGGACTTCACTCTTCAACTACTCATCTTTTAATTTCTCCTCTGACTTCACCAGAAGCTTCAGAGTCCATGGATGTTCTTTGTGTTTCACTGTTGCAGTTGTCAGATTTGGGTTATCCCTGCTGCGGTAGCCCTCGGCTGGCCTGAATACCAGAGACTTAGTATTTCTGCGTCAGTTGCTGTTGCCTGAAGACTGATGTCAGGTCGTCAGTGGTATAAAGGAAGGCAGCCGATGCCATTACATCAGTCTTTCTTGCCGTGGAGCCTGAAACAGAAGCAGTTTGCATGAGTGCGGGTCAACCGCTACCTGAGTTTTGTTTCTGAGTTGAAGTTGAAGTCTTTGAAAGCCAAGTACCCCATTGGGGATCCTTTTTTCTTGCACTAACCAATGTCAGAAAAAATTAATAATTGTCTCACCTGTGGAAAGCAAATACCACACTGGGACTTCCATTCCTACTGCATCACTTGTTTAGGCCCAGAGCACGACGTCACTCTTCAGTTCTGTGCTTTGTTTAACACCAGAACTATTTGTCGTCGAGCCCTTATTGTAGCCAGATATTTCCGTTTACAGTCCTCGATTTCCAATGTGGCTTCCGTAAGCCATCCGACAGCAGACCTTTCGAAAAAAATGTAAAGATAAAGACAGAGACAGACCGCACAGGACTAAACCTTTCGACGACGCTACCGCCAAGCTGGTCGTCAGTCCTCCGGAATTCAGTGAGGTGCTTTTGCAGCCCCTGATGCCTGCTTCAGTTAATTCGCAGGCCTCTACTGAGACCCTTTTGGAGTCTGGTATGCCGCAGAACTTTTCTTCGTCTAAGGATCCTGTGGTCATCTCTACCTCGGATGGGTCTGGAGCCGCTGTGCAGGCACCAGCTTCCGAGGAAGTCCTTCGCAACACTGAATCCATACATAAACTGACGCCTTCTTTCACAGCTACCGTTCTTACTAAAACAACTGAGTTCCTTAGGCCCAGGGGTCGAGCCACCCCCAAGAAACTGACTTCCAGCCATTCTTTGGTGCCTGCTCCTTTGCCTCAGTCACAAATGCTTAGAATGGCAGAGGACCTTATCATGCTGATTAGGGGAAGCCAGCCCACTCCCTCAAAAAGAAAAAGATCTGTCTCCAGAAGTTTTGTCTGAACAAGAGTCAGATGAATCTGATGCATCTGACTATGAAGACATGCAGCCACTCTCTACATATGAGGTTTCTGATGCAGAGGAATCTGTTCTTTCAGCCTCTCCCCCAGAAGATTTTTCCTTTGAGGAAACCCTGCATATCTTAAGGGAATATTTCAAATGGGAGAGTCAAGACTACCCACAGTCTAAAAAGAGACTCAGAGAGTTCCTGGACCTTCCACAGCACAGGCCCTTAGCAATCCACCCAGTACTAGATGTAGTGGATGATGTCTTCCTTGAATCCAGCTTGACGCCAGATGCCCTCCCTCTTGCTCCCAGAAAGCGAGACAGGTACTACAGAGTCCCTGACTCTCACAAATATCTCTTTAAAAACCCAACAGCATACCCTGGGGTCATTACTCAAGGCCCAAAAGGGGTTAAAGCTACTTCAGCTAAGACTCCCACCTCCTCAGACAGGGGACTCCAGAGAACTGGACAGATGGGGTAAAAAAGTATACACCTCAGCTACTCTTGCTGTAAGGGCACTAAACTGTCAGTTCCATATGCATAAATATCAGCAACATACCTTGGAACTCCTTAAACAAAAAATGTCCTCCTTTCCTGCATGGGCAGAATCTAAAGATTTACAGGAATTAATACACACTGTGCTGGTCAAGTAACTAAACACACTTTACACTGCAGTTTTGACCCCCCTAGAAGCTTCTTGCAGGGCTGCAGTCACTGGATCTGTCATTAGAAGACATGCATGGTTTAAGGAACAACCCCTTCCAGACCATGTCAAATCAAAATTGTTGGATGCACCTTTGCACAAAGATAACTTATTTGGTACTAAAGCAGAAGAGGTGTTAAAAAAGATGGAAGAAAGAGCAAAATCTATGCAGACTTTTAAAGATTTCTTACAGGTACAGCCCCCTAGGTTCAGCAGGCATGTTCCTTCTAGGCACTGGTCCTTTCCTAGTAACAGGGCCAGCCTAGGCCCTGTTGAAACAGACCTTCAAGACAGCAGTCCCAGGAGTTGCATAGATCTAAACAGTGGACTGCCCCCACTTCAAAACCAGGGAGTTCTAAGCCACCCCCTTATGTTAAAAACTCACAATGACTCACCCCCTCCCTACCTCACCTCTGCCCACCGTCACATACCCCTAGGAGGAAAACTCTCCTTTCACTCAAGCACCTGGGCCACCATTACCAAGGACCAATGGGTTCTGAACATTGTGTCTCAGGGGTACAAACTCTCCTCCCACACCCTTCCAACCCCAAAAGGATTCCTAGATCTACCACCAAATCAGTGGGCACAGGCTCAAAAGCAAATCCATACCCTACTCTCCTTTGGAGCAGTTGAACACGTTCCTGCAGAACAGATAGGCCAAGACTTCTACTCCAGACTTTTTCTGGTACCCAGAAAAGAGAGCATCTGGCATCCCATCCTCGATCCCTCCATTCTAAACACCTTCCTGGTGATCCCAAAAATCAAAATGCTCACCCTCTAGCGGTTACTACCCATGCTCTCCAAGGAGGCTTGGCTAGTCACCCTGGGCCTAAAAGAGGCATACCTCCACATTCCCATCAGGGAGTCCTGCAGAAAATATCTTTGCTTCAGGGCAGGATCTCAACACTTTCAGTTCTCTGCGCTTCCCTTTGGCTTATGTACTGCTCCCAGAGTTTTCACAAAATGCCTGGCTCCGGCCATTGCTTTTTGCAGACAAAGAAATATTCAAATTTACCCCTACTTAGATGGCTGCCTTATTCAGGCAGACAACCAGGAAAAGCTGCTCAAAGGCCTGGCCTTTGCAAAGAACCTACTAACCTCCTTAGGGTACACAATCAATGAAAAGAAATCCAAACAGGTACCCACCAAAAGGATTATCTTCCTGGGAGAAAGTCTGTGCACAGCATCCCAGATGGCATGCCTAACACCAGAGAAACAAAGTTTCCTGTCAGCTTACTTCTCTCAACTGGCCACCAGGCCCTAGCTTTCTGCAAGGGAAATCCTGCAAGCCTTGGGGTTCATGGCATCTTGCAAACTCCTTATTCCATATGCCAGACTGCATATGAGGTAACTTCAGTGGTACCTAAAGAGCCTTTGGTGTCAACACTCCCAAGATCTGGAAACTCTTTTACCTATTATTCCCTGCCTGAGGGAGGAATTTCTTTAGTGGGCAACAGCCTGCTCCCACAACAAGGGATTGCCCTTCTCCTCATACCCACTGCCTAAACCCTCACCACAGATGCATCAGACTACGCTTGGTGTGCACACCTGGATGGCAGATGCATAAAGGGCCAATGGATGGACATGCTCCACCTCAAAAAATCCAAATCCATCAGGACCACGAGTGCTAAAGACTTAAACCTCGGCACAAGTATGAATAAGACATGCTGGACGGATAGATTCATAACCCAGAGGCTTCCCATGCTTTGGAACAAGATCCCAGTTCGTATTAGGCAGAGCCCCTCACTGACTCTCTTCAAGAGAAATCTTGATGAGTGGATGGGAGATCGTAAGTTTACCCCAGGGGTCACATCTGTGTCACTGCTAGACAGGGGCACAGTAAACTAATTCTGTTATATAAGGGGACCTTCATTGTGTCACTACTAGACAGAGGCACAGTATTCTAAATTTATTCTGTACATTTTTGTACCATTTCATGGGGTGGCAAAAGTCACATCACTATGGCTAGACTTACAAATGCCCCAGGGCAGCTAGCCTAGTACTAAACTATGAAACTATGGAACCCCCAGCAACTCCCCCTGCACATCAATCTAAAAGATGGTGGCTGTGCAGCAGGCCTTTATAGCTTTCAAACCCCTTCTCTCTCCAGGGGGTCTCCTGATCAAAACAGACAACACCACAGTGATGTGGTACATCAGCAAGCAGGGAGGGACTCACTCCTACCTGCTGTGCAGGCTGGCCATGACCCTTTGGTTCACAACCTCTTCCATGCATCTACACCTGTTAGCACAGTACCTGCCAGGCTCTCTCAACTCCTTGGCAGACCAATTAAGCAGAAAACTGTTGGACCCCCATGAGTGGCAGCTCAACAGAAACATCTTACTAATATCTCAGAAATGGGGAACCCCGGAGATTACCTCTTTGCCTCCCACACCAACTATCAGTTGAACAAATTCTGCACCAGTGAGCATCACTGCATTGCATGGAAAGTAAATGCCCTGTCCTTCCCCTGGGCAAACCTCTCGGTCTATGCCTTTCCTCCCCTACCTGTCATTTCCAAGGTACTGATCAAAATAAGGGAGGAAAAAACAAGGAACATTTTCATAGCTCCAGACTGGCCCAGATAGCACTGGTACCCCTTGCTGCACAGCCTGTCCCCACTGCCCCCATGAAATCTTCCTCAGATTGCCAACCTCCTAACCCAGAGGGAAGGGGAATTCATGCACCCCCAATTGCAGACACTCAGTTTGGCAGCTTGGCTTATAACCTGACCCCTGACCAATCTGCCCTCCTCATTAAACAGGTCCTGGATGTTATCCGAGAGGCCAGATACCCTAGCACCAAAAAGTCTTATGAAGATAAATGGAAAAGGTTCTGCACCTGGATCCAAGCTATGGGGGCCAATACGGCACATCCCTCCATCCCTATCATTTTGGATTACTTAGCTGACTTACTATACAGTGGTCTCTCTTTCTCCTCTATAAAAATTAATGCCTCTGCTATTTCTGCTCATTTTCCCACTGAGCAGCCTCTTTTTTCACACCCTCTGATCAAGCAGTTCCTCAGAGGGGCTAACAACTTGAGGCCCCCCAGAAGGGCACCAACACTGGCTTGGGACCTTAACTTTGTCTTGGAAAAGCTCCCCCTGCCTCCATTCGAACCAGCTTCTTTTGCAGAGCAAAACTTTCTTTCCTGGAAGACAGCCTTCCTCCTGGTCATCACTTCAGCCAGAAGAGTCTCTGAGCTGCAAGCAATCATGGCAGTGGCACCCTTCATCTTCCATGCAGACAGGGTATCCCTCAGAACTAATCCATCCTTCATGCCCAAGGTGGTATCCAATGTGGCTCTCAACCAATCCATCCATTTGCCCACCTTTTTTCCTAACTCTCAAAACAAGGAGGGAAAGGATTCTGCACTCTCTAGATGTGCACAGACAGCTCCGATACTATCTGGACAGGACTAAACCGTACAGAAAATCTGATCAACTGCTGGTTAGCTTTGCTTCAGGGGCAGATGCCAAAGCCATCTCCAAACCATTTCCAAATGGCTAGCACACTGCATCCATTATGCTACAAAAAGCATGACAAGCCTCCCCCCAAGGGGGTCAGGACCCACTCCACCAGAGCAGCCTCCACCTCTGCAGCATTCCTCAGAGGAGTCCCCACCAGGGACATCCTGGAGGCTGCCACCTGGACATCTGTTCACACCTTCACCAAACATTACCACCTGCCTCTCTCTTCTAAATCCAGGGCAGGTTTCACCTTTGCACTCTTGCCGGGCATGCTAGCCAACCCCTAGCTTCCTTGACTGTCTCCACCCATTTCCTCAGCAGTGGGAATCTACCCAAATGTGATGACTGCAACAGTGAAACACAAAGAACATAGTACAGTTGTGTACACTTCCCATAAATGTAGATGTTTGAGTGTCTTCACTGTTGCAGTCCTGGTTTCCCTCCCTCTTTCCTTATCCCTTTTTTCTTTTTGTTACCCTCCTTCCTTGTTCTCTTTCCCTTACAAGGGACGTTGGTATTTTTTGTCCACTGGTGGGGTCCTGTTGCCAGAGCCTGGCCTCCTACTTTGGGGGCTCCTGACCAGTTAGGACAAGAAAAGCTGATGTAATGGCATTAGCTGCCTTCCTTTATACCACTGACGACCTGACAGCAACCGATGCAGAAATACTAATTCTCTGGTATTCAGCCCACTCGAGAGCTGCCCCAGCAGGGATAACCTAAATGTGATGACTGCAACAGTGAAGATACTTGAACGTCTACATTTATGGTAAGTGTACACAACTGTACTTTCTGAGCTGTCTGGTACCGTCTGTGTTGGATCTGAAGACATCCTTACCTCCAGATCCATCAGTTGCTGTGAGTTTTTTGGTTAAGTCAGGACCGGAGATCTCTCAGAGCCATATCTGTCCTGTCAGTTCCGTGGGGCTGGAGTTGACGCCTGCTTTTTTGGCGCCATCTCTGCATCTTGGGGCTTTGGCATGGATCAGCCTGGCTCCAGCTTCTGGCTCCGGAGCGATCTTCTCAGGGCGGGGAGGCACCACAGCTCCAAGGTCTGCCCTCTCAGATCCGGATCCTTTCCTTCTCTGGGTGGATCTGCTTTCCAGGCTATGGAGAGAGAGCCATGTCTGCTTCAGTCACTAGGTTGGTCCCTTCCCTCTCGGAACAGGCAACTATGTTACAGAACCTGAACCTTTGCCTCCACCAGGACAGAAAGTACCAAAGCTTCAGGTTTCCCAGCAGGGTGTCCCTTCTTCTGATACCTCCCTAGAAAACCCCACTGAGAATGTCCCTCAGAAAAAGTGCAAATGGAAGCACTTGGATTCTGTATAAGACTCTATCACGCAAGACACAGATTTCAGTGAGGGCAAAGGATCCCCATGGTCACCTCTTGATGATCTCTCATTTGGAGACATCCTAGAAATCCTTAAGCAGAGAGGTAATTGGAAGTCCATCAGTCCTTCGTCTGAGGAAACTGTGTGCCTGCAAGCCTTTTGTCCACGCAGTTCTACTTCCTGGGTCACTCCACCTGTTGATGAGCTCATTGAGTTGATCTCTTGGTGGGCATGGAAGGCCCCCATATTCCATTGAGCCAATTACCCCAGAGACCTAACAAAATTATTAAGCTATTCTGGACAAAAGGTTTGCCTGTGGATGCCATGGTCATGGTGGGAGCCACAAAAAAGGAACAAGCAGAGGAATGTTCCTCTATCCATCCTCCCATCAAGGAGTCTCGGGTGATGGATAGATTTGGGAAGCGAGTTTATGCATCATCGACCTTTGTATTACGGTACTTGAACTACCTGGCATACTTCACCAGACTTCACAGGGATTTGATTAAATAATATTCATATACCCTCTCAGGAGCCATTTCTGAAGAGGTTTGGGAGTCTGTTACCTTTCAGTTGACAACCCTAAATTAAATTTTCTAGTTCTTCTGTGAGGCTTATTTCGCATATAGCCGAAGGAATGACCAGAGCTGCTGGTTCAGGTGTTTGCATAAGGAGACATACCTAGATGCACATGTGTAATTACATGTGTAATTTTGTGGAGCCATTTAAGTCTTTGTTCATCAGTGCTACTTTTGATGGCTAGACACCGTTTGGTCCTAAAGGTAAAGACATATTGACCAGTTGTGAGAAAGATGGGAAAACCCTTTCTGCTGTGGGTGTACATTTTTCCACTCTGCAGAGATCTTTTTCAAGGAGTCAACACAATGGTGGAAAAGTGGGGGTTCAGGAAATCCCATGGGTCTTTTCAGAACACATGTGGTGGTGGTTCCCCCAGAGGCAGAGGGGGGAACTCAAATGGGAGATGCCACCCTCATGGCAGAGAGGGCCTACAAAACCAAGGGTACAAAGTTCCTTCTTTGGTATATCCTTTCACTGCTCCTGAAAGAGGCCTGATTTGTCCTCCTCTGGAGACAGTCTGGGGTCACTGGTTCATGCATCAAAGTGCCTGGATTCAAATAACTTCTGATACGTGGGTGCAGAGGATTATATCCAGAGGTTATATTATACCACTTTCCTTCCTCCGTCTACTTACAAAAAAATTCCAGATGTTCCACCCAGTCAAAGATGACAAGCAGCAATACAAATTCAAAAGCTGCTAGAAAAAGGAGTCCTCCAAGAGGTCCCATCAGACAAGAAAGAATCCAGGATTTACTCAAGGTTCTTTTTAGTGCCAAAAAAGACAAAGGACTGGAGACTAGTTTTGGATGTCAGCAAATTAAGCAAATCTGTTCGAACAAAATTCCAGATGGTCACTGTTCAGTCCAGCCTTCCTTTTTTGGAACAGGACGACTGGATGTGCTTAACAGACCTTCAGGATGCGTACTACCACATAAAGGTGCATAGATGATCCAGAAGGTTTTTGCGCTTCCGACTGGGAGCCAGTCACTACCAATTCAGAGTACTGCCCTTTGGTCTCACTACAGCCCCCAGGTTGTTCATCAGGTGCATGGCAGTAGTAGCAGCTCATTTGAGACTGCAAGGATTCTGGCTTTTCCATATTTGGACGACTGACTCATCACCACTATAACCAGACATAGACTACTAGAGGCAAGAGAAAAAGTTCTCCAGACATGCCCTTCCCTGGGCATAATCATCAATTTCAAAAAATCTCATCTGGAACCAACTCAAACACTGGATTTCATAGGGGCTTCCTTAAACACAAAGACCACAGTTGTCTCCTACACCCCACAAAGACTGGAGACCGTCCATTTTCAAGTCAGGAAAATATTCAACAGCAACAAAGTTCCAGTAAGATTAATTCTTCAGGCCCTAGAGTCCATGGCAGCATCGATAACACTTGTCCCCTTAGCCAGATTTCACATGAGAATTTTACAGTAGCTGCTTGCAACACAGTGGTCCATTCTTTATCAGCCATTGTCAACACCGATTATAATCACCAGTATCTGCAAAAGAGATCTTACATGGTGGATTCAGTTGGATCAAATTCTGTAAGGTCTTCTTTCCATTCCCCTGCAGTCAAAGGCCACAGTGACCACTGACGCTTCCCAGCTAGGGTGGGTGGGGCATTTTCTGGAGAGGATGGTTCAAGGCACTTGATCCCCAGTACAAGCCAGTTTGCACATCAACATCCTAGAGATGAGAGCAGTGCTTTTAGCGTTGCGGACCTTCCAAGATGCTCTCCCCGTGGGGACAATTGCAGTTCAGACAGGCAACATGTCAGTGGTTTGGTACATCAACAAATGAGGAGGAACCAGTTCATACCCATTATGTTGAGAAGCTGTGAATGTGGCAGTGGGTGATCTCATCCAACCATTTTCTCATAGCAATGCACATTCTGGGGAGGTCCACTGTGATAGCAGACAAATTGAGCAGGTACATACTTCTATTTCATGAATGGTCCCTAAATCAGAAAGTTTCACAAAAGGGTATTCCGAAGACGTGGTTAGCCGTGAAATGATCTATTTACCTCTTCCCCTAAACAATAAGTGCAGCAACTTTTTTGCCCTGAACCCCCCAGAGGGGGAATTACCGAGAGATGCCCCCCCTCCCCAGTCACTTGTAACATCACCAGTTAACATTAATTTCCAAATTCCTAGTTATCCTCGTTGCACCTTATTGGCCGTGATAGATTTGGTTCCTCTTCCTTTGGCTTCACCTAATTTGACAGCCTTGTATTCTGGATCCAATGCTAGATCTCCTGTTTCACTCAACAGGCATGCCTCATCCAGACATTCCAAATCTCAAGCTCCGACAGCTTGGTTTCTCCAATTCCATCAGTATTCAGACAACCTATGGTCTCTTCCCCTGTCTGACACATATTGGTATCTTCTCATAAGCCTTCTGTCCAAAAGCTTTAATTTAGTGAATGGAAGAGATTTACATACTGGGCACTCCAGAATGACACTGAACCTTTTTTGGCTCCAGTTCACGACATTCTCAATTTTTTAGCTGGGCTTTTCAATAAAGGAACTTTGGCTTCCAGAGAGTACAGTTAGCAGCTATATCCAGTTTTCACATTGGAAGGATGTGCAGTCGCTTCTCACAAGCTTTGTAAAGGGTTTTTGAAGGGTACTCTTCTTTTAAATAAAACAACTAGGCACCAAAATATGTACCACTACAAAGGCCAAAAATCCATCAGATTTTATTAAAATGCAAATAAAACACTCTCTAGCACCTCTTCTTTTAAAGCCTCCTTATGAAGATTCTGTTCCTCCTTGGGACCTCAATCTGGTGTTGCAGGCATTCACTCAGTCTCCCTTTGAACCTGCAAGGGAGTGTAATATTAAGTTCCTGACTTGGAAAACAATTTTGTTGGTGGCATTAACTTCTGCAAGAAGAATTTCAGAAATTCACGCTTTGTCTTTTGAACTTCCATATGTGATTTTTCGCAGAGATAGAGTCTCACTCAGGGCCAACGCCTCCTTCCTACGTAAGGTGGTTTCAGAGACCAGTATCAACCAATGTATTAGCCTGCCAGTATTCTTCATCAGCTTCTCTAACAAAGGTGAATATTGCTTATATTTACTGGATGTTCATAGACAATTACAATTCTGTATTAATAGAATAAAAGATTTCAGGAAGTCAGGCCAATTATTTGTCTCCTTCTCGCATACCAGACTGTGAAAGCCTGCTACTAAAGTAACTTTAGCTAGATGGTTCACAAATTATATCTCATTCATTTATACCAAGTTGCATGTTTCCTTATCAAAACCCTTTGGAGCCCATTCAACCAGGGCTGTAGCAACGTCCACTGTATTTCAGTTTAGAGCTTTCATGGATGACATCTGTGCAGCAGCAGCAGCAACTTGGGCTACCCCCATACATTTTTTACTCATTACAAATTGGATCTGGTCTCCAGGGGTAGAGCATCTTTCATCTCAGTGCTGCTCAGGAACACCCTTAATTCCACCTAGGATATAAAATAGCTTAGGACTCTGTCCCACAGGTTGAGGATAGAATGAAAATTGACATCAACAGATTAGGAAGTTGTGTACTCACCATAACATTCCATCTGTGTTGTCCATTTTCATTCTTCCTCAACTCCCTGCCTTTGACTTCTGGAAGAACAGGTAATAAATAAAATATTATCTCTTTTTTGGTGTACGTTTACAGTTCCCGATATAGTCTCCATGAAAATATTTATCTTTTCTATCAGCAAACTCAATCTGAAGCAGTTATGATAGGTCCATTGTGAGAAAGGGATGATGTGTTGGTCTCCACATGCTACTGTAGTGGCTGAGTCGATTCCAATGATTGGATCAGAACTCACAGGTTGAGGAAGAATGAAAATGGACAACACAGATGGAACATTGTGGTGAGTACATAACTTCTTTTTTGTTTGTTTGCTTATCTATTTACCTACCTATTTATCTTTTGATTAGTTAGTTATATGCTTCACTATGATGTTTTGTATATCCTTCTGGTCAGAGCCAATTTACAGTGGTGAACTGCAAAGAATTTGCTAGTCAGTTAGGTAATGTGGGTAGCAAGTGGACTCTGCAAGTTCAGTATGGGTTAAGTGATGCATAATCATATGTTTTAGTGCAAATATAACAACGAAAAAATGTTAGTTACACTTTTAAGTAAAGATAAAGTATATAAATTGTAGTATGACTTTAGCAAAGTCTTTCCAAGTCTTCTGTTATGTTACAGTAATCAAGCAGTGTGTCATAGTTGAAATACATATGGGTAGTTTCAGCAACATTACATAGTGTGAGACACTGTGGAAAAAAAGTCTCATTGTTATTATGCCATAGTAGATATAGGCTACCTTGTGTGTGCAAGATCTGGCCGAGATTTGGTAGCATTTTTATAGTTTTCACAGTTCTGTACTTTGCAAAACGTCATTTATCTGTAACTGATTCTGGAACACTGTTTTAGTAGTTTCTAACGAGTTTGTCTATATTAGTGGTATTTTTCTTACTCCTTGGCTGAAGTTTGTATAAAATATTATGTTGGCTTACTGAGCATGAGCAAGTCAGAACATAAATCATAGTGGAAAATATGATGAAATAAGGCGAGAGTAAGATTTTGGATGCATATCCTTAAGAAAAGTAACCACAACCATACAGAATGTTATATTCATAAAGTAGCAGAAAGTATTTTGCTGGGAAGTGTTTGCATAGGTATTTTCATACCCCAAGCAGACACCAAATAATTTTTCCTCTGGCAGATGGCAAGTTTAGGAGGCATGATAAAGAAGAGGTAATTGAGAACATATGTTTTGGGAATATAATGATAACAGACTTTAAGAATTCCCTGCAGAGTACTCTGTCAGGAATACTGGGTGAGCAAATGGGTGTAATTAAGAAAATGCTATTTTAGAGCTGGAATACAGGATCTGAATTGCCTATTAAAATTAAGGCCTTAATTTTAATTCTAGAGGCTGCCAAAAAAGCAGTTAACAGAAAATGGAAATCAAAGTCTAAACCACCCAAAAATGAAGTATTGAATATTGTACCAGAGGTAAAATAAGTGGAAGTGGGATCTTTAGAAAAGGGTAAGAGCAAATTATATAGATAAAAATGGAAAATTTGGAAACAATACACATAGAATAATGTTTTGGAGGAGTGAGGTTTAAGGGAAGGCAGGAATTCTGATATTGTGTAGAAGAATATGTGTGAGGTATAATGTTTGCGTCTGTTAGTATGGTTTGTTTTCTTTTTATATAAATGTATGTCAGTCTATATCATAAGTGATAATTCAATAAAGGAGTTAAAATGGAAAAAAAAGTTGCAGAAAGTATTCTGAGAACTAAGCCAGTACGGGAATGGAAAAAGGAGACTGTTCCAATAGGGATGACTGCAAATAGGGATATAGAAAGTAGATGAGGGATTTGGAATTTACAGGGGAAACTGGCAAAGGAAAAGAGGTAATAAGAATGGATGAAGTCATACAAAAGTTTGGACTGCAGGTTAGAGACTACCTTCCATATCAGGAGTTGATACTGGAGTAAAGACAAAGAGAAAGGGGATTACTAAGCGAATGACCATCTGTGGTAGTTTTTAGTCAAGTCTGGTACATACGTTGTTATTAAGGGGATAATTAGTAAGGCATGTAAAATGTTGCATGCTATCTATATGAATCGGTCAGGGGGGTGTAGAAGAGATTGGGAAAATAATCTAGAAAGGTGGTTTTCAAAAGAACAATGGCAGGACATCTGTTTGGCTTCCAAATATGCAGTAAAGTCCAGAAGGTCTAGATTTTTGGAAATGTTTCTGTATGCATTTTTATACCCCATGCAGACTTCAGAGATTTTTGCCTCGGGTAAGTAGCATTTACTGGAGTTGTGATAGGAAAGAGAGAGGTGACTTGGAACATGCCTTTAAGGTTTGTAATGAGTTGACAGATTAAAAAAAATCTTACAGAGTACGGTTTCAGAAAATTCTGGGGAGCAAATGTCTGTAACTAAGGAAATGGTTCTTTTGAGCTGAGAGACAAGATTTGAATTACATAAACATATTTAGGCCTTACTAATTTTAATGCTATTTGCTGCCAGAAAGTCACTTACTAGAAAATGGAAATCAAAACCCAAACCATGTTTAGGCCTTTTTAGGTGTAATGCTATTGTCAGCCAAAAAAATCATTTACTAGAAAAGGGAAATAAAAATCTAAACCAGTTGTAACTGGGGGGTATTGTACGTAATAAAAGAGAATAAAAGAATATGATTTCACACTGGAAGAAAGTATTAGGACAGATGCAGGTGCATGCCAGACTCTAAGGAAAAGGTAACTTACAACTGTAGATTGAAATATTCCTATGATTCAGTAAATGCTATGCCTGGGTTAGCTTGAAAAGGGTTTTAAGTGATATGCTTGAGTAAAATCTGAAAAATAAAGTGAAGTTTTTTTTCTTCTTTTACTCAAGCATTTTTCTTTAAAACAATAGATAACTTTTCTTTGTGTCAATCTCTATCTGTGCTTTCTTAATGACAGAAGATTGAGAACCAGATTTGGTTCATCTTACTTGGCTCACTTATTGACTAACCTTTATTTCCTCCATAGCCTGTTCTGCTTCCATAAATATATTTGATACTTCAGGAAAAAATGCATTGCAACTTGAATCTCACACCTGTCTCTTAACATCCCTTGTGTACTGTGATAAACCTGTTTGTCATTTGTTTTGTTTATAGCAAGTAATCATTTTCCACAGATACTCTAATATTCCCAATTTTTAATATTTTCCCATTCTGCCATACTTTTGTGAGGATCAGCTCTTTCTGCTGATATGGTTGTATCTTTAGTAAGATGTCTGTTTCTTTCTGATTACAAGAAGTGGAGCATGTACACTATGTGCCCTCATAAATATATTTTCCTTTATAACACCAGTCCAGTTGCTTATTTAGTTTTTAATAAAACTCATGTCCATTCCTTCCAGCTATTTTTTTTTATACTAGTCGTCAAAACATTTCTTCTCAAGAAACCTTGTGTTCAGCTAGTTTTTTCTTCATTTCCATCTCTGATTTCTGCAATTGTCAGTTTATCTAAATAGCTACCTAAATGTTCTATTTCTTTTCAGTTATTTAACAATATATTCCTCCAGCCTCTTATTGTAAACACTTCTGTTTTTGATTTATAATTTCCTTTAAGATATGAGAAGACATTTCCTGTACTAATGCTACAACTTGAACTGTAAAGTTCTTCCCAGCTGGAGCTATTTCTTCTTTTCTGTTATTTTTTCCTAATGTTTTATACATCAATGCCATGATGACATACAGGCAGTGTATTTGCTAGCCAGTAACTGAATTTTATCAACATTCTCAGTTTTCACATAGGGAGAGCTCTAATCAACATGCCCCTTAGTCAGCAGCTATCTTGGAAATTCTGGTGAAATACAACTTACTGGAATTGCTTCCTTGGAGTGAGAATACCTAGCTATATGTGCCATATAGTAACAAGGCATGGTTAGCTTATTATGTGTGTGTGTAGTAATTTTAAACTAGGAGTGCCAGACTGGTCTAACTGATGGCAGCCTATTACCATTGAAGGAGAAAGGTGTGGTGGCATTGAAGAGGTATCATTTGCCCCTCCTGGAAAACATTGTGTGCATGTGGTTGTAAAATAGTATTGTCATTAAGATAACCCATTAATGTACTGAGCTGAGAGCGATGAGGGTGGAGTCAGGACGGAATCCTTGGAAATCAGTGGTCTTACCTCTGCTGTCAGTCCATATGATGTGAAGTTTCTCTGTGTCTGATACTTTTCATAGGTCAAAGTGGAAGTGCACATTTGCCATGTACTCCTAAGGCCATCCTTGACACCAGATTTCAGCTTAAAACTGTTATGCGCTTGTCTTTAAGAAACTGACTTATTTAGTGGCATTTTGTCATTGTATATAACTTACACACTGTGTGCACATATTTTTAAAAAGTGCTTATTATTTAGAAGTGTTTATTCACTACATATAATGAGTGCTATTTACTACTATATTTTACCTGTCAGTCATGTTTCCTGTATGATATATAGGCTGATAGAAGCTGCATGGGTTATATTAAGGAGTTTTGTACTGCCTCTGTCAGTACTTTTGGTGGTACAGGAGCTCCGTTATCCCTTCCAGGGTATAGAGACACTGCTTAGATAAATTGTCCATAAAATAAAGTATAGAAAGTAGATATTACCGAGATGTGATTTTTGTTTTACACTGATCTATCCACATTGATTTGCTGTTATGCTAAGTACCTTACAGTGTTGTAATTTTTTGTTTTATATTTTTTGACACTCACTATTCAGTGTAGATACTAAAATGTTGTATAATTTTGCTGTGAATGTGACTGGTAAATTGGCAAATGCATGTGGTCTAGTGGTCTACGTGAATGACATCTGTCTACACATTAGTGGCCCAAACTTGGGAACAGACTCTGAGGCAGGTAGTTAACAGAAAGAGGACAGATTATTTATTTTTTTTACTACCCCAAAGTGAGAGAGAGAGGGGCGAGTTCCTTTTTACAAGAAGCCCTTGGGCAGAGGCTGCAAGTCTGCTAAGGGAAGAGGAAGCTAGTAGCTGCATTGTGATATTCGTCATTAGATCACTGTTCCAGTAGCCTAAGCTATATGGGTCATATTCTGCCAAGAATATGACAGCTGGCCAGTATTCAAAGCTTTAGGGCACCTTCCACATGCCCTAGTAACTGAAATCCATATAAAGTCAGTGGTTAGGACAGCAATATTTCAGAACTTTTTTTTACCATCACAGTCTGTCTTTCCGTGTGATTAATGATCTGTTAGTGGTTCAGCAAAACTGGGTCGCAAAGTAGATTACTTTTTCTCCAAGGAAAATAAATTGTGTGTGTGTGTGTGTGTGTGTGTGTGTGTGTGTGTGTGTGTGTGTGTGTGTGTGTGTGTGTGTGTGTGTAAAATATATATATATATATATATATATATATATATATAAAGTATGCATGCACATGTACGGTAATATATATACATATATGTTAACTAGAATTTGTTTTAGTGATTGCCACTATAAAAGTTTTACTTCACATTTTTTTTGTCAGTGTACCTGATGTTCTTCATCTCACATTGCTGCAGTCCTGACATATGGGTAGTCCGTTGTCCTCGGTCGGCCCGAATACCAAAGTATAAGGCTGACGTCGGTCAAGGCGCTTAAAACTGACATCAGGATGTCAGGGTACAAAAGCGCATGACCGACGTCATATCCTCAGTCTTTTTTGCCGCATGGTCCGATGCAGAAGCAGCGTTGCAAGTGCCGTTCGGCGTTCTGAAATTTTTCGAGTTCGGAGTTTCAGACCGAATCAAAGTTGGCTAAGTACCCGTTAGAATATTTTGGTTTTTTCTTGCCTCAGTGTTTTACCGGATGTCAGAAAAAGTGAATAACTGTATTTCTTGTGGGAAACAGATACCGCATAGGGATTATCATTCTTTGTGTATTCCTTGTTTGGGGCCTGAGCACGACGTTGTTGGGTGTCGCTTTTGTGCTAGGTTCAATAAGCGCACTATTAAGCGAAGGTTAGATTGTGCTAGGATGGTCTTCGGGAAGCGGTGTAATTATAATATGCCGTCGGATTCTCCGGCGCCCGCTTCTTCAAAGAAGCGCAAAGACAAGGCAGTTAAACCCAGGCAAGAAGAGTCGTCCATTCCGGACGTCGGTTCTTTAGAGGCGTCAGTGGAACCGGTGGTTCCGACGGAGGCTTCTCTGGAGTCCCAGGAAGAGACTTTGATATTGCAGGATGTGGCCTCTCAGGAGGCAGGTCAGGCTGAAGGGGCTTCCCAAGTTACTGTACTCCCCTCCCTTCCTAGGGTGGTTAGGCCCTCTCCTTCTGTTTCCAAGGCTTCCCCCAGAGGCAGGCCAGGTTTAGCTTCTGTTGGTGTCACTCCTAGTGCAGCAGGGTCTGTGCCCAAGAAGCACATGCTTAAAATGGCAGAAGATTTGATTACTCTGATTAGAGGTTCTTTGCCCCCTCCTGATAAGAGGCCTAGGGTGGAGCCAGAGTTGGGGAGTTTTGAGCAGGCTTCGGATGTTTCTGAGTCTTCGGCTGAAGACTTGCAGGAGTACTCTCCTTATTCTGATTCTGATGCAGATGATTCGACTCCTTCTGCTTCTCCTCCAGAGGATTTTTTTTTTCAGAGACTCTTCATTCCATGAGGGAACATTTTAAGTGGGAAGGTCAGGACTTCTCTGATTCCAGGAAAAGGCTTAGGGAATTTTGCTTTTGCCCCAGCATAGGCCCTTGGCTATACCTCCTGTTCTGGATGTTGTGGAAGATGTGTTTGCAGAGGCTTCACTTAATCCTGATTCTCTGCCTCCTGCTCCTGTTAAACCGGATAGGTATTACAGGGTGCCTGAGGCTCATAAATATCTTTATAAGAGTCCTAGGGCGGACCCAGAAACTGTTAGTCAGGGACCTAAGGGTGTCAAGGCCTCTGTTGTAAAAATCCGGTTCCTCCAGATAAAGAGGCCAGAGCTTTGGATAGATGGGGAAAGAAAGTCTATACATCTTCTACCCTAGCTATGAGGGCTTTGAATTGCCAGTTTCATATGTTGAAATATCAAAACTATCTACTTTCTCAATTGAAGTCTAAGGTGGATGCTCTGGCGGAAGGCATTGAGTGTAAAGAATTACAAGATTTGGTGCATGTTTCAGAGCAGGTGGGTAAGCATTCTTTACAATGTGGTTTTGATGCTGTACAGGCCTCGTCTAGGGTGGCTGCCACTGGTTCAGTTCTTCGCAGGCACGCATGGTTGAGGGATCAGAATTTATCTGACCATGTTAAGACAAGGATTTTGGATGCTCCTTTACAGTCTGATGTGTTGTTTGGTTCACCTGTGGAGTCAGTCTTGAAGAAAATGGAAGACAAGGCTAAGTCCATGCAGGCTGTTAAAGATTTTTGCAAGTTCAGCCTCCAAAGTTTAGTAGGAATTGGCCTGCTAAGGGGTGGACGTATCCTTCTTATGATTCTCAGTCTAGGGGTAGATCTAGACGTGGTAGGGGCAGAGCTCAGAGTTCTTTCAGACCTAGAACAGGGAGTTCACCTGCACAATCTTGGTGAGGGCAGGGGCCAGTCCTTTCGTAAACAGGCCCAATGACCTACCTTTTCAGCTGCCAGATCCTTTTTGCCTGGCAGCTCCTTTGGGAGGAAAGTTGGCACTCTTCAAGGAAAATTGGAATTTGATTACCCAAGACAAATGGGTATTGGATATCATACACCGAGGTTACAAGTTTTATTTCCATACCTTGCCTCCTTTCAAAGGCATGCCGGACGTTCCTCCTCAGCAAAGACTAGAGGCTCACAAACAAATTTCTCTGCTACTTCAAATAGGGGCCATACAACCGGTCCCTCTACCAGAAGTGGGCCTAGGATTTTATTCTCGCCTGTTCCTAGTACCAAAGAAGGGGAACACGTGGAGACCAATCTTGGATTTATCTATCCTCAACACATATCTGGACATTCCCAAGTTCAAAATGTTGACGTTACAACAGCTTTTACCTCTGCTGGGCAAAGATCACTGGATGGTGACTCTAGATCTCAAGGAGGCTTACCTTCATGTTCCTATCAGGCTCAGTTGCAGAAAGTATCTGCGTTTTCGGGCTGGGACTTCTCATTATCAGTTCTCTGCATTGCCCTTTGGCTTATCTACTGCACCCAGGGTGTTCACAAAGGTTCTGGCTCCAGTGATAGCTTTCTTCAGGCTAAGAGGAATACAGATCTATCCTTATTTGGACGATTGCCTGATTCTGGCCCAAGGAAAGGACGAACTTCTTCATCATTTACAGTATGTGATAGCAGTGCTAAGATGCCTGGGGTATTCTGTGAACGAAATAAAGTCCAGTCTAGTACCCTCTCAGGACATGTGCTTTCTGGGTGTGAGACTGAATACAGCATCCCAGATGGCCTTTTGACCCCGGACAAACAAAAGAATCTTTCTCTTTACTTCCATCAATTGTCTCATCAGTCCAGGCTGACTGCAAGGACAGTCCTTCAAGCCTTGGGGTTCATGGCATCTTGTATTCTGGTGCTTCCCAATGCCAAACTGCATATGAGGAAGCTACAATGGTATCTCAAAAATGTATGGACACAGCACTGCCAACATATGGACACTGTCATTCAGATAATACCTTGCATTCAAAAGGAATTTTTGTGGTGGGCTCAGGAATGTCACCTAAACAAGGGACTCTCTGTGACCCGGCCAGAGGCGAGTCAGATTCTAACGACAGATGCCTCAGACAAAGCTTGGGGAGCTCATCTAAATGGAAAGTGGGTACAAGACACCTGGCCTGCCAGACTTCAACATCTACATATCAACTTGAAGGAGATGTTAGCAGTCCAATTTGCATTAATAGCTTTCAAGGATTTACTTCTTCCAGGGCAGGTGTTGATTCTAACAGACAACACAACTGTCATGTGGTACATCAACAAGCAAGGGGGAACGCATTCTTATCCTCTATGCAGACAAGCAATGATTTTGTGGGAGACTGCTCTCAGTTTACAGCTAAATCTTCAGGCAAGGTTTCTGCCGGGAGCACAGAACTCCTTAGCAGATGTGTTGAGCAGACAAATTATGGATCCACACGAGTGGAAATTGGATCCTCATGTGTTTCAGAAATTGACAGTGTTATGGGGAACTCCAGACATAGATCTGTTCGCTTCTCCACTAAACTACCAGCTGCCAAAGTTTTGCACAAAATGGTTTCATCCCACAGCTTGGAAAGTGGATGCTCTCTCATTCAATTGGAGCAATCTTCATGTGTATGCCTTTCCACCTCTGTTTCTCCTCCCAAAGGTACTCCTGAAGGTCAGACAGGACAAGCCAAAGATGATTTTAATAGCTCCAGATTGGCCTCGACAGCACTGGTACCCATTACTGAGAAGTCTGGTACGGGAGCCTCCATGGCCTTTGCCTTCGATTCCACACCTGCTGTCTCAGGAGAACAGTCATTTACTCAATGTCAAACTTCACTCTCTACATCTAACAGCCTGGCATATTCTGTTTTAAACCCTGGAGGGTCTCAGCTTCCACAACAAGTTTTGAATGTTATTTTGGAGGCCAGAAGGCCTAGTACAAGGAAAGTGTACGCAGATAAATGGAGGAGATTTTTATTTTGGAGTACAGCAAAGGAATTTGATGTTTCTAAGCCTAATTTAAGTGTGGCTCTTCAATATCTTACTGAGTTACTGGACAAAGGTTTGTCCTTCTCCTCTATTAAGGTTCATGCTGCAGCAATTTCTGCTCACTATGACTGTGACCCACCATTGTTTTCTCATCCTTTGTTTAAACAATTCCTTAGAGGGGCAAAGAATATAAGACCCCCACGTAGAGCTCCTACTCCTGCTTGGGATCTCAATTTTGTGTTGGAGAAACTCACTCTACAACCTTTTGAGCCTGCAGCTACTGCCGAGTTGAAATATTTATCATGGAAGACTGCTTTTTGTTGGCCATTACCTCTGCGAGAAGGGTTTCTGAATTACAGGCCCTTATGGCGGTTGAGCCTTTCTTAATTTTCCATAAGGATAGGGTATCTTTACGTACTAATCCTTCCTTTATGCCTAAAGTGGTTTCTAGTGTGGCTTTAAACCAAACTATTCATTTGCCTACTTTTTATGCAAACCCGCAAAATAAAGGGGAAAAGATTTTGCACACTTTGGATATACACAGGCAGTTGCGATATTATTTGTGCAGAACTAAAGGGTTCAGGCAGTCTCAGCAGTTATTTGTTTCATTTGCTTTGGGTTCTCAGGGCAAGCCTGTTTCAAAACAAACTATTTCTAAGTGGATTGGGTTTTGTATTGCTTTCTGTTATTCCCATCATGGTAAGGAGATTCCAGCTGGGATTAGACCTCATTCCACTAGGGCTACTGCCACTTCTACAGCTTTTTTAAGGGGGGTGGCAACTAAAGATATTTTGGAGGCAGCTACTTGGAGTTCAGTGCATACTTTCTCTAAGCATTACCACCTTCCACTTTACTCTAAATCTAGGGCTGGTTTTGCCACTGCAATTTTACAGGGCATTTTGGCAGCTCCTAATGCTTTATAGTTTTGCCATCCTCCCTTACCTCTGCTTTGGGATTCTACCCATATGTCAGGACTGCAGCAATGTGAGATGAAGAACATAGTACAGTTTTGTACCTACCATAAATGTAGATGTTCGAAGATCCACATTGCTGCAGTCCAATTTGCCCTCCCTCCTTCCCCTCTGTAGTTAGAGGCGGTTGTGGGGTTTGGGTTGTGAATATTGTAAATATTGTAAATATTGTAAATAGGATTAGTGCAGGGGTGGTTGGTTGGTTTTTGCTGTCTTTTGGTTTTGGCCTTTCTTTTTAGGGCCTTCTGACATCTGGGGCAAGAAAAGACTGAGGATATGACGTCGGTCATGCCCTTTTGTACCCTGACGTCCTGATGTCAGTTTTAAGCGCCTTGACCGACGTCAGCCTTATACTTTGGTATTCGGGCCGACCGAGGACAGCAGACTACCCATATGTCAGGACTGCAGCAATGTGGATCTTCGAACATCTACATTTATGGTAGGTACAAAACTGTACTTTTCATGAGTTGTTTGTCTTTCGGCTTTTCCCAGTTAGGGGGTCGCCACAGCGGAACTCCGGTCCGCTAATGATTGGCAGTAGATTTGTACGGTGCTGAGTTGCCAGCTCGACGCCCAACCTTCAACGAAGGCACGCCCATTCATCCATGTCTTTCAGAACGCCACTCGACCGCGGGGAGGACATGCAGACTCCATACAGAAGGCACTCCCTGCACTCCAGCCGAGAATCGAACGGGAGAACCTCTTGCTGTGAGGCAACAATGCTACCGCTGCATCACCGCGGATCTGTACCTGTTTCATGAGTACTGTTTTAAAATCAGTTTTTATGTATATTTTTGCTATGTTTGTGTGGAAAATGAAAGGTAGGAGCTTGGTCTTGAGATTTTGGGAGTTGTCACATAAATGTTTACCTCAAAACTTTAAAATTCCTGTCAGGTGGTGCACCAACTCCTTCAGACCGTACTACCTGCTTATCAGAATTTTTTTCTGAGTTGGAACATGAAGCAGGTTCCAAGCTCCTGTACAAGAAGAAAGTTTCACAGGCATATTCAGTAGTTAATCTGGTATCCTCACTGCCTCAGCTGCCAGTGAGTGACTCTGTTGTGACCAAATCATATAATATAATCGTCAAGTCATACCTTAGGCTGCTTATCATCTTCTCTCGATCTTGCTGACAATGCCCCTTGAGAATCTATTAAGAATTGGGTGAAAGGCACATCTTCTGCAGCTGTTGTCAGAAAAAACTATTCTTGTTTATTTGGGAGTGGATGATGGTTTACTGTAACGCTGACCTAAGGTGCATTATTCACTGGGAAGAGCCCTGTCTTTAGGTCAGCCTTTTCATAGGGGTTGGTTCTCTTAGGAAAAGAAACCAGAAAGTTAGGTATATGTCTCCTTCTGTTTCACATAGGATAAACAGGGAATATTGTCTGGGTTTTGTGAAGGGCTTATTTCAAAGTTTCATTCTTTAAATTCTGAGTCCTCACTGAGTTTTAAATTAAAAAGATTCCCCTCTCATTTAGATGCTGATTCCTATTCTGGAGGACAGGAATTAGACTGGTTATTGTATTTCTTCAGTCATATGCCACAGGAAGAGGACTATGATTCTGAAGAACATTTTTTTTAGTATGGATGCCCCTTCTGAAGAGTTATCTTCTTCTGAAGCTGTAACCAGAATGAAAAACTTCTTTCAGTGGGAAAAGAGTGAAATTACATTATCTCAGCAAAAATGTGACTTATTACCAACTGGATTTTCTCAGCCTACAGCTGTTCCTTCTGCCTTATTTGCTCGATTTGTTTTTTGTCAGCCTGCAGTATAGTGATAGTGAGATAGTCAGCCTCCTGCCACTAAAAAGTCTGATAGATTATATAAAGTACCCACAGACAAACGCACAATTATTATCAAATCCCAAGTCAGACTCTGTAGGTATTCTTTTGGAAAACTGTCTTGTTATAAAATATCCTGTAAATGCAAACCCTAACCTTTCTGGCAAAGATGGAATGTTATTGATAGCTTTTGGAAGAGAGTATATTTTTCTTGCAATTTAGCCTTCAGAATTCTGAATTGCTAGACTTGTATGTCATTGTTTCAGCTCTCCTCTTTTGAACATATGAAAAAGTTAACTGATAACCTCACTTTTTCAGAGATTAAAGCACCTCCAAATTTCTTAATAGCTTCTGCTTCTTAGGTAACTGTTGCTGTAACCAGAGCAACTGCTTCTGGATCAGTATTGAGGTTTGCTTGATTATGTTCACAGAATTTACCAGAGGATTGCAAAAATGTGATCTTGACTTCTCCCCTAAACAGAAAGGTATTATTCAGCCCCTCTTCTGCTAAGGTCCTTTCAAAGATTTGATAAAAGAAGAAAGTTGGGATGAAACCAAGAAGACCCTTGGATTGCAGGCTGGAGACTACCTTTCCTACCACGGCTTGATCTCTGAGTACAGGCAGAGAGAAAGAACAAGAGGAATTTTAAGTGAAAGACATGCCCTGCTAGAGTTTTTAGTTGAGCCTAGAATAGAGGCAGCTGTTAAAACAAGGATGGTTAATAGGACAAATAAAATAGTTTATTATGCAGTCAGAGGAGGTTAGAAAAGACTGGGAAGAGAGATTGGAAAAGCAATTTAGAAGAAAACAATGGGAAGACGTATTTATGGCTCTCAAGTATGCAAATAAGTCCAGAAGGTTTGCATATATAGTTTTTATACCTCAAGAAAACTTAAAAATATTTTTTCCTCAGGTTAGAGGTGTGATGGAGAAGAAAGAGGTAACTGGGAACATATGTTTTGGAAATATAATGAGTTTGCTTGATGATAGTAGCAAAGAAAATAAATGTGATGTATATTGTATTTAAATGGAAAAATGTTAAATAGTTTTTCTGTTGATGTATGATGATGTATGTATGCCTGTGTCTTAAAGTAATAATTTAATAAAGTTGTTAAAAAAAAGAAGCCTGCTACTAGAAAATCATTTGATTATATGGAAAAGTTGTTGTAGCTGGTGCCAAACATAGATCCAGGACCGTTTTAAGACCCCGGTTCCTCTGGCTCTAAAATATTTGTGAGAGTTGTTATCCAGTAGCCGTTCTTACTCTTCAGTCAAGATTCACTTCATCATCTGTGCTTGTTTGCCCATAGATTCCTCTCCTTTCTAACCAGAATGAACTCAAGTAGTTTTGAAAGGGGTTTTGCATATCCATCTACATAAAAATTGGTGGCAACTTCTTGTGATCTCTGTTATATTTTTGAGAAACTTACACACTTTTTCCCATTTGAACCAGATTACTAGGCTGAATTGAACTTCTTAACTTGGAAAATTAAGTGTTATTTGTTGAGCTGACCAGTGCCAAAGAGTGTCTGAAGAACAAGCTGTTATGGTGATTCAACCTTACCTCATGCTTAAAATGGTTTCAGAGTTTACTTTGAGTCAAGCTGTGCATCTCCCTGTCTTTTTTTCCAGGTACAGAAAATAAGAAATAAAGATTTTACATTCTTTTGGATGCCAGTAGTTATCTCAGAGCACCTTCATGAGTTTGGATCAAGTTTTTTTTTTTTTTTTGTGAAGGTAAGAAAAAAGGACAATCGGTGTCAAAGCAGTTTGCAAGTGGTTGTTTGTGCTGCTGATATTTGTTCTCAACATAAGAAGTCACTTCCAGGCAAGGTCAGGGCCCATTCTACAGGGCTTTGTTTTCTTGTGTGGCTTTCTGGAAAGGGGTAGACACTAGAAGTATTCTGTAGGCAGCGACTTAGTCTTTTGTGTATACTTTAACAAAACATTACAAATTGGCTTCTTTTTCCAAGTCTAGAGCAGTTTTGCTAGGACTATTCCCCCAGGGGCTCTTGAACCCTTCCTCCTCCCTTTCTTTCTTACCCCTGGTGATTTATCCATATAGCTGATGCACCTAATTGACTGGGCTGTAGCCTCCCTTACTGTATGGCAAGAAAGCCCTGAAAGTTTGGTGCCCTAACCACTAACTGTGCAGCTCTTCTCAAACCCTTTAGCAGTTAAGGTGTGTAGAACGTGCCCTAAAGCTTTTAATGTTGGTCAGTTGTCTTATCCTTATTAGCATACACATACAGCTTAAGTTACTGTAACTGTGGTCTATTTAAACATTTGCATTTATGATAAGTTAATCTACACAACTGTAATTTGTGCATGGAAATGTGAATATTGTTGTGATGCTTTAGTATGCTGCCACACTACAGAAGGAAGGAAAAAGTGCATGTCATTCAAGAATACGTATGTAGGCCACTCACCAACAGTCCAAGCAGGGTATTGGCTGTAAGATGTGATTTTTGAAGAACCAAAAGGAAAAGAGTCTGTGGTACATCAGAAATTTATATGAAAAGGGGTCGTGGACATGAGATTTTTAACAAAATTTTTAACAAAAGTAAATGTTAAATGCTTAATGTAAATCAAATTTTACTTCTTTCATTTATGGTATTTGTAAATTTCTAACCACAGTTTGAAATTCCTTTTTATTTAATTTTATTTATGCTTTGTAGACAGGGTTAGTCCCACTAGGCTGTTGGCCCCTTTTCAGGAAAGACATGAGGTGGTATTTATATTACTAGAGAAAGTTTGGGCAAGGCATCAGGGAATTTCCTCTATTCTTTTTGAAAGGTGCCATGGGATCTTTTACACCCATCTGAACTATTACCAACGGAGGCAAATGATACCTAGGTTTAATGTCTCATGCAAAGGACGACTCACTCAGGAGTACAGCAACACCCCCCCTAAACTGCACTATCAGCCATTCATCTACCTGTTTAGGAATAGAACTCACAGCCTTCTGTATTGGAGGCAAATCTACCACTGACATTGTTAGGATATACCTAACTGACTGGTCTAGAGCAGATTTGCTAGGGCTATTTTCCAGGGACTGCTGAACTCTGAGCCTTTCTTTTTTTTTTTTTTTTTTTTTTTTTTTTACAGGTCTTATTGCTCTTCATCTGTAGACCACACTGTCTCACCAAAGTATGTTGCCAAAATGAACTGTAAAGAAGGTTTTTATAACTATATTTGTATGGGTCTGTGTCTAAATTTTGAAGTTTCAAAACTTCAAATTTCTTGTGGTCGAGACCATAAGTTCGAAGTTTTGAAACTTCAAAATGTAAATAAAATTAAAAAAAAAAATCAACATTTTTTTTTTTTTTTTACATTTTTGCGGGTGGGGTCAAACCCCCTGCAGCCCCATACCCCCTGCTAATTAAATATACCAATTCAGAGATTGCACTACAGCGAGGAAAATGGTAAATATACCGTTCTGTGCTGAACAGTGATCTCCATTTAAACGGTTCGAAGTTTGAAAAGTTCGATCTTATGGTCTCAACCATAAGAAGTTCGAAGTTTTGAAACTTCAAAATTTAGAAGTAGACCCATATGTATATTTGTGTGGGTGTACTGAAGATGGTCAACTCTACCTTAGGTCGACATCTGTTTAGCCGACAAAATTTGACCGACTAAGCAGATGAATGTCAGGGTGTGAGAGCAAACAATTCTTGGGGGTAGGGAAATATGCCCTTTCCCCAAGACTGTGTGATCTCGGAGTTAGTGTATATAATTAAAAGGGGGTGCAGGGGCCTCCCCTTCAAAAAATGATGTTTTAATCTATTTTTCTTTTATAATTTTTTACACACACTGAGATAGTGTGCCAGCCTTTGCAAAGTTGATCTTTTGGTGTCGATTTGTAAACTTTGAGATTTGTGTGTTTTGATCTCTCCCTCTCTTTCTCTATAAATATACATATACGCACACCATTTAGAAACAGTAGTTCTTTATTTCAAGTGTTTCATTTTCCTTAATGTAGATAGATTTAAAGATTGTAGTTAGTTGTGATGTGGTAAAAAATATGCAGTATGAATGCATGGAAGGAAATGCTGATTTTGATTAAAATGTCATCCTACTTAAGTGAATGTATTTACTTGCAAACTGAATATCTTATTTTATTCTTTGCACAGGTACTGCAAGATCACCTTCTCAAGGATACTCCTGAAACGCTTAGCGACCCTCAGTATGTTATCACATTTCATTTTTTTTGTGGTATGCATTTTGTGTGTGCAGATCAAGTTGGTTCTGTTTTATTTTCATTTTCCGTTGTGCCGCTTTTTTCCCCTGCAGATACCTTTGCAGTATCCCAATTTGTACTAGTTTGTACTTCATACTTGTATTCTTCTGCATATCAGGTAAACAATGAAGCAAAGTTAGAGCTCCTCAGTTAATATATTTTTTTCAAACAAGCTCCTCATTTAATATATTTATTTCAAACACCTATTTTGAATTATCATTTTTGACATAGGCAAATTTGCATTCATATAAAAATAATCAAACTATATTAACATAACAAACATACTTCACATATATTGATATACATCATATAACCTGAACTATATTATATATAGTACTCCATTCTTGCCTTTTTTTTTTTTAAACAAGAAACATCTTTATTAAACCATCACTTACTACACAGGCAGTCATACATTTATACAAATGAAAACAAACCACAGACACAATCCTAGTTGCAAGCAGTTTACATCACAAACCATACTGACATACTCGCAGTTGCAAACATTATACATCACTCATAATCTACCCAATTTTCTCACTCAAACATTACTAGCTCATTTAAGTCCTGCCACCTTTTAAATCTCATTCATCCCTTGTATGTATTGTTCCCACAATTACCATTTTTCCTATGTTGTTTTCTCCTACCCCTTTCTAAAAGTCTCAGTTCCAGTTGTTTTTATCTCTCATATTATATCTGATACTTCGAGTATAGTTATAATTGTTTCAGGAAATGCAAACGTTTCCATTGCCCTGCTCATAAAGTCCCAGCTTACTCTGTCAAATGCTTTCTCTGCATCATGACCCACCAACAACAATGGTATTTTCTTAAATTCTGCTTCCCTCTGGATCAGTGTTGTGTTAATGTTGTCAAATGTTTGCCTCCCCTCCACAAAACCATATTGATCCATATCTGTCAGTTGTGGCATTACTTTTGCCATTCTTTTAAGCTATATGGTCATGAACACTTTATAATCATGATTTGGGATTGAAATGGGCCTGTATGAAGTTGGGTTTGATGGACTTTTACCCTGTTTAGGTATTATAGCTACCACTGCTTTCTTCCAGGATGGTGGTGCATGTTCTTCGTGTTTCACTGTTAGTCATTACATTTGGGTAATCCTTCTGGCAGGTTGCCCTCAGCCAGCCTGAATTCCAAAGTCTTGGGTCCTGTGTCGGCTGTTGTCACCCCATCCCTGACGTCAGGGGTATAAAAGAAGCAGCCGACGCCATTTTCTTCAGTCTTTCTTGCCGCGCGGTGCCCGAAGCAGAAACAGTTCGCAAGTGCCGGTCAGCCGACTCCTGCATGCTTAGTAACAATTCTGCAGATGGTCTTCATGTTTCCATGGAAACAGTCTAATAAAGGGAAACTGGCTGCCTGGTTCTCATGTCTCCATGGAGTCAACCTGATGAAGAGAAACTGGCTACAATCAGGTGGAGAGTGACTGGCTGGGGAAAAAAAAAAGAAAAGAGAAACTGGATAGGAGATAATGTTCTCTGAAAGCATTCAGTGGCTTTCCCAGGGTAGTAAATGTTCGGTTCTCATGTCTCCATGGAGTCAACCTGATGAAGAGAAACTGGCTACAATCAGGTGGAGAGTGACTGGCTGGGAAAAAAAAAAGAAAAGAGAAACTGGATAGGAGATAATGTTCTCTGAAAGCATTCAGTGGCTTTCCCAGGGTAGTAAATGTTCTCTGAAAACATTCAGGGGTTTTCACAGCTGGGAGAGCTATAAAAGTAAGACAAAACCAATCAGCACTTATAAGAAGCACAGGCTGCACTATGCATCTCAGCATGGTAACCTGTCTTTTAGGTTAACTCAAGTCTGTAAGTGTGGCTGTCAGTTTGGGACTTTTGTTCCTATTAGGAAGGTAAAACTTCAATATTTGAAGGTGTACATCGGTTTGTGTGTTAGCATTAAGTTAACAGGTTTTAGAGGGTATTGGGGGTGTATCTGTTTTTTTTGTTTGTTTGAGGGCTTTCAATAAAACAAAAGGTTTTATAAGATGATATGACATAGGCTCAAATGGATATGACCAGAAACAACTGTAGAAAAGTTCAACCTGCCAAACAGTGTATGCATGTAACACAAAAGCTGGAGCTAAACATTTAATAAAAAGGTGTACATAAAAGATGGGAATAATAACATTGTAATATAATCATGCTTTCATTAATGTCTTTAAATGTAAATGGCCTCACAGATAAATACAAACAAGAAAGAGTAGTGAACTACAATAAGAAATGTACAGTGCAAATAGCAATGTTACAGGAGACACACAAAGAAAGAAATGAACATGTGAATTTGACACAGAAAGGTTTTCAGAAGGTTATTCAGCGGAATACCTGGGACAGAGGAAAAGAGGAGTACTTATATCAATTACAAGAGGTGGAAGAAGATAAAAAAGATAATAATGGCAGGTTTGTAGTACTAACAGGCTACTGGCAAGGGAGGAGGATTACATTGGCATATATTTCCATTCCACCTAAAACTGCTATAATGGAGCTTAGGAAAATTCTACGAGAAATAACAGTTTTAAGTAAGGAATATTACTTACAGGTGGGGACTGGAATTTGTTTGCAGCAGTGAATGTGTGTCTGGGGGGCCAGAAGGGAAAATATAATAAAGGAGGGTAGATTTTTGAAGAAATTTATGAAAATATTTGGCATGGAAGATGTGAATTCAGTAAGAGGAGTTCAGAGTGAATTTACATATTATTCCCCAAGATACAAAAACTGGGCTAGACTAGACAAAATGTACATTTCACAGGAACACGAGCATTTAATTGAAGGTCTTTATACTCACCCAATAACTATTTCAGATAATTTGCCAATAATAGCTAAGATAAAAGCTCCTGGTAATGAAATAAAAATGAGACTGGTCCTTTCCCAACTATCTGTTGAAAAGAAAGGAATTTAAGTGAATGGGTAGTGGAGATTATTCAAGAGATGTTAGAGAGGATAGAATTTTATTCTGAAAATTTAGCTAGGGAGTGGGGTACAATTAAGGTGGAGTTTAAAAATAGGGTGGAAATAAACGAAGGGAGTTATGGTTAAGATGTAACAAGAATTATTTAGTGGGGCTGAAAAATGTATTGCAGAATAGGGAGAATCTGACAGAAAAAGAGGAGGATCAACTGCAGAATGCTAAGCACAAAACAAGGGATTACCTCGATAATGTGCATGAGCTTACAAAGACTGCTGTTAAACAACTGTTTTTTGATAACGCTAGAGCACAAAAACGTTTAGCACAATGTTTCAGGCAACAGAAAGTAGAACGGGCTGTCGCCAAACTTAGGGAATCTTTAACAAGGAAGGCAACAAGAGATGCTGTAGAGATATTAGAAATATTTCGGAAATTCTATGAGAGTCTCTATAAAACAAAAGAAATGTAAAAATCAAAAAAAGATACAAAATGGAAGTATTTATGGAAGAATTATATATGCCAAGGTTAGAGGTAGATGAGCCTCAATTACAAACGGTTAGGATAGGAGGAGATGAGTTAAAATTGTGATGCATAACCAGTCTACAGGACAGTCCCAGGAATACATGGTATTCCTGTGGAAGTTTGGAAGCTAGGAAGAAAAAAATGATAAAGATCTGGAAGGTTTTGTTTAACAGTACTTTAAGAGGAGGAGAAAGTACAGTTGTGTGCACTTACCATAAATTTAGATGTTTGAGTGTATTCACTGTTGCAGTCATTACATTTGGGTAATCCTGCTTGGCAGGTTGCCCTCAGCCAGCCTGAATTCTAAAATCTTGGGTCCTGCGTTGGCTGCTGTCGCCCCTTCCCTGACGTCAGGTTGTCAGGGGTATAAAAGAAGCAGCCGACACCATTTTCTTCAGTCTTTCTTGCCGCACGGTGCCCGAAGCAGAAGCAGTTTGCAAGTGCCGGTCGGTCGACTCCTGAGATTTTCGTGTTCGTGTTTCAGATCTGAAGTCTTCAATAAAGCTAAGCACCCTGTTGGGGAAACTTTTTTCTTGCTCCAGACCAATGTCAGAAAAAGTTGTTAATTGTATTTCTTGTGGAAAGCAAATACCTCATAAGGACTTTCATTCTTACTGTATTCCTTGCCTAGGCCCTGATAACAACGTTACTGGTTGTCAGTTTTGTGCTAGATTTAACCAACGCACTATCAAGTGTCGGTATGATTTTGCTTTACACTTTTTTGGACGCCGGTTTAATTATCCTGAAATGTCGTCGGATAGCCATTTGACTACTGGAGTTCACAAAAAACTCAAAGAAAAGGAGAGAGATAAACAACCGAGGCCCAAAACCGACGACGAAGCTTCTCCTAAGCCAGTCGCCGATTCTCTTTGAGATGCTTTTGCAGCCCCTGACGCCCGCTACTTTAGAGTCGCAGGCCACTACCGACTCCCATGTGGAGTCGGCTATGCCGCTGGATACTCAAGGTATTGGAGCCTCGGACGCTAATCCCTCAGATGGGTCCGGAGCCCGTGAGCAGGCACCGGCTTCTGAGGATGTATTCAGACCTAAATATCTTTACATTCAAATGACTTCAGCTTCAAAGGCAAAGACTAAAGCAAGGAAACAAACTCAAGAGCCACGTGGACAGGCCTATATGCCCAAAAAACAGATGCTCAAAATGGCCGAAGACTTGATTACCTTGATCAGGGGTTCCCATCCCCCTCCTGATAAGAGGCCTAGGCAAGAGACTGACTATGAATCTTCAGATCAGGTTTCTATTTCTTCTGAGCCCTCTTCTGATCAGGAATATTCTCTTCCCCCCTTATGAGGATTCTGATGCTGAAGAATCTATACCTTCAGCATCTCCTCATGAGGACTATTCCTTTGGGGAAACCTTGCATACCATGAGGGAGCATTTCCACTGGGAGAGCCAAGATTTTTCAGTATCTAAAAAGAGGCTCAGGGATTTTCTTTTACTACCACAGCACAGGCCTCTAGCCATTCCACCTGTGTTAGACATTGTAGATGATGTGTTTTCGGAGTCTAGTCTGACTCTTGACTCCTTACCCCCAGCTCCTGTTAAGCCTGACCGATATTACAGTGTTCCTGACTCTCACAAATTTTTTTTAAAACCCTGCTGCTGACCCAGAAGCTATTTCACAGGGTCCAAAGGGAGTTAAGGCTTCCACTGCAAAAAACCCAACCCTCTCTGACAGAGATTCAAGGGCACTGAATAGATGGGGAAAAAAGGTTTACACATCTGCAACTTTGGCTATAAGGGCCTTAAATTGTCAGTTTTATATGCTCAAATATCAGCAACATGTCATGGGATTGCTTAAACAGAAAATGTTAAACTCTGAATGTGCAGAAAACTAGGAAATGCAGGATTTATTGCATGCAGCTGAACAAGTTGTAAAGCATACTTTGCAATGTGGTTTTGATTCTTTTGAGGCCTCCTGCAGCAGTTACGGGTTCTGTAATTAGGAGGCATGCTTGGTTAAAGGAACAAAATCTGCCTGATCATGTTAAAGTTAAATTACTAGATACACCTTTACAGCATGATACTTTGTTTGGTGTTAAGGCAGAAGAGGTGTTGAAGAAAATGGAGGACAAAGCTAAATCTATGCGAACTGTTAAAGATTTTTTACAAGTACAGCCACCTAGGTTTAGTAGACATTGGCCTACAAATAAATGGCCCTTTCCCGTGTCAGACAGACCTCAAAGGGGCAGATCCAGACGCCCTAGGGGCAGATCCCAGGCGCAAGGTTCATACAGGCCAAAGCAATGGGGTGCTTCTACCTCCAAGGTTGGAGAAGACAAATCACAAACATACAGGAAACAGTCCCAATGACTTTCCCTTTACTGCACCAAGCACTTATCTATTGGCAGCTCCCTTAGGGGGAAAATTAGCACTTTTTTCTCAAAATTGGCACATTATTACCCAGGACAAATGGGTTCTAAATATAGTGTCACATGGTTACAAGTCCCATTTCCATACACTGCCAAAGGCAAACGGCCAGCCAGATCTGCCAAAAAATCAATGGGCAGAGGCACAAAACAGGTCTCATCCCTCATGGACATGGGGGACCATTCAACACGTACCAGAGCAAGAGCAGGGACAAGGATTTTACTCAAGACTGTTCTTGGTACCCAGAAAGGAAAAGGCCTGGAGGCCGATACTGGACCTATCTATTCTGAACACATTCTTGGATATTCCAAAATTCAGAATTTTGACTTTGCAGCAGCTTCTGCCCATGCTGGGCAAGAATGCTTGGCTTGTGACTTTAGACCTAAAAGAGGCATACCTGCATGTTCCAATCAGACAATCATGCAGAAGATACCTCAGATTCAAGGCTGGTTCAATGCATTACCAAATGTTCATCATGTTACACTGTTGCAGTCATTACACTTGGGTTATCCTGCCGTCAGGTGGTCCCGCAGTCGGCCAGAGTTCCAAAGTCTTGGTCCGGCATCGGTTGCTGTCGCTTCTTCCCTGACGTCAGTGCGCCAGGGGTATATAAGATGCATCCGACGCCATTTTCTCCAGTCTTTCTTGCTGAGCGGTGCCCGAAGAAGAAGCAGTTCGCAAGTGCTGGTCGGCCGACTCCTGAGATTTTCGAAGTCGAATTTCAGATCCGAAGTGTTCAATAAAGCCAAGTACCCCATTGGGGAAACTTTTTTCTTGCTTCAGACCGATGTCAGAAAAAGTGAATAATTGTATTTCTTGTGGGAAGCAAATACCTAATAAGGACTTCCACTCTGACTGTATTCCATGCCTAGACCCTAATCACGACGTCACTAGTTGTCGGATTTGTGCTAGATTTAACAAACGCACTATAAAAAGACGTTTTGATTTTGCTTTGCACTACTTTGGCCAAAGGTTCAATTATACCATGCCGTCGGATCAACCGACGACCTCAATACTGAAAAAAACGCAGAGACAAGAATAAAGACAGGCATCGGAGATCCAAAACCGATGAAATCTCTTCTAGGCCAGTCGCCGGTTCTCAGTGAGGCACTTTTGCTGCCCCTGACACCCGCTACCTCAATGCCACAGGCCACTTCCGACTCCCACGTGGAGACAGCTAGGCCTCTGAAAACTCAAGGTATTGGGCCTACGGAAACTAATCCCTCATATGGTTCCGGAGCCGCTGAGCAGGCATCAGCTTCTGAGGGTGTTTTCAGACCTTCACAACTTACCATTAAAACAACAGCCAAGACAAAGGTACCATTAAAGACAAAGAAACAAGTACAACATTCTCCTGGACAGTCCTCCATGCCTAAGAAACAGATGCTTAAAATGGCCGAAGACCTCATTACTCTAATCAGGGGTTCCCATCCCCCTCCTGAAAAAAGGCCTAGGCAGGATACAGACTATAACTCCTCTGATCAGGTTTCCATTTCCTCTGATTCCTCTTCAGACCAGGGATATTCTCTCCCCCCCCTATGAGGACTCTGATGCTGAAGAATCTATCCCGTTAGCCTCTCCTCCTGAGGATTATTCTTTTGGGGAAACTTTGCATACCATGAGGGAGCATTTCCATTGGGAAAGTCAGGATTACTCAGAATCCAAGAAAAGGCTCAGGGATTTCCTTTTATTGCCTCAGCACAGGCTGCTGGCTATTCCGCCTGTGCTAGACATTGTGTTCTCTGAATCCAGCTTATCTCCTGATTCTTTGCCCCCTGCTCCAGCCAAGCCAGACAGATACTATAGAGTCCCTGACTCTCTCAAGTTTCTTTACAAAAACCCTTCTGCTGATCCAAAAACTATTTCCCAGGGTCCAAAAGGGGTTAAGGCTTCCATTGCAAAAAAAAAAAATAAAAAATCCAGTACCCTCTGACAGAGATTCCAGAACTTTGGATAGATGGGGGAAGAAAGTATACACTTCTGCAACCTTAGCAGTAAGAGCTTTAAATTGCCAATTTCACATGCTTAAGTACCAACAATATTTAATGGCTCAGTTAAACCAGAAAATGCTTGCAAGCTGAGAAGCTCCTGATTGTAAAGAAATGCAGGATTTATTGCATGCATTTGAACAGGTGGGAAAACATACTCTGCAATGTGGTTTTGATTCTTTAGAGGCCTCTTGTAGAGCCGCAGTTACAGGTTCTGTGATTCGAAGACATGCTTGGTTAAAAGAGCAGAGTTTACCTGATCATGTTAAGGCAAAATTATTGGACACTCCTTTACAGCATGATACCTTGTTTGGTGTTAAGGCAGAAGAGGTGTTAAAGAAAATGGACGATAAAGTTAAATCTGTGCAAACAGTCAAGGATTTCTTACAGGTACAGCCACCTCAGTTTAGCAGAAATTGGCCAACAAAGAATTGGTCCTTTCTTGTGTCAGACAGGCCACAGAGAGGCAGATACAGATGCCCAAGAGGCAGATCTCAACCCCAAGGCTCAAACAGACAACGACGGTGGGGCACCTCAACCCCAAAAGGAGGTGAGGACAAGTCTCAACCTTACAGGAAACAGTCACAATGACTTTCCCCTTTGTACGCCAAGCACGTCCCTTTTGGAAGCCCCTTATGGGGAAAACTAGCACTTTTTTCTCAAAACTGGCAAACAATCACCCAAGACAAATGGGTTCTGAATATTGTGTCTCAAGGTTACAGGTTCCACTTACATACTTTACCAAGGCTAAAAGGAATGCCAGACCTGCCACAAAATCAATGGGCAGAGGCACAAAAACAAATTTCAGCCCTCATGGACATGAGAGCTATTCAAAAAGTACCACAACAGGAACAAGGACAAGGATTTTTCTCAAGTCTCTTCCTGGTCCCCAGAAAGGACAAGGCCTGGAGGCTCATACTAGATCTTTCAATTCTGAATACTTACCTGGATATTCCGAAATTCAAAATGTTGACATTACAGCAGCTTCTACCCATGCTGGGCAAGAAGGCTTGGCTTGTTACTCTGGACCTCAAAGAGGCATACCTGCATGTCCCTATCAGACAGAATTGCAGAAGATACCTCAGATTCAAAGCTGGTACAATGCACTACCAATTCTCTGCACTGCCCTTTGGCTTATCTACTGTGCCCAGGGTCTTCACAAAGTGCCTGGCACCAGTAATTGCATTTTGCAGACAAAAAGGAATTCAAATATATCCTTACCTGGACGACTGCCTCATTCCAGCAGAGACAAAGGACATTCTTCTACAGCATCTGGCGTTTGTAAAAAGGTTGGTAATTTTTCTAGGGTACACAGAAAATGAAAAGAAGTCAAAACTAGTGCCCTCGCAACAGATTATATTCCTGGGTGCCAGCTTAAATACAACGGCCCAGATGGCTTACCTCACACCAGACAAACAAGTTCACCTAACTCAATATTTTCAATTACTGGCAAAAAAGTCCCATCTCCTTGCAAGAAAAATTCTGCAGGCCCTGGGATTCATGGCATCCTGCATTCTACTAATACCATATGCCAGACTGCATATGAGGAAATTGCAGTGGTACCTAAAAAGTTTTTGGACTCAACACTCTCACAGTTTAGAAGCAGTAATACCAATGATACCCTGCCTACAACAGGAGTTTCGATGGTGGGCACAGGCATGTCACCTAAACAAGTGTCAGCCTTTTACCCAACCCACAGCCAGGCAAACTCTAACAACAGATGCTTCGGATTACGCCTGGGGAGCACACATGGCAGGAAAATGCATTCAGGGCAAGTGGACCACAGACCGGATGCATCTTCACATCAATCAAAAAGAGATGTTGGCTGTTCAAAATGCCCTAACAGCTTTCAAGGACCTTCTGCATCCAGGACAATTATTACTAAAGACAGACAACACCACAGCAATGTGGTACATAAACAAGCAAGGGGGCACTCATTCTTATCCCCAATGCAGGCAAGCCATGACCTTGTGGAACACAGCTCTAACGTATCAAGTTCACCTGCAAGCAGAATTCCTGCCAGGAAAGAAAAATACTCTGGCAGACGATCTAAGCAGAAATATCATGGACCCTCACGAATGGAAATTGAATCCACAAATCTTCAGCATGGTAATGCAAAAATGGGGATGCCCAGACATAGATCTTTTTGCCTCCCCACTGAATTACCAACTTCAAAAATTCTGCACAAGGACTTATCATAAACTAGCATGGAAAGTGGATGTTCTCTTGTTCAGCTGGAAAAACCTAAACGTTTATGCCTTCCACCACTGCCTCTCCTTTCAAAGGTACTGCTAAAAGCCAGACAAGAAAAAACACAGATGATCCTGATTGCTCCAGACTGGCCACGCCAGCACTGGTACCCCATCTTAAGGAACTTGGCTCAAGGACCACCATGGATTTTGCCTCAAATTCCATACCTTCTGACTCAACAAAACAATCAGATCCTGCACGGTCAGCTCAAAACCCTAAACCTAGCTGCATGGCAGATACATTAGCCAAACAGGCAACACCTGTCTCTAAAGCTGTTATGGATGTAATTTTGGAGGCCAGGCGGCCTAGCACCAGGAAAGCTTACTCAGAAAAATGGAAGAGATTCTGCGCCTGGAACCAGGCTCAAAACCTTGACCCTCTTGTTCCAAACATTCCTCAGATTTTGCAATACTTAACTGAGATACTGGACAGAGGCCTATCCTTCTTATCAATTAAGATCCACACCTCTACCATTTCAGCACATTACAACATGGATCCTCCTTTATCATAGGTTCATAGGTTCATACTAGGCTATCTGCCCAAGGGCATTTATAAGCCTAGCCCATAGTTATGTGGCTTTCGCCACCCCTTTAGTTTGAAGAAAACTATGCTTATTATTTTGCTGTGCCTCTGTCAAGCAGTGACACTGAAGTAATCCCTGGGGTATATCTGCGATCTCCCATCCATTGGTCAAGATTCCTCTTGAACAAGGCCAGCGAGGTGCTCTGCCTCACATGTACCGGGATTTTGTTCCACAGCATAGGGAGTCTCTGGGTGATGAATCTGTCCCTCCAGCACGTTCTATTAATAACCGTGTCAAGGTTTGTCTCCCGCCCTTGTGGTTCTGAGGGATCTAGATTTTTTGAGGTGAAGCATATTCATCAAATCTAGGTTTGACATGGCCTTATATGTCAGGCAAAGGTCACCTCTGAGCAAGCGGTATGCAACTGAATAGAGCTGGAGTTCTTTCAGTCGGGCAGCATAAGACATATTTTTGAGACCCTCTATCCTTTTGGTGAGGAACTTTTGGGGCCTTTCCAGCTGCTGCAGGTGTCGGGTCAGATACATTCCGAATGGGGCATTGTACTCAATCATAGGTCTAATGAGTGATGAGTACAGGGGGACGATGATGACTCCCTAGATCTAGATGTGAATCCCTTCATGATCAGGTGGGCAATGTAGAAGGTTTTCCTAACTACTTTGGCAACATGAGTGTCAAACGAAAGGTTACTGTCAACCTGCGTCCCCAGATCCCTGATGATGACTTCTGTGCTCAGTGGATTGCCACCTATATGGTAGCTAGGGGTAACCTTGTTTTTCCCGAAGGGTATGACTATGCATTTCTTGGCGTTTAACTTTAGGCCATGGCTCTGGCACCAGTTATCCGTTTCTGTGAGGCCCTTCTGAAGGATATCTGTGTCAGATGTGTTTTCGACTATGGCGCCCAGTTTGCAGTCATCTGCAAACTTTGTCAGCCATAACCCTCCTGTGTTTGCTTGTACTCCAGAAAAGTAGATGCCGAACAAGAGTGGTCCCAGGACTGAGCCCTGTGGGACACCACTTGTGACAGGCTTTGAGTCTGACATGGCGCCAGCAACTCTGACTATGTGGGTTCTGTCACTTAGCCAATTTGCAACCCATCTTGTGATGTATGGGTTTACATTCAAGCTGATGAGTTTTTCGATGATACCTGAGTGGGGTATTGTGTCGAAGGCCTTTGCCAGGTCAAGGTAGGCTGTATGAACTGCCTTACCCTCATCAATGGCCTTGGTGACTGTTTCGAAAAAGTCAACCAAGTTTAAAAGGCATGATCTGCCTTTGACAAAGCCAAACTGGGTTGGATCCAAAGTCTGCAAGTTCCCTATGTCTTTATTTATGAGTTCCATTATGATCCTCTCCATGGCTTTGCAGATCAGGCTTGTCAAGCTAATGGGACGGTAATTCCCAGGGTCGGTGGAGGCACCGCCCTTGTGAAGTGGGACCACAGTCGCCGTGCGCCACTCCTTGGGTACGTATCCTGAGGTGAGGCTAAGATTAAACAGCTGTCCTAACTGCGGGTTTAATTCCTCATTGAGTTCGTGGAGCACACAGCCGGGGACACCATCCGGTCCCATGGATGCTGTTTTTTGCCTTGGAGAGAGCAGTTCTCACCTGGGCGTTGGAGATGTTTGGGGGGCTACAATCCTCTGGTATAGATATCTCTCCTTTTGGGGGGAGGGGAGTTTGCACTGAACCTGTCAGCCAGTATGTTAGCAATGTGTGTAGGTTTGGTAATCTTCACATCATTTTGAACTAATTCTGAGCATATCTGGGAGTTTCCTCCTAGGTTTCTAACATAGCTAAAGAAGGCCTTATGATTGTCTTTTGAGTCCTTGGCGATTTTTCTCTCAAAATTTGCCTTGGATGATTTTATGAGAGCTCTTAGTTTTTTACTTGTAATGATCAAAGGTGTCTTACCTTTCAAGGATTTTGCTCTATCTTGTAGTAGCTTCCTCCTTTTGTTGTAGAGCTTGTTTATGGCTGGGGTCCACCAGACTGGACGCTTGCCTTTGGTACAAAGAGTCTTAGTTTTGTTTGGGATTGCCTGATCCATGCAGTCCTGTAGGTGCTGGTAGAAGGCATTTGTAAGTGATTCAGCGGTTTGAATAATGTTTACCACTGGCTCAGGGGCCTTAAAGGAGATCACACTAGTTTTTAGAAGTGTGAAGTCGGCTTTTGAGAAGTTTTTCACTGTGGTCTTTTTTTATTTCACATCCGGGCGGGATGAGGACCTCCAGCGAGATTAGTTTATGATCTGATCTCACCAGTGAGGGGTATACTTACGGTGTTGAGCATTTTGATCCCATGTTCGTGATGATGAGATCAAGTATGTTTTCTCCTCTTGTGGGGATGGTGACTAGTTGTTCCATGGCATTTGAGTTTATGAACTCCAGGAACCTTTGGGCTAGAGTGTTTGGGCTTGAGTAGTCTTCCCAGTCTATATTAGGGTAGTTGAAGTCACCTAGTATGATGGTGTTTGGAGATGCATTTAACCCCTCCAGTGTTTTCAGGAAGGCCATGTGAGGTTCCTGAGTTTGAGAGGGTGGCCTGTAACATGCTACAAATTGCAGAGCAGTCTTGCCTATGGTTAATTGCACCTGGATGGTCTCTGATGCATCGTGCGTTGCCACCAACCTTGAGGTGTGTGTGTCCTTTATGAATATGGACACCCACCCTCCTCTCATCCCTTACTAAAGTAGTACCTCAGAGGGGCTAAAAACATAAGACTGCCCCGGAGAGCACCAACACCGACTTGGGACCTCAATTTAGTTTTGGAAAAACTGACCCTACCACCTTTTGAGCCAGCCAATACAGCCGATCTAAAATTTTTTATCATGGAAAACATCTCTGCTCCTGGTAGTAACTTCAGCACGAAGAGTCTCAGAGCTACAGGCATTAATGGCAGTGGAACCTTTTATAATTTTTCATCAGGACAGGGTTTATTTAAGGACAAACCCTACCTTTATGCCGAAGGTGATATCTAGTGTGGCTCTTAACCAAGCCATCCATTTGCCAACTTTTTATCCAAACCCCCAGAATAAAGGGGAGAAACTTCTGCATTCTTTGGACATACAAAGGCAGCTACGCTTCTACTTGGACAAAACAAAAACTTTCAGGAAAACTGAGCAACTGTTTGTAGCATATGCTGCAGGATCACAGGGCAAGGCTATCTCAAAGCAGACTATATCCAAATGGATAGGACACTGTATTCATTACTGCTACACACAGCATGGAAAGTCAGTCCCAGATACCATTAGGCCACATTCCACCAGGGCAACAGCCACTTAAGCAGCCTTTCTCAGAGGAGTACCTACCAAGGAAATTTTGGAGGCTGCAACTTGGAGTTCAGTGCACACCTTTACCAAGCATTACCACCTGCCTCTTTACTCTAAATCCAGAGCAAGATTTGCCACTGCAGTTCTGCAGGGCCTCATAGCCAATCCTAACTCTTTATAGACCAGCCACCCAATCTTAGCTTTTGGATTCTACCCAAGTGTAATGACTGCAGCAGTGTAACACGATGAACATAGTACAGTTTTGTACCTACCATAAATGTAGATGTTTGAGTGTTCACACTGCTGCAGTCCAGGTTATCCTCCCTCCATCCCCTCTGAACTAGCTGGACTTATCTATACCTTTCTATCCTATACAACCTATGTGGTGTATTTGCTTGTAACTGAAGGTATTGTTTTTATTTTATATGTATATTTTTTATTAGCAATATGTATTGCCTACCTATTGGGGGCATCTGACATCTGGGGCAAGAAAAACTGAAAAGAAAATGGCGTTGGATGCATCTTATATACCCATGGCGCACTGACGTCAGGGAAGAAGTGACAGCAACCGATGCCGGACCATGACTTTGGTACTCAGGCCGACTGCGAGACCGCCTGACGGCAGGATAACCCAAGTGTAATGACTGCAGCAGTGTGAACACTCAAACATTGACATTTATGGTAGGTACAAAACTGTACTTTCTCTTCATTGCCCTTTGGCTTATCTACTGTGCCCAGGGTCTTTACAGTAATTGCATTCTGCAGACAAAGAGGAATACAAATATATCCTTACTTGGACGACTGTCTCATTCAAGCAGAGAACAAGTACATTCTTCTTCAACATCTGGCATTTGTGAAAAGACTTCTAACATGCCTAGGGTACACAGTCAACAAAAAGAAATCAAATCTAGTACCCTGTCAAGAGATAATATTCCTGGGTGCAAGCTGAAATACAACTGCCCAGATGGCTTATCTCACGCCAGACAAACAAAGGCAACTGACTACCTTTTTCAAAATGTTGGCTACAAAGGCCCAGTTATCTGCAAGAAAAATTCTGCAGGCTTTGGGCTTCACTGCATTTTTCTTCCTACTAATTCCGTATGCAAGACTGCATATGAGGAAACTTGAATGGTACCTAAAAAGTGTTTGGACTCAACATTGCCACGGCCTGGAAACAGTCATTACTCTCATCCCCTGCCTGCAACAGGAGTTTCGATGGTGGGCAAAGGCTTGTCACCAGAACAAGGGACAGCCATTCACATTACCCCCAGCCAGGCAGACACTAACAACAGATGCATCAGATTATGTCTGGGGGGCCCATATGGCAGAAAGAAGCTTTCAGGGAACATAGTCCTCAAACCAAATGCATCTACATATCAATCAAAAGGAGATGCCAGCTGTTCAAAATGCTCTGACAGCCTTCAAGGACCTACTCATCCAGGACAACTACTGATAGACAGACAACACCACGGTCATGTGGTATATAAACAAGCAGGGGGGCACACATTCTTACCTCCTTTGCAGACTAACCATGACCTTGTGGGACACAGCTTTGACTTACCAAATACATCTGCAGAAACAATTCCTGCCAGGAAAGGAAAATACTCTGGTAGATGAACTAAGCAGAAACCTCATGGATCCCCATGAGTGGAAGCTGGATCTACAAGTCTTCAGCATGATAGCAAGGAAATGGGGATGCCCGGACATAGATCTTTTTGCCTCCCCTTACAATTACCAACTAAAAAGATTCTGCACAAGGACTTATCACAGACAAGCATGGAAAGCAGACGCCCTATCTTTCAGCTGGGAAAATCTATCAGTATATGCCTTTCCCCCACTGCCTCTCCTCCCCAAGGTACTCCTAAAGGTCAGACAGGAGAAGCCAAAGATGATAATGATTGCCCCAGACTGGCCACGCCAGTACTGGTATCCAATCCGAAGGAACTTGTCATTATACCCAGCTTGGACTTTACCTCAAATACCTTGTCTACTGACCCAACAAAACAATCAGATCCTGTACAGCTAACTCAGGACATTAAACTTGCCAGCATGGCGGATAATGTAGTCACACAAAAAACACCCCTTAGTAAAGCTGTGATGGATGTCATTCTGGAAGCCAGAAGGCCTAGTAGTAGAAAGTCTTGTGCTGGAAAATGGAAGAGATTCTGTGCTTGGAACCAGGCACAAGGAACTGATACAACTGTCCCAAACATTCCTCAGATTTATCCTCAGATTTTGCAGTACTTAACTGAGATGCTGGACAAAGGCCTATCATTTTCATCAATTAAAATTCATTCCTCTGCCATTTCGGCTCATTACAATACAGAGCCACCACTTTTTCCACATCCTTTATTAAAGCAGTACCTCAGAGGGGCTAAAAATTTAAGGCCTCCAAGGACATTACCAATACCTGAATGGGACCTCAACTATGTCTTTGAAAAGCTCACCCTGTCTCCTTTTGAGCCAGCTGCTACTGCTGATATAAGCTTTTTATCTTGGAAAACAGCTATTCTCCTAGCAATTAGTTCAGCAAGACGAGTTTCAGAGCTACAGGCACTCATGGCTATGGAACCTTTTATCATTTTTCATCCAGACAGGGTCTCCCTGAGGACAAATCCATCATTTTTGCCTAAAGTGGTGTCCAGTGTGGCTCTAAACCAAACTATTCATCAGCCAACTTTTTACCCAAAACCACAGAACAAGGGGGAAATAATTCTGCATTCTTTGGACGTAGACAGACGGCTTAGATTGTACTTGGACAGAACCAAAGTTTTCAGGAAGACAGAGCAATTACTAGTGGCCTATGCTGCAGGATCACAAGCAGACCGTTTCTAAGTGGTTAGGCCACTGCATTAGTTTCTGCTACTTGCACCATAGCAAGCCAGTGCCTAAGGGCATTAGGCCACATTCCACCAGGGCTGCAGCAACTTCAGCAGCCTTTCTCAGGGGAGTACCAACCAGGGACATTTTAGAGGCAGCTACTTGGAGTTCAGTGCACACTTTTACAAAGCATTGTCATCTGCCACTCTACTCTAAATTCAGGGCAGGCTTTGCCACTGCAGTTCTGCAGGGCCTCATAGCTGCTCCTACTGCTGTCTAGCTCCAGCCTCCCCTCCATAGCTTTGGGACTCTACCAAAATGTAATGACTGCAACAGTGAAACACGAAGAACATAGTACAGTTGTGTACACTTACCATAAATGTAGATGTTCGAGTATATTCACTGTTGCAGTCCAGGTTACCCTCCCGCCATCCCCCTGTCATTCTGAAGTTTATCTTTCCTTCTCTATTTTCTACAACCTATGTGGTGTATTTGTTTGTAGATGAAGGTAAAGTTTATATTGATGCATGTATGTGTGTATATATGTGTGTGTATATATATATATATATATATATATATATATATATATATATATATATATATATATAATTTTGCTACCTTTTTGGGGGCACCTGACATCATGGGCAAGAAAGACTGAAGAAAATGGCGTTAGCTGCATGTTTTTTTAACCCTGACTTCATGGAAGAGAAGACAGCAAATGACGCAGGACCAAAGACTTTGGAATTCCGGCCGACTTGAAACTGTAGTTTTATTGGCCAAAAGGGGTCATTTCTAAAACTCCTTCATCTTCCTCTCTTAAAACCTAGTTGCCTCATGGTTTTGGCGTCTTTTCAGGCTTGTTGGCTGTTGGTGAAGCACCCACCAAGAGGAGAAAACGCTGAGAGAAGAAAGGAGCCACTTTTGAGATTTTAAGTATTTTTCCTCTGTTTATTTGATAAGTTTTTCTGCATAGCTGCCTAGTTTGAGCTTTTCTGGCTTGTTAAACTTGATTTCTGCATTAGTAGCTGTATTTAGAGCACAACCAAAAGCTGTATACTGAATTTCCTGTTTGCACTTAATTTTAAAATCGTTTTTTCTCAAAACTTGCATATTTTCTGTCTTTGACCTAGCACTCTTGTGTGGGGTCATTTACTGCACTGTTATAACTTGATGTTACTTGTGAACCTCTGCTATCTCTGAAAAAACAAAAACAAAAAAAAATCTTGCTTTTTTCCCACTTTTCTGAGATTTAAAAAAGTTCAAGTTACAGGCTTGCTGTTCTTGAACTGTTTGGTAAGTTTCTGTGAGGCCATTTTTGCTTGGGCTAAAGGAAAGTCTCTCTGTTGATCAGTGGCAGTGATAAACATTGAGCTGCTTCCCTGCCCCGTGGGAGTGGTTACTGACTTGAAACTGTAGTTTTATTGGCCAAAAGGGGTCATTTCTAAAACTCCTTCATCTTCCTCTCTTAAAACCTAGTTGCCTCGTGGTTTTGGCGTCTTTTCAGGCTTGTTGGCTGTTGGTGAAGCACCCACCAAGAGGAGAAAACGCTGAGAGAAGAAAGGAGCCACTTTTGAGATTTTAAGTATTTTTCCTCTGTTTATTTGATAAGTTTTTCTGCATAGCTGCCTAGTTTGAGCATTTTCTGGCTTGTTAAACTTGATTTCTGCATTAGTAGCTGTATTTAGAGCACAACCAAAAGCTGTATACTGAATTTCCTGTTTGCACTTAATTTTAAAATCGTTTTTTTCTCAAAACTTGCATATTTTCTGTCTCTGACCTAGCACTCTTGTGTGGGGTCATTCACTGCACTGTTATAACTTGATATTACTTGTGAACCTCTGCTGTCTCTGAAAAAACAAAAAAAAAATCTTGCTTTTTTCCCCACTTTTCTGAGATTTAAAAAAGTTCAAGTTACAGGCTTGCTGTTCTTGAACTGTTTTGTAAGTTTCTGTGAGGCCATTTTTGCTTGGGCTAAAGGAAAGTCTCTCTGTTGATCAGTGGCAGTGATAAACATTGAGCTGCTTCCCTGCCCCCCGTGGGAGTGGTTACTGACTTGAAACTGTAGTTTTATAGGCTGTTTTGGGTCAATTCCTGGCTCTTTCCAGCCCCTGCTATCAAGCACGCTTTAGAGTGCTTTAGCGCGGAGTTGCCACTAGAGCAGCATCGGTTTAACAAGGTTAAACTTTTTCTGGCTCCATAAAGTCTGTTCTTCATTTTTTCCCTTAGAACTGCTGTACTAGTAATCTAAACAGTATATACCTTAACTAAAAAGCGCAGCACTTGTTCCTAAAAGCTTTTACTTGTCTTAAAAGCATCTTCTTTTCAGGTTTAGCACTTCTGTATTATACAAAGTCCCTCACTAGCAACCCCCCCCCAGGAGTACCCACTTCCTTACTAAGTCCTGTCTTATTCAGTTACACCCCTAACTTCTAAATTTCTCTAGCATGTCGAAGGGCCAGATGCTGGCGTCCTTTCCTGTCCAGTTGGTGAATTTGGGAATATTGAGGCAATGTTACAATTGCCTCATGTACACTGACAACCCTCTCCTCCTCCCACATAACACAAATACTTGCGAGAGATGCAGCTATTTAGCCAAACTGGAGGCTGAGCTCTCTCAACTCAGGACTGGCAAGACCAGACAGGAGGAGAAGGCAACTACACACACCACAAAACCAGTCTCACATAAAGCTATCACAACAATGAATCAAACACATAAACACACAAAGTCATACTCGGAGGCTCTGAGTAGGCAAAAATTTACCTAAACAGCAGAGGCCTCCAAAGCAGACATCCAAGCAACTGCCACCTCATGACACACCACAGGCAACACATAAACCACAAAATCAGTGTGCAAAGCAGTCACAGCCCTTAAGGCCAAATACAACACCAAACATACTTGTCATAGGTGACTCCATAGTCAGACACACTGACGTCCCACTCACCAGGCTGAACAAGGAGAGAGTCACAGTAAGCTGCCTATCGGGCGCTAGAATCCGCCACATAACACAAGCACTCGGGTCACTCCACAGCAAGTACAAATATGACACAGTCATTGTCCATGCTGGTGTGAACGACCTGAGACGTACCTCCCTGGACTACATGAAAAGAGACATAGAGGAGCTCTGATTATGTAGCCCAGGCAGGTATGACCCTGACCCTGAGCAGTGTCCTTCCTTCACCAAGAATGATGCCACAACATAGAGACAAGATGATCAGCTTTAACAATTGGCTTAATTTCTGGTGTCATTCAAAGGGGATCCAGTGTCTGTCTGCCTGGGGTGACATGCTTGACAAGCCACGCTGCTTCACAAGGGACGGCTTGCACCTGTCACCCCTGGGATTCCGGATATTGGCTAAGGCTCTTGCCACCCCCATAGTGCCTTTTTTAGGCAAGGCTCAAATTCTAAACCTACCACCCTAGAAAACAAAAATGGGAAGAAACTAAGGGTAATGCTGCTCAATGCCAGAAGTCTAAATCTCAAAATGCACGCTCTCGAGGCCCTTCTCAGTATGGAGAACATTGATGTCTGTGCTGTGACTGAAACCTGGTTCAAGGCTCCTGAGAGCACCCTGGCACTATCAGGTTTTACCTCATATCATGCGTTCCGGCCCCAAAACCTGGACCACACCACAAAAGGAGGGGGTGTATCCATATTCATCAAGGATACCCACACCTCCAGGTTGGTGGCAACGCACGAAGCATCGGAAACCATCCAGGTGCAATTAACCATAGGCAAAACTGCTCTACAATTTGTAGCATGCTACAGGCCACCCTCTCAAACTCAGGAACCCCACACAGCCTTCCTGAAGACACTGGAGGGTATAAATGTATCTCCAAACACCATTATATTGGGTGACTTCAACTACCCAAATATAGACTGTGAACATTACTCAAGCCCCAACTTTCTAGCCCAAAGGTTCCTGGAGTTCATAAATTCAAATGCCATGGAACAACTAGTCACCGTTCCCACAAGAGGAGAAAATATACTAGATCTCATCATCACAAACATGGGGACAAAATGCTCCACACCGGAAGTATATCCCTCATTGGTGAGATCAGATCACAAACTTATCTCACTGGAAATCCACATCCCGCCCCCACCCCAAACAAAAAAGACCACAGTGAAGAACTTCTCTAAAGCAAACTTCACACTACTCAAGACTGGTGTGGTATCCTTCAAGGCCCCCGAGCCAGTGGAAACCAGAACCCAAGCTGTGGAAGCCCTTACAAATGCCTTCTACGAACACCTCCAGGACTGCATGGATCAGGCAATCCCTAATAAAACCAAGACTCTTTCCACAAAGTGCAAACGTCCAGTCTGGTGGACCCCAGCCATAAACAAACTTTACAATAAGAGGAGAAAGCTGTTACATGATAGAGCAAAATCCATAAAAGAGAAGACACCCTTGATCATTATTAGTAAAAAAATACGAGCACTCATAAAATCATCCAAGGCCAAATTTGAGAGAAAAATTGCAATAGATTCAAAAGACAATCATAAGGCCTTCTTCAGCTATGTTAGAAACCTGGGTGGAAACTCCCAGATATGCGCAGAATTAGTCAAAAATGATACAAAAATCACTGAACCCACAGACATTGCCAACATACTGGCAGACAGGTTCAGTGCAAACTTCACCCCCCTCTCCCCTCCAAAAGGAGAGATAACTATCCCAGCGGAGTGTAGCCTCCCAGACATCTCTAATGCGCAGGTGAAAGCTGCTCTCTCTAAAGCTAAAAACAGCATCAATGGGATTGGATGGTGTCCCCGGCTGTGTGCTACACGACCTCAATGAGGAACTAAACCCGCATATAAGGCAGCTGTTTAATCTTAGCCTTACCACAGGATACGTGCCCAAGGAGTGGCGTACGGCAACTGTGGTCCCACTCCACAAAGGCGGTACCTCTACGGACCCTGGAAATTACTGCCCCATAAGCTTAACAAGCCTGGTCTGCAAAGCTATGGAGAGGATCATAATGGAACTCATAAACAAAGACATGGGGGACTTGCAGACGTTGGACCCGACCCAGTTTGGCTTTGTCAAGGGCAGATCATGCCTTTTGAACTTGGTCGACTTCTTCGAAACAGTCACCAAGGCCATTGATGAGGGAAAGGCAGTCCATACAGCCTACCTTGACCTTGCAATATGTCACAAGATGGGTTGCAAACTGGCTAAAGGACAGAACCCACAGGGTTAGAGTTGCTGGCGCCATGTCAGACTCCAAGCCTGTCACAAGTGGGGTCCCACACAGCTCAGTCCTTGGCCCCCTGTTGTTTGGCATCTACTTCTCAGAAGTACAGGCAAACATAGGAGGACTATGGCTGACAAAGTTTGCAGATGACTGCAAACTGGGCGCCATAGTGGAAAGTACATCGGACACAGATATCCTTCAGAGGGGTCTCACGGAAACTGATAACTGGTGTCAGAGCCATGGCCTGAAGTTAAATGCCAAAAAATGTATAGTCATACCCTTCGGGAAAAACAAGGTAACCCCAAGCTACCATATAGGTGGCAATCCATTAAGCACAGAAGAGGTTATCAGGGACCTGGGGACCCAGGTTGACAGTGGCCTTTCTTTTGACACTCACATTGCTAAAGTGATTAGAAAGACCTTCTACATTGCCCACCTGATCATGAAGGGATTCACATCCAGATCAAGTGAGGTCATTGTTCCCCTGTACTCTTCACTTATCAGACCAATGATAGAGTACAATGCCCCATTCGGGATGTATCTCACCCGACACCTGCAGCAATTGGAGAGACCCCAAAAGTTCCTCACCAAAAGGATAAAGGGACTCCAAAATCTGTCATATGCTGCCAGACTGAAGAAACTCCAGCTCTATTCAGTCGCATACCGCCTGCTCAGAGGTGACCTGTGCCTGACATACAAGGCCATGTCCAACCCGAATTAATGGACATGCTCCACCTCAAAAATCCAAATCTACCAGATCCACTAGAGCAAGCGACTTAAACCTTAGCACGGATATAAATAGGACATGCTGGAGGGATAGATTTGTCACCCAGAGACTCCCTATGCTGTGGAATAAAATCCCAGTCCATGTGAGGCAGAGCACCTCGCTGGCTCTGTTCAAGAGAAATCTTGACCGGTGGATGGGAGATCGTAGGTTTACCCCGGGCATCATCTCTGTGTCACTGCTGGACAGAGGCACAACAAACTAATGGGCACAGTATTTTTAACATAAGGGGTGGCGTAAGCCACAAAACTTTGGGCTAGGCTTATAAATGCCTTAGGGCAGATAGCCTAGTATAAACCTATGAACCTATGAGGGCAACCTGCCAGCAGATTACCCAAATGTAATGACTGCAACAGTGAATACACTCAAACATCTATGTGTTATTTTATGAGTTATTTACCATGGATGACATAAAAAGAGCATATGATTTATGGAACACTAATCTCACCACATTATGGGAAGAAAAACTTATCACTGAAAATCTTTATAATTATGTATGGAGCCCATGCCCACGTTTACCTTACTTTTTTGGAATACCAAAGCCACACAAGAACAGAGAAGACCCACCTTATAGACCGGTGGTAGCAAGTGGAGGTTCCGTTACTGAAGCCACAGCCATTTACCTTGATTACTTGCTGAAACCTCTAGCAAAAAAGAATAAGTCATACATAAGAGATTCAATGGATTTTTTGAAGAAAATAAAAAACATTACAGTGGAAGCTGACAGTATTTTGGTAACTATTGATGTGGAATCTTTGTACACAGTGCTCCCTCACAATTACTGTATAACAGCAGCTGTGGAGTCTTTTAAGAAACATAATCAGGGTACACAGGCACAACTGCAAAAGTTAAGCAAGCTCATTAATCTTGTACTGGACTTAAATTTCTTTACTTTTAATGGCAAACACTACAAACAAAAAACTGGTATAGCAATGGGGGTTGCCATGGCTCCCAGCATAGCTAACATAGCCCTGGGCAAATGGGAGGAGGACTTTGTGTTAAACAACACAGATTACATGCAGCATATCGCATGCTATTTACGTTTTATTGATGATGTCTTTATTGTGTGGGAAGGTGACACCTTGCAGCTTTGAGATTTTATCACTTATCTCAAACAACCCCCTTCCTGAAGTTTACCTCTTCCCATAGCTGTACTTCAACCACTTTCTTAGATATGCAGATTTCCAAGGACACCAACAATAACAGAATCACTACTGATCTATTCAGAAAACCAACGAGGGTTAACTTATTACTCCACAGTAAAAGTCTACATCCTACAAAAAACAAGTATAATGTAATGAAGTCCCAAGGCTATAGATTAGTTCGAATTACCACGGAGATGGAATAATTTTTGAGAAACCTGAACAACTTAGAGAATGATTTTCTAGTGAGAGGCTATGAAAGTCAGATGTTAGAAAACATCTTGGAACCCATTATAGAACTGAAAAGGACTGAAGCACCTTCACTCAACCTCCCCAGTAGAAAAATGTTAAAGGACCACTACAGGCAAACAATGAAAAAACATATATTTTATCTTGCCATGATTTACTGCACTTCCTAAAGCTGCCTACAGCAAAATAAGTGCTCTTTCCTAATTTTTTTTTTTTTACTCTTGTCTGCCCTCATGGGGGCAGACATTGTGATTCCTTTGGAAAGCTAAATCCGTCTCAATGCACAGACTGTGAGAACAAATAGCCCTACCATTTGTTGTCAGACTAGACTTCCATTCACTTAGAATGGACCACCTGAAAAAAAAATGCCAAGTTTGAGAGTCTGCAGCTCATGTGTCATTGATTGGTATGTGCTGAGTTTTACAAATGTTGTTCCTATTGATGTACTACACATTCTCTGAAAGAAACTTGCAAAAGTGTCAACAAATTACTGAGATAAAAAAGACTTTTCACAAGGAGCAGTTTTGCAAGTTTCAATTCCTGGCCAAGTTATTCCTCCATCTCCCCTCCTTCAGTGGGCTGCAGTCTCACATTTCCAGCTTTACTAGATTCAACTATTTAGTCAACTTTGCATGACAATAGACAAAAAAAATCACAGCCTAGTGTGCCACTAAAACTGTTCCCTTATATGTCTCTTCACTTCTGAATAGCATTTCCCCAGGAATAAAAAAAAAAAAAGCGCACACATCAGTCCAGAGTTTGGGCCAATCTATCCATTTCTTAATGTGCACAGTAAAACATTCAGTTTATAATGCGTTCTGGCTGCTGACATGGTTATCTTTACATAGTTATTCTCTTATAGCATAACCTGAACTTATGGTATTCAATGCCAAGCTTTGCAACAGTTCTCAGTTTCTTAACAATGACCTCCCAAGCCTCTGATGTGACCCAGTATTTTGTCTATATACTGTAAATAAATAGATTAATACAAATGTTTGTGCACATATGACACGTACAATACTACACACATACCATCATTAAAACAAGATAAATGCAATATAAATCATATCAATATAGTTATGCTTTCTAGTTTATGACCTTGTTTGTCTATGGAAACTTCTTTTTGAATTTATGTTCAAGCAGTTGTATATTTGTTGTATATTATCTTGTTTGTTTCTCAATATTCTAACCACTGTGTATGCTGCATCAATTGTAAAACTCTGATTTTACTCCTTTTATATTTTATATGCTCTTTGTACAAAATAGCTATGTTTGTATAATTTATTTTTATTATTTTTTATAATTGTTTACTATGTATCTGGAGCTTTTCTCCCCCAGCCTCCACTGAAAATGGTCATCTTGTGTCCAGACAGACTAACCTGGTAAACAAGTGGAAAATAAATAAAAAAATAAAATATACTAAGAAAATCAATCAATATACCAAGAAAAATCCAAAACTTAAGAAAAAAAACACAGAAGGAAGGAAAATGTTTCCTTGATGCTGTCATGAAAATCCCACTCACTTATTCAAACATATATATATATATATATATATATATATATATATATATATATATATATATATATATATATATATATATATATATATATATATATAAAACATTAGGCAAAACAACATACCCAGCACACTAGTCATAGCTGAGTCTATAGTCAGACACACTGATGTCCCACTCACCAGGCTAATCAAGGAGAAGGTTACTGTCAGCTGCCTGTCAGGCGCCTGGATCTGCCACATAACCCATACACTCAGGTCACTCCACAACAAGTACAAATATGACTCTGTCATTGTCCATGTTGGTGTGAATGACCTGAGACATGCCTCCCTGGACTACATGAAAAGAGACATGGAAGAGCTCTCCGATCTTGTAGGGGGGGGAGGTATGACCCTAGCCCTGAGTAGCATTCTGCCATCGCCCAGAATGATACCACAGTACAAGGACAAAATGATTGACTTCAACAATTGGCTAAGCTTCTGGTGTCATTCTATGGGGATCCAGTATCTGTCTGCCTAGGACGACATGGTCGACAGACCATGATGCTTTGCCAGAGATGACCTGCACCTGTCGCCCATGGGATTCCGGATACTGGCTAAGGCTCTTGCCACCCCTATAGTGCCTTTTTTAGACAAGTTTCAAATGTAACAGGAACAGGCAAGCAAAAACTGAGGGTAATGCTACTCAGTGCTAGAAGTCTAAATCTCAAAATGCACTCACTCAAGGCACTCCTTAAAATGGAGAACATCGATACCTGTGCAGTGACTGAGACCTGGTTCAAGGGTCCAAAGAGCACCCCTGCACTACCAGGCTATAACTCATACCACACTTTTCGGCCACGTAACCTGGACCGAAACATTAAAGGCAGAGGTGTGCCATATTCATTAAGGATATCCACCCCCTCCAGGCTAGTTGCTCAGCATAATGCATCCGAGGTTATCCAAGTGCAACTAACTCTCAGCAAAACTGCAATCCAAATTGTAGCTTGCTACAGATCCCCCATCATGCCCCAGCATTCCCACTCCTCTTTTCTTGATATACTAGAAGATATTAGGGTTCAAACACCCTAATAATGGGTGATTTCAACTACCTCACCATTAACTGGGAAAACTACTCATGTACCAACTCCTTCGCTCAATGCTTTCTGGAATTCATAAATTCCAGTGCCCTGGATCAACTTATCCACACCCCCACCAAGGGCAACCGTATCCTAGACCTAGTCATTACCAACATGAGTGACCGGTGTTCCACACCCGGTCAACTCCTTGTTGGTCAGATCCGACCATAAGCTAATCACCCGAAATATCCACATCCTGCCCCCACTCCACATTAAGGAAACCATGGTAAAAAATTTCTCCATAGCCAACTTCATGCTTCTTAAAGGAGTACAACAGGTTTCTCTAATGTATTCCTCAACTTCATGGCCTTTTTCCTCCCTATTTAAATTGTCCTCTGTAAAGCGACAACAATAAAGCATTTACAATTTTTATAATTCCCCTTACTTCTGTAACAGAAGCCTACCTTCTCATACTGTGATGGTTTCACTTACAAAATGATTCTCTCACATTTGAATAAAGCTTGCTGGAGTCACCCAATTACTGACATCATCGAGGCCAGGCAGTGCAGGTACTTTTTTTTTTTTTTTAAATCAGTTCTCTCCCCCAAAGTGACATCACCACAGCCGTCATCTGATTCTAACTAAAATAATAAGACCCACCCATTCTGTGATGTCATGGCTCCCTTGTCCTTCCCCCAGCCTGAGTGCTGTTCATTTTATTCAGTAGTAGTGTAGTAACACAGATGTTTGGAAAGACAGAAATTTGGTATGCATACTTAAACATTCTGCATGGCAAATGATGCTTAGGTGGTGTATCGCTTGCATACTTCTCTGTTGTATTTGCACCAGATACTGCTAGTGTGCAATGCGGGAATAGAAAGATTAAAACATTACCCTGGTATCAGAGGTGGCACTGCAACATATTCGTAGTGGCTTAACATGAGAGTAGAAGCAAGTACCATGTGAAACCTGAACAAGCACCTAGAATTATTCAGTGCAGCTTCCACACCTTAAGTCTGAAAATGAATTCACATACTTACATGAACAGGAGTAGCTGCATATTGATCGCTAAAGGTGTATGGGCATGTCAGGTGGTTACTACACTGCAAAAGTGGTATGTAATGGTGGAGATATTTGGAAAGCATGAGCAAACACACCAGTATATTAAAGCCATAGCACCAATTGAACTGGAGGCTGGCAAATAGATTTAGCAAGGGATTTTGTCCATGCACAAATATTTCAACAGTGATTCTTTGTAGTGGCATCCATTATCTGATTCAAGGTAAGTTAACCTTGATGTCCTTTATTTAAAAAAAAATCAATAAAAAATTTACTTTGTTATAAGTCACTTCTGGACACAAGAAAAAGGAAGGGGAAAATATAGCAATGTGGTTTGTATGTACAAAGACAAATCCAGGGACACTGCAAAAGGTTTTTTTGCAAACCAACCAGTGGAGTAAAAACATATGAAGGCAAACACTGCATACCAACACACTTTGCACATGTAAATCTCAATTTTTAACAAGGTGGAAGTAGGAAGTGATACCTTAACACTTAAATTAATAAAGATCTAAACTGGTTAATAGTATAAATGTTTTATTCTTTAGCTCCTTGGTGCAAGACCTTACTGGATGTTATTGCAGTCAAGTAAGGCCATGGCTATAGTGCAGCAAAAAATGTCCCCTCTAACAAAGGAAATGCTAGAGCAAAGATTAAATTACATGAGTCAAGCACCCTGCTGAGATCTGCCAATCAATGGAATTACCAGGTCAAATTACCCTCAGGACTCTGACAGCTAGGGAAGCTAAGTGTTATGGGGGAGGGGAGAAGTAAATGGACTGGAATTCATTGTCTCACAAATTAGTGCTATTTAAACCAAATTAGAAAAAAAAGGCAGCAGTAAACAGCACTTTGAGTGTGTTATGTGGCATCTGCACTGTTTCTGTTTTAAGTAGTCATCCAGCAGCAGGGAATGTTACTTACTCTGTTCTATTTTACTCATTACTTTGTACGCATGCAACATCTATGAAATGACAGGAACTTTAGGCAAATGGAGGCCTGCATGATGTAACATTTTTGAGCCAAACAATGATTTCTGGGATACTGGATGGCAACCTGATTTATCCAAACCACGTCAATATGCCAGCCTCCAGGTGGTCAGAGTCTGGAATTACATATAAAAATATTTAAAATCCTGTAAGTAATCCCAGAGTGCTGTTAAAGTGTAGGAAACATCATGCCATGATGTTTTAAACATGTTTTTTCGGTCTGTGGGTGCGGTACTCCTTTAAGACAGAAGTGACGAACTTCATGACACCCATGCAGACGGCCAGTACAGTTACGACTGCTGAATCCTACACATGAGTGCATGGATCGTGCTATCCCAAACAGAACCAAGAAGCTATCCTCCAAAATAAGGAAGCCAGTCTGGTGGTCCCCTGCCATAAACAAACTGTACAACAGAAGGAAGAAACTGTTGCAAAAGAGAGTAAAATCCCATGAGTGGTGGAGCTCCCTGGTCAGCCTCAGTAAGATGCTGAGATCCCTTATAAGAGCCTCCAAAGCTAGCTATGAAAATAAAATCACCACTGATTCTAAGGACAACCACAAAGCATTCTACAGCTATGTCAAGAATCTCAATGGCAACACCCAGATCTGCTCCTTGTTACAGCACAATGGCGTGAAAATTACAGAACCAACTGATACTGCCAACATTTTGGCAGATAGGTTCAGTGCTAACTTTACCACCCTCTCACACCCTAAAGGGCCCATATCTATACAGGAAGAATGCAGAGTCCCTGTAATCACAACTACACAGGTAAAAGCTGCACACTCTAAAGCCAAAAACACAGCATCCATGGGACTGGACAACATCCCAGGCTGTGTTTTACATGAACTTCAAAACGAACTGGCTCCCCACCTAAGCAGCATGTTCAATCATAGCCTCACATCAGGCTTTGTGCCCACTGAATGGCGCACAGCAACAGTTATCCCACTCCACAAAGGAGAAGCCACCACTGATCCCGGGAACTATCGTCCTATTAGCCTGATGAGTTTGATCTGCAAGGCCATGGAACGTATCATCATGGAACTCATAAACAAAGACATTGGTAACCTCCAAACTCTGGACCCCACCCAGTTCGGGTTTGTGAAAGGCAGATCATGCATCCTGAACCTAACTGACTTCTCTGAGGCAGTCGATGAGGCTAAGGTGGTTCACACAGCCTATCTTGACTTTGCCAAGGCTTTTTACACCATCCCCCATTCTGGAATTATAGCTAAACTAGGTATAAATCCCTGTGTCACAAGATGGGTTGCCAACTGACTCACTGACAGAACCCACACTGTAAAAGTTGCAGACTCCAAATCTGACATCAAACCAGTGACAAGTGGAGTACCACAGGGTTCAGTCCTGGGACCTCTCCTGTTTGGTATCTATTTCTCTGAAGTACAAGCTAACACAGAAGGCCTCTGGCTAACGGGGTTTGCAGATGACTGCAAACTAGGAGCCATAGTCGAGTCCCCAAATGATGTGGACATCCTACAGAAGGACCTCACTGAGACAGATTCCTGGTGTTAGATCCATGGCCTCAAGCTTAATGCCAAAAAGTGCATTGTCATCCCCTTTGGTAAAAACTCTGTACCCGTGAGATACCACATAGGTGGTAGTCTACTTAACACCGAATGCGTGATGAGACCTTGGGACCCAGGTGGACAGTAGTCTCTCCTTTGATAATCACATCGCTACAGTAGTGAGGAAGTCCTTCTACATGGCACACCTCATCACAAAAGGGTTCTCATCCAGGAAAAAAGAGGTCATTGTTCCCCTTTACTTGACACTCATTAGACCCATTATAGAGTACAACGCCCCTTTTAGAATGTACCTCACAAGACATTTGCAGCAGCTGGAAAGGCCGCAGAAGTACCTCACAAAGAGGATTACTGGCCTCAAACAGATGCCCTACACTGACCATCTAAAAAAATTCCAGCTTTACTCCGTAGCATATTGCCTACTCCGAGGTGATTTCTGCCTAACATATAAAGCTATGTCAAACCCAGAGCTGTTGGACATGCTAGACCTAAAGAAATCCCAATCCCTCTGAGCTACATGCTCTAGGGACCTAAACCTTGTCACCACAATAAACAGAACATGCTGGAAAGATAGATTCCTGTCCCAGAGACTTCCCATACTCTGGAACAAGCTACCCATTTATGTCAAGCAAAGTTCCTCATTAGCACTTTTCAAGAAAAATCTTTGAGTGGATGGGAGATAGGAAAATATACCCTGGGAATCACTTCTGTGGCTCTGCTTGACAGTGGCACAGGAAAATAACTTTCTTGGGTGGCATAAGCCAGGGAAACTTGTTGGCTAGGCTTACTTAGGCCCTTAGGCCGATAGCCTAGTAACTACCTATGAACCTATTATTAGACTAAATACAATATTATGTAGCTTTGAAATGTGCTAACATTATAAGGGTGACAGTTCATTATTTACCCATAAAGCACATGTCAGAGTGGAAAAGTTCAAATAGTGGATAAAGAGGAGGAGGGGAAGAGAAGAAAGAGTGAGAAAAAGTATTTGTTAGAAGTAATAATTAGGGTAGATATGGGAGGCAGGAGAAAAAATTAGTAAAAGTAACATTACAAGTAAGAGAAACGAAACCAAGGAAAAGAAGAAATAACATGGACAACAAGATTTACTGTGTGTGTGTGTGTGTGTGTGTGTGTGTGTGTGTGTGTGTGTGTGTGTGTGTGTGTGTGTGTGTGTGTGTGTGTGTGTGTGGTGTCTATAAAGCAAATCTGCACTGATACCTGCTTGCTGCCCTGCTGAGGGGAACACTTGTGCAAGTGCAGTGGTCTAGCTCCAGTAGGAAGGGATGGCAGCATAACTCTCAACATTATAGAACAAGAAATCTGGACAAGGCCATAAATAATAGGGGACAAAGGCCCAAAAATGGGCCAATTTATAAATATTGCACTTACAAACTTAGAAAGTTGATAAACAGGTTTTGCATTAGAGTGAATTTTCTTAAGGATGTGAAGTCCGAAAACTAAATGCCTGTCAACTTTCTGACTTCAGTGTTCAATGATTTGCCAATGATTTGACAGAAAACTGCAATTTTATGAAAAACAGACAAAAAATCTGTACTTTCTGCAGAAATCTGTACTGTTGATAGATATGGGTGGGAGTCTTGAACCAACACCCATCAATCATTTTCATTTGTTTGCCAAAGCCATTACAGCAGTGTTTTGCAGAGAGGTGGGAAAAGCCTTAAATTTGACTGGTATGTTGTGCGGGTGTGGGTAGCTGTGTTTGTGGAAGGTGGAGGTGTGCCTTTGTAAGTGTGGTGCGAATGTTATGGATTATGAAATGGAGAGATTGAGTAAAATTGTGCTCAGTGAAGTCCCTAGCAATTTCATCACTGCTTGATTCAGACGTATACATTCCCCTGTGTTTGTCAGTACTATGTTTAAGTGCATTGTTTTGGAGTGTAGTTTCATTGCTACAGCTGCTTCTACTCTTTCAATACAAGTATCTGCTTTGAAAGTTTTCTCCAGGAGTCTGTTGCTGAAAGGATGTCATGCTACAGGTATACAACTAAGACAAACTGGATAAAGCAATAGTAAGAACAAGTACTAGGTTACATCAGAGGCTTGAGAGGTCATTGTTAAGAAACTGAGAACTTTTGTAAAATTTGTCATTAAATCCCATAAGTTCAGGTTATACTATAAGAGAATAACTATGTAAAGATAACCATGTCAGCAGCCAAAATGCATTATAAGTTTAATATTTTACTGTGCACATTTTAAATGGATAGACTGGCCCAAACTCTGGACTGATGCGTTTGCTTTTTTTTTTTTTTCTGGGAAATGCTATTCAGAAGTGAAGAGACATAGAGACATACAAGGGAACAGATTTAGTGTCACACTAGGCTGTGATTTTTTTTTTTATGTCTATTGTCATGCAAAGCTGACTAAATAGTGGAATCTAGTAAAGCTGGAAATGAGACCGTAGCCCACTGAAGGAGGGGAGATGGGAGGAGTAACCTGGCCAGGAATTGAAACTTGCAAAACTGCTCCTTGTGAAAAGTCTTTTTTATCTCAGTAATTTGCCTTATACCCTCTTAACCACACCCCTTTACCAATCAACCACTCATTGAATCACTCCTAGCCACACCCCATATCTAGACATCACCTCCCCTTATTTATAAATCTTCTCCCTTCCCATCTACTCCATCTTCCCAAGCTAATACCTACTCTTCTCCCTACATATATACTACACTTTCTTCTACCATGCCTTACAAATACCAATGTTTTCATACCCTCTTACTCCTGATTACTCTCAACACAGCTTACCTCTTAACCTCCTATGAACAACCACTCCTATGTCCTGTTATCATCCCTTCCAAACAAATGCTAATACCTTTTCCTGCTCTATCTACAACCTTCCCAAATGCCACCATTAAACCTAGTTTCTTTCAAGCTAGATATCATCGACTAACTCATATTAAATACTCCATATTAGGCAATAAAAAATTACTTTACCAATATTGCAAACCTCCCCAAGATTGCAATTTCAAATTTCTCCACTCATTAAAAGATGGAGACATCCACCCCAACCCTGGCCCAAGCCCTACACCAACCCCCATAAACTACAATCTTTACCAACAACCAATCCCTCCAAATCTCTCTCAATAGCCCATCTCAACATACGTAGTATATGTAACAAAATACCACAAGTTCATGCCCTTTTGGATGTCCATCAATTTGATATTCTCTGCTTAACCGAAACATGGCTTAAACCCACAATAAAAATACAGAAATTATCCCCCCAGGCTATAGCATCATTCGATAAGACCGTTTGAATAAAAAAGGTGGAGGAGTTGCAAATATATATAAAACAGGACTGCAAATCAGCAAAATTAATTATAACCTACCCTCTGATAACAGCATTGAAATAATTATTACCAAACTGATGCTTAACTCCCATAAATCAGTTTACATCATCTGCTCCTACCTTCCCCCAGGTAAAAATCTGACTATATTAGAAGACCTCCTAAATTGGCTTTCCACTAATCTTTCTCAAGAAACAATTCTACTAGGAGATTTTAATATTGATTGGAATTTATGTAATAACGCCAATCCTTCTTCCCTTATTAACCTCTGTGGTTTTTCTCAGGCTATAAACACTCCAACCAGAACAAACAAACGTAACAATAAAAAAAAAAAACATCTTAGACTGGATTCTAACAAACTGTCCACAACAAAACTTTACAACAGGAACCCTCCCAGATGACCTTAGTGACCACTCTGTCATATATATTATCAGACATAAAACATGCTTAAATATCCCCTATTCAGTCAGAACCATCCGCAGCAAAAAACACCTTGACCAAGAACTGTTTCTAACCAAACTTAAACAATGTAGCTGGTCTCCCCTAAAGTCTCTCCCCTATAGATGAAGCTGTTAATTACTTTAATAACACCTTCCTAGCAATCCTAGACCAACATGCCCCAATCCGTTCCATAAGAATGAAAAATAAACCAGCTCCATGGCTCTCAAATCAAACTAGGAAACTTATCCACAATAGAAACAAATCTTGGGCTAAATGGCGGTCCACAAAGAATATAACTGACCACCAAACCTTTAAACAACAAAGAAATATTACAAAAAAAGCTATCCTACAGGACAAAAAGAACTTTTATATACAACTACAACAAACATCCCTTCAACAACCACAAAAATTCTGGTCTACTATTAACACACTACTATCCCCAGGGAGAGTTGAATCACCCACTCCATTAGGCTCCAACCCAGACTGTCCAATTCAAACAGCTGATGCCTTTAATTCTTTCTTTACTACCACTATACTAAAACTAGCCAATCACCAAAACCCAGATACATCTAACTTGCCCAGACCAAGCTCTACTCCTCCCCCTCTTCATCTAGAACCTATACCTACCTCCTATATCTCCTCTCTACTTCAAAAACTAAAACCTAACACCCCCTCAACTGACCAGCTTCCAGCCGAATACCTCAAAATAGGAGCCAAAGCCATTGCCTACCCAATCTCTATATTAATCAATAGAACCTTAAAAGAAGGCTTAATCCCATCAATCTGGAAAATCTCATATATTATTCCTCTTCACAAAGGTGGAGACTATTGAATTCTCTAACTTTCGTCCCATTGCTCTACTCTCCCCACTTGCTAAAATTATGGAGAAATGTATCCATAAACAACTTATTACCCACCTACTCCACCATCAGCTCCTAGCTAACTGTCAACACGGTTTTCGGCCATTTCATAGTACCACCACAGCCTTACTATCCTTTACTAACTGTATCAACAATAATTGTAACAATAATACTTTATCCTCTGCTTTCTTTGTAGACCTATCTAAAGCCTTCGACATGGTTAATCATCAACTTCTCCTTCACCTACTGAAATCCCTCTCCTTCGACCATCCTGCCATGAACTGGTTCACATCCTACCTGGACAACCGAAAACAAGCCGTTCTCTGGCAAAACCATCTTTCTGACCTTCTTCCTACCTCTCTAGGTGTCCCACAAGGCTCTATTTTAGGTCCACTACTGTTTTCCATCTTCATAAATGACCTTCATCTCTCCATTCCACAGTCTACCTGTATCCAATATGCGGATGACTCTACTGTCATTTGTTCTGCCTCATCTCAAACTGATCTTCATACTCACACACAAAAAGCCTTCTCTACTATTGAAAAATGGTTCTCTAACCACTGTCTTCTCCTTAACCCTAAAAAAAACAAACTACTGCTCTTTACTCCATCTCATCTATCACCCCCTCTCCATTTCACACTCACATCTGACGATGGTACCATTATTTCTCCTGACCCCACTACCAAACTTCTAGGAATTACTATTGACGATCAACTAAAGTTTGAATCTCACATAAATTCTACAATTAAATCTACTAATAAAAAACTTGGATCCCTTTATCGCATTAAACCTTTCCTGACACCAGTAGCCAGAGCCACAATAGCTAGAACTCACTTAATCTCTACCCTGTTATATGCTTCCCCCATACATACCAATCTTTCTAAACATAATCTTAACAACCTGACTAGATCATACAATAATATTGCTAGATTTGCGACCAACTCCCCTTATAGGACTCACCACTATCAGAATCTAAAACAGCTAGGATGGCTTGAATTACCAGTACTACTACAATTTAACCAACTAATAATCACCCACAAAGCCCTTCACCAACCTAATAACACCCCAATTCTCTCTACCCTTATAAGACCTTATAATAGTTTGAAGAATCTGCGCTCTGCCAACAAAATGTTGATGCACACTTCCTTCTCAAATAACTTGGCAGGTAAATCTTTATTTTCAAACTCAGTGGGTAAAATATGGAATCAACTACCAAATGACCTGACTACCCTCACCTCTCTCCCACTATTTAAAACCAAACTAAAACTCTTTCTCTCCAATCACTGATTTTGCTCTTGTAACAACCCCCTGACTAACTATTTTTCTTTTACTTACTACCTGACACTAACAAAATTTTATTTTCTACCATAAATCTCTACTTCTCATCATTTCATTATAACTAACCCTTCTCCTTAGTCTTTGCACTCCCTTCCCTGAGAATTACTTTTGATCTATAATCCTATTAATCATTTGTTTCTGTCTTATTCTTATTTTTGATAACTCTAGAACTATTCTCTATACAAATGTCATTGCCTATTTTTGTTTTCCTTACAGTGGTGTTTTTAAAATGTCTATTGCTACAACTGTAAAATCTAAATGTTATAGAATGTTTTTGTATATTTTTATTATGCTTTGTAACTGGAGCTTTTCTCCCCGGGCCTCCACTGAAAATGGACATGTATCCAGTTGGACTAGCCCGGTCAACAAATGTAAAATAAGTAAATAAATTTGTTGACACTTTTGCAAGTTTCTTTCAGAGAATGTGTAGTACATCAGTAGGAACAACATTTGTAAAACTCAGCGCATTACCAGTCAATGACACATGAGCTGCAGACTCACAAACTTGGCAGTTTTTTTTTCAGGTGTTCCATTCTAAGTGAATGGAAGTCTAGTCTGACAACAAATGGTAGGGCTATTTGTTTTCAGTCTGTGCATTATGAGACAGATTTAGCTTTCCAAAGGAATCGCGATGTCTGCCCCCATGAGGGCAGAAAAGAGTAAAAACAAAATAAAATTAGGAATGAGTGCTTATTTTGCTGCAGGCAGCTTTGGGAGGTGTAGTAAATCATGGCAAGATAAAAAATATATGTTTTCTTCATCATTTGCCCGTAGTGGTCCTTTAAGTAATTCCACAGAGAATAGCTGCATTCTGACATACACTTTGGATTATCACAGTATCAAAAATATTATTGAAGAAAACTGGGACATTGTCACAGGAAACCCTTTTCTGATTAACATCTTAGGTGAAACCCCATCATTTGTTTATAGGAAGGCCAGGAACATTAGAAGTTTTGTTGAATTTAAACCTAGACCATGTAAGAAAAGCACTAAAAGATGTGAAACTAATTGTACATTTTGTGTGTTTATACAGCAACGTGATAGTTTTTATTGCCCTTATTTAAAGAAGATCATTAAAACCAGTGCAGGGGATTACTGTAACACTAAAAAAGTAATTTACAGGGCACAGTGCAATGAATGTGATGCATTCTATGTGGGCAAGACTGTAAATAAACTCAAGCGTAGGATTTCATGTCATCTGTCAGAAATCCGCTCTGGATGTAAAAATAATGCACTAGCCAAACACCTTTCTCTTCATAAAAGGCACACAGGTTTTAAGTTCCAGATCCTGGATCACATAGACATGAATGATCTTGAAGGAGGCATCCCGAATATTCTGGAGAAACATGAACTCGTGTGGCAATTAAAGCTGAACTCTTTTAGGAAGCCTGGACTAAAGTACTACTGTTCAATTAAAAGTGCACTGGAACTTAGAAAATTGCCACATTGTTTACATGACTAATTGCATTTTATTTTATTTTATTCTACAAATTGGTTTTAAATACCATTTTAAATCAGTTGAAATGTAAGTGTATATTTTGTTTCCATCATCATACATTCATTTTTTTCTTATTTTTATTTTTTCCTGGTTCTTTTTTCCACTTTATTCAAAATTATGTGTAATCACAATACTAACTAATTATACAATTATATAGGTTTTTAGGGTTCTTGTACACAGATCTGAAGAAGTCTAGAAGGACGAAAGCGATCTTTGTTAACAATAGGTTATGAAAATAGAAATGGATTTTTCCATGCAAAATGTATATGTATATATTTATATATATTTTTTGATGCCAAATGAACTAAGGTCGATATATTTCCAGCCATGTAGTATATTGTCTTGGATAAAATCACAGACTTAATAATCTACTTATAAATTTTATTTAAAGTACATAAGGGTTATATATTATTATGACGGCTACTAGGTAGGGCAGGACCAGCTCGAATGTCACACTGATGGGGTAAGGGATGTGAATTAACATGTTTACCAATAACACTTTGTTTTAACTGCGGTGGTGGTGCTGCAGTAGCTTTGTCGCCTCACAGTAAGACGTCCTGTTCAATTCTCAGCTAAAGCGTCTTCTGTGTGGAGACATGCATGAATGGGCTTACCTTCGTTGAAGTTTGTGCGTCAGAGCTGGCAACTCGGTACGTAAAAATCTACTGCCAATCATTTAGCGGACCGGAGTTCCGCTGTGGCAACCCCTAACCGGGAAAAGCCAAAAGATACAACAACAACAACCAATAACACTTTGTTTTACAGCACAATAAACCACTCCCATGCCTGATAAAAAAGTATATATATATATTTAGAAAGCTTGTGAGGAAATTATTACTCTATTTTTGTTTTACTTGGATCGCTTGTCTGTGTACTTAATAAAGGATTTTCGACTGGAAACAGACTGCCTGCCTTGCTTGGATTACTTTCGAATACTTAGTAATGCTGTACAATTATATATTTTCTATTATTACTTTTTGTTTTGTTTTGACTTAAGACAAGTTTATGTTCACTACTTCTACTACTACTGTCAGGCGTGGTGGTGCAGCTGTAACGTTGTCGCCTCACAGCAAAATATTTTCCTGTTCGATTCTCGGCTGGACCGCCTTCTGTGTGGAGTCTGCATGTCCTCCCCGCGGTCAAGTGGAGTTCGAAAGACATGTGTAAATGGGCGTGCCTTAGTTGAAGGTTGGACATTGAGTTGGCACCTCGGCACCGTAAAAATCTACTGCCAATCATTAGCGGACCTGAGTTCCGCTGTGGTGACCCCTAACTGGGAAAAGCCGAAAGAAGAAGAACAGCTTCTACTACTATTGTCTGATCTGATTAATATACAGTGATTAACTAGAAATATATGGACTGAAAATGTTCCACACAGAGAAGTTTCTTACACTGTTTTGTTTTTGGACCCACTACAACTTTAGTGGGTTATTTTGAGACTTTGGGGATACCACAGAGATTACTTGTTATTTATTTATTTGGAGACCCCCAACATTATTGTGGTGACTCCCTTCTGGCCCAGGTAACCATGGTTTTCCCTTCTTTTGGAAACGGCCAGGGGAAATTACAGGCTTCTTTACAGACTGGATATAACTGCGATGGTGGTGCTGCGGTAGCGTTGTTGCCTCACAGTAAGACGTCCTGTTCGATTCTCAGCTAAAGCATCTTCTGTGTAAAGACATGCGTGAATGGGCGTACCTTCATTGAAGGTTGTGCATCAGGGCTGGCAACTCGGCACGTAAAAAGCTATTGCCAATCATTAGCAGACTGGAGTTCCGCTGTGGCGATCCCTAACCGGGAAAAGCCAAAAGACACAGCAACAAGAACTTCACAGACTGGATCTGCTTGCATAAGAACAAGGGTGTTTGATATACCCCATCAGTCAACTTCATTTGACTGCTTGGATGATAGGGTCCTAATTCCTTTTAAGCACCTCTTTTCTGAAGACGTGCAGCAAATATTAACAGAAGTAAGAAAGCCTGCTACTAGAAAGTCATATATTATTAGAAAGTCATATAATATTTTTCTAGCTGATGCCAACAACATAACCAGCACCCATTCAGGGATGGTTGTTAATTGCTTTAACAATATTTGTGAGAGTTACTATCTTTTAACCTTTCTTATTCCTTTGTCAAGGTTCATTTACCATTTCAGCATCTATGTTCATGGATCCTCCTCTTTCATTGCAGTCTCATGTCAAAATATTTTTGAAAGGAGCTTTTCACAAGAAGCCTTGAAGTAAACTAGTGGCCTCTCCTTGGGATCTTTATTTTGTTTTAAGGAAGCTTAACACTTGCTACATTTGAACCAGCTAACCTGCCTCACTTGAGGTTCTTAACATGGAAAACTGTTTCACTGGCTTCTGTAAGAAGAGTATCTGTTATTGTGAGTCACCACTATCTCATTCTCTAGAGGGACAGGGTTTCTTTGAGAACTAATCTTTCTTTTATGCCTAAAGTGGTCCAAGTTTACTTTAAAATCAATCTGTCCATCTCCCAGTCTTCTTTCCTGAACCTAAAAATGAGGGAGAAAGGATACTCCATACTTTGGTGTCCACAGACAACTCTGGTACTGTCGTGGCAGAAGTAAATCTGTCAGATTTTCGGATCATTTGTTCATTTCATGTGAAGATAAGAAAAAGGGACAGTTTGTGCCAAAGCAGACTATTTCCAAATGGTTGTCAAAAGCTACTACCTTTTTGTTATACTCACCGTAACAAAACTATTCCAGGCAGGGTCAAGGCCCACTCTTCCAGGTCTGTAGCTACATCTGTGGCTTTTTGGAAAGGGATGGATTTTAGAAGTATTCTAGAAAATGCTGCTTGGTCATCTGTACATACTTTTACAAAACACTATAATCTTGGTCTTGGTCAGGCTTTGCTAGGACCATTTTCCAGGGGCTGCTGTACTCCAATTCCACCTATGAAATGTATTAAGCTATGGTAAACTACCCATTTAGCTAAGGCTACTGCAGCAGTGATTAATATGATGACCATAGTACAGTTGTGTAAGTAAACTTACCATAACAGTAGATGTTTGAATGATCACTGCTGCAGCAGCCACTCCCTCCCTCTGCCCCCCTTGTTTTTTGGTGCATTTTTATGCCAGGGTGTGGATAACTATTTTTTTTTTCCTAGCATTATTGTCCTTTCAGGGCTAAGCCTCCCTCTCTGTGTTGGCAGGAAAGTTCTGAAGGGCTTAGTGCCAAAACTTGTCTTTTACTGAGCTCAACTCAAGCTGCTTGATAGTTTGGCTACATGGAAGGTGCCCTGAAGCTTTGAAGGCTGGATGACTGCTAAATCCCTGGCAGGATGTAACCCATATAGCTAAGACTGCTGCAGCAGTGTACATTCAGATATCTAATGTTATGGTACGTTTGTGGCAGGGAAGGGTGATTACATTGGCATTTATTTATATTCCACCTAAAACTACTATCAAGGAACTTCAGAGAGTTATGCCAGAGGTAATCAGCTTCCAGCAGGGAATTTTATTTATGGATGGGGATTGGAACTTCAAGTGAAAATGTATTGGGAGACCTAGAAGGGAAAAATTTAAAAAAAAGGTACTTTTTTGAAGAAATAAATGAGAATAATTGGAGTGGAATATGTAAAATTACTAGAAGGAACCCAGATGGAATTTATGTATTTCCCAAGATGCAATAACTGGGCTTATCTGGACAGAAACTATGGATCTGATGATGTCATTTTCATTTGTTCATCAGTCTGTGGGTTCGGATTCGAACCTCTGATCCAACTTGGTTACTTTTTTTATAGCTTAGGATCTGACTCTTGAGTTCCTTCCTTACCCATAATGCTCCTGTCCTCCAAATTCCTGTGCTTCTAGCAAGCTGTGATTTTCTCGATTAGAGCTCCTCTTGAGTTGTGAGCATTATAAATCAAACTTTTTTTATTGTTACCCTTCTGCAAATCTTTTTTTATTTTTGGTTTTCTTTGTTAGGTCTTCAGATGCTTTCATACCCTTGGATATTTCTTTCCGTACCATTATTAGTAGTTTTCCGTTTGTTCCCCCCAACCCCAAAAAAAAAAACTTCTCTCTTAAACCAAAATTGTTTTTTTTTTTGCTGTGTAGTGTAGTTAAAAAAATCAAATTATGGCTGACAAACCTGGCTAGCATGTTGGGTTTAAAAAATGCATTTCCTGTGGGCACAAGATTCCTCAGTCTGATGCCAAGTCATTTAGACGTATCCTGTGACATTTGTTCAGGTTTTAATTCCCATGCTTTGGTGGAACACTGAAACAAACTCATCTTCATGGGTCTTCTTCCTCAGTCTTCTTCTGTTGCTAGGCCATCTCGAGAATCGGGCTCAAACCCCCACAAGAAACCACAAGGAGCCTAGAGAACACAGGCAACACTTCTCTGTGTGGTCTCCTCCTAAATTGGCTACCTCTGAACCACCAACTAAGACTCTCAAACTGTCAGAACCAAGGCCTTTGGATCAGGCACAAACTATGTTATCACCTCCTCGGCACCTAACTCCAAGCCCCATTCCTGGAAGCGCTATCTCCCACTTCCTCCAAGCTATCCCAAAGAAGACATCGAGACCTCCCTCCGCATCGTCCTCCATCAGATCTTCCAGGAGCCTTTCCAGAGTGGAGGTGGACAGGATGATAAGGAGATTCCTGAAAATACAGATGGAAGTTTTGCCTACTCTGTCCCCCACTGGATCTGTGAGCCATCCTGTCTTTTGTGCCTTTGCTTTCTCCTTTTCCTATCTGATCTTCTGTTTTGGAGCCCTTGGATCTGGTGGTATTCAGAGTCGACACAATGGATCCGATGGCCCTTCCCTCCTCGGCTCCGTCATAGTCTCTGGTCTGATTGCCTCTGACCTTTTTAGAGCACAAAGGATCTCAGAGCCAAAGCGTCTGTGTCATATGAGAGAGAATGTCCTCAATTTTGAAGGTTTCGGAGCTGTCGCTTTCCCCTCAGACCTTCAGTACACGGTATCCATGAGTGGTCGAAGTCTGCTCCTAGAACTTCCATTCAGGAGAGATTGCTTTTGACTTCTCTGGGCCCTTCTGCATTCAAAGTGTTGAAAAGGGTTTTCTCCCAGCTGAGAACTACTTTGACTCTACTTCCTTCGGATCCCACTCCTACTCTGACTTCTGCACCTGAGCCTGCTCATCCTCCACCTCAGGGACAGCCAGACCCTAAGAGTCGCTGAGTAGCTCCCTCTGTGGAGCACCCTGTCTCTTCTGATACCTCCTAGGAGCATCCCACTGAGGAGGTACCTTGAAAGAGACTGTGCAAGTGGATGCACTTGAATTCCTCTCCGGAATCTCTGACAGAAGACATGGATTTCAATGAAGGGGAAGGGTCCCCATGATCTCCATTGGTGGCATCTGTGCCAGGGAGGTGGTTGGTCTACGCAAAGCCCTTCCTTGCAGGAGTCTGTGTTTTTGGAGGCCTTCAGGTCTGCCTGGTCTGCATCTTGGGTGCCCCCACATGGAAGATGTTATTGGCCTGGTCCCCCACAGGGTATGCAAGGAGCCAGAAACTCTGGAGCCCATTCTAAAGAGAGCTGATAAGATCCTTAGTGCCCTGTCTGGGCAGCTCAGGGCCAAGGGTTCTTCTGTAGATGCCATGGTTGTTACGGCAGCCACTAAAAAGGAGCTGGCCTAACAGAGCTCCTCTGTCCATCCCTGTAACAGGGAGTCTGGGGCTTTGGACAGAGTTGCGAAGTGGGTGTATGCTTCAGTGACCTTCGCACTACGACTGCTGAATTACCTGGCACACTTCACCAGAGTACAGGAGGAATTAATTAAGGAACTCTAGTTCTTCCCCAGGATGCATGTCTGCAGAGGAGAAGAAAACCTTGTCCTCCAGACTGGCCGCCCTACAGTCTGTTTCTAACACATCCATGAGGCTAATCTCGCATGCCGCAGAGGGTACCTCAAGGGGGCCGGTTTAGCCATTGCTATAAGATATCATGCCTGGATACGGCTCTGTGACTTCATGGAACCTTTCAAGGTGTCCTTCATCAGTGCTCCTTTTGATGGATTATTGTTGTTTGGCCCCACTGTTAAAGAGATGCTCTCCTGTAGTGAGAAGGACTGAAAGACCTTATCTGCCCTCGGAATCTGATTTTGTACTACACAAAGACCATTTTACAGGAACCAGTGCAGTGGTACAAAATTGTGGTTCAAAAGGTCTTAAGGTCCTTTTCAGGAATCACAGTGAGATCCCCCCCCCCACACACATACACAGGCAGAGGGGGAAATAACTATAATGGTAGATGCCGCCCTCGTGGCAGAGGATGTTCCACCCAGAGGGAGGAAGCAGCATTACATACTGCAAAACTGCTAGTAAAAGAGTCATCCAAGATATCCCACCAGACCAAGTTGTATCCGGAATTTACTCAAGGTTTTTAGTGCCAAAGAAGAGAGGGGACCTATGTCCAGTCTTGGACCTAACCCTACTAAACAAATAAATGGGCAGTGTAAAGTTTCAGATGGTCACAGTTCAGTCCATTCTACGTCTCTTATGAAAGGATGACTGGATGTGTTTCATCGATCTTCAGGATGCATACTATCACATCAAAATGAACAGACGTTCGGGAAGGTTTCTCCTCTTCTGGTTGGGGGACAGTCATTATCAGTTCAGAGTACTGCTCTTTGGTCTTACCACAGCCCCCAAGTTATTTACCAAATGCATGCCAGTAGTTGCAGCTCACTTGAGACTGCATGAATTCAACATGTTTCCTTTAATAGATGACTGGCTGCTGACCGTACCACCTAGGTATCTACTCTTACAAGCCAGGGACTTTCTACTTCAGTTAGCCCCCACCTTGGGCATCAAAATCAACATACAGAAATCTCAGCTACAACATGTACAGTTGAAACACTTTGTAGGAGCTCACCTAGACACCGCCAGAATTTATACTTTAACTCGTTCACTCCGGAGCAGCTCAGAAAAAGCTGCCTGCTCAGTTCCACCATAGGAACAACGGTACAGCCTGAGCTCATTTTCAGAAAATCCATCTGTAACACCATACAGAAAACAAATGTTCATAACTCTTTAACTATAAGTGCTAGACTAAAAATGTAAACATGAAAGTTGTTCAGCAGACGCTGACCTTTCCAACAGTGTAAATGTTGATAGTGCATATCAAAGTCATTATTAAATATTTGGCAAGGAATGTTGATATTGTGCATATTTTTTACCTTTTTGGAAAAGCAAAGCACAATATCTTGGTCAGTGTACCATGTAGACCCATACAATTTGTATTTAATTTGTTAGTATGAATGTCAATTTAAAATGATACCTTAACCGTTACGGTGTGATGCTCCCTTATGGAGATATTCACAGAAATATGATTAATATAATATTTCTCATAATTGATAAAATGAACAAAGCATAATATCTCATCACCTGTAACAGACAGAGCCTACATATCAGTGTAGAAGTTGTGTGTCTGAATGTCAGTGATCACCATGCTGCCTTGCAAAGTTATGGGCATAATAATGAGAAGTATTGGAAAAGTATAATTTTCATAATCATACAAGACTAAAACTGTGATAGCTGTACAGTACAGTGCACAGACACAGTTCTTTTACCATGTTGTAAGGAGTAACACTGTCTTCAAAATGAGGTATTACTTGGCACACTGACATGCTCCCTTGCAAAATTATTTATCAAAATATGAAAAAATTCATAATTTCCATAACCTAAGTCAGAAACAAACTTTGATATCTGTACATGTGTATAACATACAGGGACAGTTCTTTTACCATGTTGGAACTATCAATACTGTCTTCAAAATGAGGTATTACTTGGCACATTCAGATGCTCCCTTGCAAAGTTATTTTCCAAAATATGAAAAAAAAATCACAGTTTTCATAATCTGTGTCCTAACAAAACTGATATCTGTACATGTGTACAGCATTCGGAAGCAGTTGTTTTACCATGTAGACACACATGATTGTAAATATACACATTCTTGGTGTAGCCAACATATTGCTGAATGGGTACATGTAAAGAAAAAAAGCAAGGTAACGGTCGCCACTCCACTAATGAACCCAGGACAGGCATGGGACTTCAGTTGCAGGCAAGGCCATCTGATCTTTCTGATAGCTGTGCTGGCCGCCCACTCAGACAGCTGATACCACTGCAGTTTCACAACCTCCTTCAGTGTCAGCAATCTGCCTTACCTATGCCTTTTCTCTGTACATGTGTCCATTCAGCAGTGGACCTAAGGGATCAAGTTCTGTATTAGTAAGCCCTTCCTGTCATCTAAACTCAACACATGCTTGATAAAAGCAGACTAAAAAAAAGAAGTATTGCAGGATGGTCACTGACATATTAGATTGTATGTGGTAGCACTCTCCCGAAACAGTTGTTTTTTCTCAGCATCTTACCACAGTTATTTGCCAAACTCAGATAAATATATTTTACACAACACATTTCATAATAGAGTTTTACTTACTATACTGGTCCTACTTGGTCATGGGTGTTTTCCATTCTTCTCACAAGCTGCATGTTACCAATCCTGCATAGCTCTCCTCACACTATTGTGGAGGTCAGTCAAGAACAATGCAATGCCCTCCTCAGTTAGGTGAACACCATCCCTTCTGAACAGGTGAACATCTTCCGTGGTGATGCTGTCATGGCAGATAGTAGATCCACTGATCCTGTGCATCAAGCCATGCATGAACCCATTCTGCAAACGTCTGGCCTTGTGAGCTGCCTGTTGGCTGTTTGCCATTTTCCATGTCTGTCAAGGAATTATATCAGACCACATAAAATGACAACATGGCCACCACGACTGCAGGTGTTCAAAAATTGCTGTGATTTAAAACCATAGCCTTCCGAATGGTTGACTGATGACATCATTCCCTCCAATGTGAAGCACAAGAATTTCGGGCTGAGGGTAGATGGAACACTTCTCTTCCAACAACTGCAGTACTCCACTCCAATGCATACCTCTTCTTGCAATCCAGTATACCTTCACACTGGATATGGGGAAGCTCAAGTTGTACCGGTTTTCAGTTTCGGAGGCATGGCTGGCAGCCCAGTGAATGTAGGAATGGCCACATACCCACACTCTCACTTGTTGTTCTCCTGGTCGTGAAGCCATCTCAGTGTCAGAAGGTGGACAAACCTGCACAGGAAAGAAAATGTAAACAGATTACTATTGATGTTTGGCAGATGTATTGGAAGACTACATATATATGTATATCATATGCATTACCTAATGGGCTCTGGGACAGTACTGAGCTACTACTTAGCATGCTGACATGTTCCCTGACCCAGTTGTTCACCAAATATGAAACAATATCATAATTCTCATAACTGAAGTCCTAATGAGAATGCTTACAAGCAGAATGAGAACTGAAGCTAAAATTGAAACAGAAACTATTTACTAGACGCTCCATTCTCAATGAAAGGAAAAATGCATAACATACAAAAAGTAGTAATAATAATAATCATAATACACAACAGTAATAACATATGAGGATCTGCACTAAAAACGTGCTTCGTTATGTCGTACATTCATGATATTCTGAAATGCCCCAAAAAGCCGAGGTTTGATGGCATTGGATAGTAAATCTAGAGCCTAACATTGTAAATGGTGTGTTATTTCATCTCAACTGTAACAAGTCTAACGTCTGCTCACAATTTCTGTAAAAAAATATTTCAGTGTAAACTGTAAAACTGTACTTGTTATCTACCCTGATGGACTGGAGAAATACATGAAAGATTGTGAATTATGCATAAGTTGTAGTTACTATTCCTGTATGAGTGTGTTGCTATGTGTAGGAATTTAGGAAGTTGCATAACTCTCAACTGTCCAGATTTAGCTTCATAGTTGTGATCTGTTTCTCATAATATTTGTGGTTTTCTGGCAAATCAAAGAGGACGCAAGCCAATAAATATCATATCTATTCATACCCTTCATAAAATACATTCTAGCACAAATCCTGCTGTTTGAGTAACTAAAGAACAATATTTAAAATCTATGGCCAGATTTTGCCTCATATATTTGTTATATTTCTTGAAATTGTAAAAATGAAAGAAATAAACTGGTGTGGGGGTGGCTTGCAATTACTCGAAGTGGAGAAAAACCCAAAGCTGGCTTGTGCATTCATCAATGTTATAACAGTGACAGCCGCTGAGAGTATGGCCTGAAAAGTGATAATAACTCAGTGATATATTGTAACTGCATTTATTGATAATGTGCTAATGATGTGCATTTCATTACTGCATAGCTAAGTATGCTCAGACACAGGTGATAATTGCTCCACAAAACCTGTTGAGTAAGCATTCATTATATTACCTTGTGCAGCTGTTATGTAACACAGACTCATTATCATCAGTAAGGAGACGACCTGAGTAATTCAGTAAAGTATTATAACAATTAGATATTACTGAGCCCTTCCTCCCACCTAAATTCTACACGACTGACAAAGCCAAGAAAAATGCCCAAAATATATGGTACCGCCACGCTGGTAGTAGTCAGCAAGTAATAACCTTTATCTCACTCAGGCAACTACTGAGTATAATCAGAAATGCAATAAGACGAGCAAAAATGTCAAACTTATCTGTCTAGTAAGCTAACCTGTTTATCCTTTCGTCTCCAAATCCATATAGCTTTAATTAGCCATCACCAATTTGTACATCATGGATTCACAGTTGTTCTATCTCCTGTGGTGAGCCCATCTACACTTGGCACTTTGAGGCCATGTTGAGCGTACTTACACTTTGCAATTTGAGGCAATGTAGCACCTGCCCCATGTTTATAGACACCTTATCATTCTTTGCTAACATAGACATCATTTAGGAGAGATGCAAATATTAATTCAAATTGGATACAGGTCTATCAGTATTTACCAGTCTTGGCAAGCATCATACCTACACTACACAGCTTTCTGGAATTAAATCCACTCATGCTACAATAGTAAAAAATCATTGTCTAAGTATGCTAGATGTCTCACAAGGAAGAGTCAATATCAGATTCTTGTGTAGTATAGTTCCATTTTCATCTCTTCTGCCAATCATGATATATACCCAAATCATTTGGAAAAGATATCTGTTAAAACCAATGCATTGCTTTTGTGTGACTTCAGCTTCCCTGTCATTATCTGGGAAATGTATACAACCAACAATAGACATGCACAGTGCTTCTTAGATTCTGTGAAAACCAGTTTCCAAATTGTCTACCTCCCAGTAGAGGAGCAAATCTTTTTTGAGCTCATTAAAAATATCATCCATGCCAGCAACCTAAGTATGTTCTTGTTTCCCCTGGCAAAGTCTGGCAACCAGGAATTCTTCTCCCTTTGAACTATTGTCACTTCATTCATGAGCCCTACTACATTATGGACTTACTCCAAAGCCAACATCTTACTGCTTTATGATGACCTAAAAAAAATAAAAGTGGTCCCCCATTGAACTGCTTGCCAAAATTGCTGCATAGGCTTCTGATTCTAACACTCATCTAAAAGACTGCATAGGGGCACATGACCTTGTTTTGCAAAACATAGAATGGAAAATTCTGGAATAAACTGTTATGGGAGAATTCTCATAATCTATCAAGATGAAAGGACTATATGCCACTTATAAGAAAGCTTAGTTCCATTACCACAAAAGGGACCTAAACGTGTGTAAGTCTACTTCAGACTCACCGCTGTCCCCAAAGACAACAGTGTATCCTTCACTCTCCCCAAAGACAACAATATGCCCTTCTTTAACTATATCAGGAATGTCAGACATGACTGTCAATAATGCTGAGAGTGGTGGTTCAACTTATTCTGATCCTGAGGCCATTGCTAACATACTGGATGACAAATCCAGCATAAACTGCTGTCCCTTTACCCAAATCAGGTTGGCTTAAAAAAAGGCATATCCCCTCTTCTGGATTTAACATTCTGCTGTGGCGACCCCTTACCGGGAAAAGCCGAAAGACAAACAAACTTCAAAAGTTTACTGAGGCCATGGACATAACCACTCTGTCCATACTGCCTATCTGGACTGGTGTTATTGACAAGCTGACCCAAAGAAATATTAGTCCCATTGTCATCTGTTAAATAACCAACTATAAGGGTTATAGAGATATCTCTTCCACACAAAAGAATGCTACTGACACAAATTCTCCACTAGGCTTTGGCCGAATAGGATGGGTGGAATATCTCATTTGGGATAAAGCTGCACTTAAAAGCATGGGACATAAAATTAGCTTAATTATGTCCAATGCAGAATGTGCCCAGGAGAGCATGGGACATAAAATTAACTTATTTATGTCCAATGCAGAATTTGTCCAAGAGACTCTTGTTTACAGAAGTGGGATAAACAAATCCAGCACTTTCTGTGGGCCCCTTGCTATCCTAGAGGAGCACAGGATGTCTTATTATGTGCCACAATCCCATGGACCCTCCACCTTCCAAGTTTCTTTTGGACTCATCGGACCTCTCTTCTAAGGTTTATTTTGGATCGCTGTGCCTCCAAGCACTCTGACTCATGGAATGGCATTGCTGGCACAAGCTGTGGACTTCTTCCCACGAGACTTCCACTACTCAGGCGCAAAATGCAAAAGAAACATTTTCTCCTTTGGACGATTGCAATAAATTATTTTTGTCAGTCTACCACATTATGGAATTCCCAGTATTTTATTTTTATTTTACATTTGTTGACCGGGATAGTCCGACTGGATGCATGTCCATTTTCAGCAGAGGCCCGGGGAGAAAAGCTCCAAGGGTAAGCAGATATAACATTACATAATACCAGCATTACATATTACAAACAGACTATTTACAGAGATTACATAAGTAAGCAAGTTAAACAAGTTCCACAGGTTACAGTTAATCCTGAGCACAAGTCAGGATTAAATTAAATTACACAGTAAACTGGTTAACAGATTTTTACACATTCTAGAGAGAGTTAGCCAGGCTTGATACATTGACATAGCCAGTTAAGTGATAAATGTTTGAGTCTAGTTTTAAATTGATGTATGTTTAACTGGGGTTAAATACACTTAAAAGGGATAGGTTGCAACTTTCAACAGGATTGATGACACCAAACTTCTTCCCCTGTTTATTTTTCCATACTTTACCCTCCCAAATTGTATTCCCATTCAGTTGTCCTTTCCTATTCAAACATGGCATGAGAGGGGTTTGATCTTCCCATTTCAGCTTTTCTTTTCAAAATGGTAAGCTTAGGACATGAAACAACATGCATATGCAAAACTATCGTCCAGCAAAACATATCTTTTTCTAATTTCAAATTAATATCTATTTTCATCACTCTTTGGTAGTTCCTGCCTTCAGGCAACATTGTTTCAACTCATGGAATCTCTCACAAAGGCAGAGACCTATAGGAAGATAGGTATTACAGCAATCTGTCAAGCTCTAGTAAAGTTTTACTTTAGAACAATCCAAATAGTGCCAGGGACTGTTGAAACACAAAATCGCAAAGGTTTATTCCAAAAAAACTGTAGATTACACGGAAAGCTGTATCACAAAAAAAACTGTATTAACGCTCTTAAAATCAAAACACAATATACGCGTTTTCGTCCTTACACATAGGACTTCATCAGACAAAATACATCAGTTTAATCACATTTAAATAACAAATTGAGTAAAATTAATTGAGTTAATTATCCAATGAACACACTGATAAAATTCAAGTTGACAAATCACTGTGAATGAAACATGAATATTAATGCCTATCTTCCTAAAGTGCAGAAGTGTTTATTGTAGATAAAATCATTGGGAATGTGACAATATTTTATCCTTTCCTTATTAAAAACTGTCATGAAATTTAATGTTGTAAAAAAGTTTTTAATAAAATAGTTAAAACGATTAAATATTAAATAAATAAATACTTAGATAAAATTATATTGAATACATTGGAATTTCCTATATAGAACCTGATATCTGGTAATGTATTTGTAGTGTGTTGGCTCCCTCTAGTGTCCATAATAATATCTACACTACAATTTGCTAGCTCTTATTTTGAGCAATGGGGAAATTGTTAAAAAATCATTGATTCCTGGTTTTGTATTGGAGTCAAGGTTGACCTGCCACCAAAGCTCCCTGCTTTCCAGTATTTCTTCCCAAAGGCCACCTCTTATATCTGGCTTGATTTGATCCAGAACATAAAATTCAAACTTATATCCCAAACAAGTAGTAGTGTGTTTGTATAGTGCATTTGTGAGTTTACCTGTCAGAATGTCATAATTGTGTTCCTATATTCTACGTTTTAAACATCTTTCCATTTTGCCCACGTAGAATGACTGACACTTCTGGCAAATAACTAGGTAATAATAATAAGGAAAGGATAAAATATTGTCACATTCCCAATGATTTTATCTACAATAAACACTTCTGCACTTTAGGAAGATAGGCATTAATATTCATGTTTCATTCACAGTGATTTGTCAACTTGAATTTTATCAGTGTGTGTTCATTGGATAATTAACTCAATTAATTTTACTCAATTTGTTATTTAAATGTGATTAAACTGATGTATTTTGTCTGATGAAGTCCTATGTGTAAGGACGAAAACGCGTATATTGTGTTTTGATTTTAAGAGCGTTAATACAGTTTTTTTTGTGATACAGCTTTCCGTGTAATCTACAGTTTTTTTGGAATAAACCTTTGCGATTTTGTGCTTTAACAGTCCCTGGCACTATTTGGATTGTTTTATAGTTCATTTAAAGTTTTACTTTACACAACCACAGTTGTACAACAGCTGTGTTTGCACAGCAGAGGATATTGGTTGCCTGATGCTCAGTTGGAAACACTAGTGTGGAATCCATTACTTGAATAATTAAATAGCCATAACGTAATTAGCACCCTACTGCAAACTTTGCCGATGGCTCTAAAGGCTTTAAAGCATTCAAAAACAGGGAAGAGTTGGTCTCTGACAATTCAGCACACTGCATATTGCAGATGCTCTAGAAAGACTACAAGAAAAGGTTGGTCAACATTAACCCACAACAAGAGCAGCACCAGACATTACTGTGCTCAATATCAAACCCACCACACCCTAAAAAAGGGAAACGTCCTAAAAGTTTCAGTCTCAATTAAATCCTGGACACCAAATAATACAGAAGTGGCCGTCCAAGCAACAAACTCCATATTGCCGCACCACAGGGCACGTAAGCTCCATATATTCCAAGAGTAAGATGCTCTCCATTTTTAGCTAAATTATGCCGGTTTCTTTTGAACTAAAAAATACATTTACTTAGAACACTACTCAATAGAAATACAAGAGATAATCAAGCATGGTCCAAAACACAACGCGCCTCAAGCTTCACAACCAGCTCCCTGCCTGTCAGTGTTGTATCAGGTGTACAGACCTGGTCTCGGGGCTCTTCACACTTACAAAGTTAAAAACGGGCCCAGCCAGCAGATCAGAAATTAAAAAATATAGGCCCAGATCACTCACCATTTGACCACAGACACCAAAGTAACACCCAACCTTTAACTATGGCTTAACGGTCCATGGACTTTATTAATAACCCCAGTTAAACATACATGAAATACAGATAAAATGAATGGTATCTGAACTGCCGTGTCTAACTAAACTACCTTCACGACAAAAACATCTTCATTTACAAAGTACCTCCAACATCCCATATAAAAATGTTTATCATGCCTGTATCTCCAATAATAATGTATTTAAACAGATTAGCATAAGACATGGTGCAGGCAAGCACCAGTGGGGATGGGGGTGACAGCCAGACCTGGGGGGAGCAGGGATACAACTCGGCAAAATAATGCAGGAACTATATATTATCTAACAAAGCAGAGTAGCTGTCTTGTGTCCTACAAGCGGCTTCTCGCTTTCACATTACTCCAGCCACTAGACAACGACACAAACAATACATCGGATAACGCACCAAATACAACTGTCTCTTTTCTTTGGCAAGGGAGAACACTGTGACTTGCCTAGTAACACACTTTGCAGCTAAAAGGATCCAACACAGCCTTTGGACAAAGCATGTTACCATTTTTACCCTTTCTGAAAGTTATGATTTTTGTTAAAAAAAAAAAAAAAAAAAAGACGACTTGCTTGCCTGGATGCTACTGCCATGCTGATATGTTGCTTCACTAAAGTGGAACTCATTGCATGTGAGGTTAAGGCTGCTACAAATTCCCTCTTCATCTTCTGACATTTGTGTAGGTTTTTCTCACTAAACTGCTAAATGCTGAAATACTGCATTTGCCTTAAACATCTTTAACCAGCTCCTTCCATATGAGTATGCAAAGAACCGCTATGACAATTAACATTTCTATTACAGCTGAGTTTTGCCTGTTTTCTGTAGAACATCTTTTGCTTAGATGGTACGGACTTCACAAACAGTAACACTTTTCTGGACATCTTACAGCTTGCATCTCATAATACTGTTGTTCATAAGCATATGCCTTATTGTAGGGAAAACTTCCATCTACTAATGTGTGATGCATATAAATAAAATACAGGCAATAGCTGTGAAGTATTTATTGAGATACACATCATAACCAAGTCGTATACAACAATGCTGTACAATGTATCCCCTACAAATGTCAAGAAAAAGCAAGCAAAATGAAATGTTATTACTTCACAATCCAAAATGTCAGTCATCTTTGAACTGCTCATTGAAGGCGGATTTAACACCTTTCTCCAGGTGTATAAACGGGCAGAATTCAACTCCTAGAAAAAGCTATTCCAAGATAATCTGCAAGAAACAGCTGTACAAGAGGCAAAAGCACTGCACAAGGTTTCACTTGATATACTAATAATTTGAAGTGTGCACGGAAGTAAACTGAATGCAGCGAAGGAATCAGAGAATCTTAACGTAGTGGTGAAAATCTTGGCTCGCCGTTGCAGACCATGACAACACTACCCAAATGGCACGATAAATAGAGGGCTACAGTAGTTAATTCCACAAAATCAATCCTGTAAAAGAAAGAGAATATCTACTGTATGACCCTCTATTTATTAGGACAGAACAGGGAGAGGAGGGTTGTTAAGCAAGAGATGACTCCTATTGGCTGCCCCAAGTTGCTGGATGAAAACAATACTAAATCGGATTGCTGTTGAGACGCAAATACAGGGTGCGTTGCAAGCCGATTTTGTAATTAAAGTTAAATATGAAGACCACGAAACTCCATACTGAAACTTAAGTTTATAAGGTAACTGACAAAGTTCAGTTTCTTTTTAAACTTAATTTTCAGCAGTGGAGTTAAAATATGTCTACTAAGTTACTTGCGCTGGGTAGAAGGCACTCTGGTGGAACAACATGTAATTATGATTGTTTCACAGCATGCTCTGTGTTGAGCACAGAGGCACCATGAGATGGTAGTTGGGGTTAATGAGTTAAAATCACATATCATAAAAATTCTAGCCATCCCAATACCCCCAGCAAGCCCATGTCTCAGAGTATTAGGTTCGATGGCTGCCACAATAACCTTGAATGTTCTTCATGTTTCACTGTTGCAAACATCACACTTGGGTTATCTGCCTACAGGTAGCCCTCAGTCAGCCCGAATACCAGAGACAGTATTTCTGCGTCGGTTGCTGTCACTCCAGGACTGATGTCAGATCGTCAGGGGTATAAAAACAGGCAGCCGATGCCATTACACCAGTCTTTCTTGCCGAGCAGCCCGAAGCAGAAGCAGTTTGCAAGTGCCGGTTGGCCGCTACCTGAGTTTTGTTTAAGAAATGAATGATCCTGAAGTCTTCTAAAGCTAAGTGCCCCATTGGGGATCCTTCTTTCTTGCTCTAACTGATGTCAGAAAAAGTTAACAATTGTCTTGCCTGTGGAAATACCACACAGAGATTTTCATTCTTACTGCGTCACCTGTTTAGACCCAGACCACGTCATACCTCGCTGTCGGTTTTGTGCCTTGTTCAACACCTGAACCATTCATCGTCGGTCTCTCATTGTCGCTAAATTCTTTCGCTCTGTATCTTCGTATTCCAAAAGGGCTTTGGTAAGCCATCCGACTACCAATATTCTGAAAAAAAAGTAAGGATAAAGAAAGAGACAGACAGCACAGGTCCAAAGCTGCCGAATTAGCTTCTGTTAAGCTAGTCGCCAGTTTGCCAGTACTCAGTGAGGCGCTTTCGCATGCCCTGATGCCCGATTCAGTGGATTCGAAGGCCTCTACCGAGACCCGTTCGGAGTCCGGTATTTCCCGAGACTCTTCTTCGACTATGGAACCTGTTGATGTCTCTACCTTGGATGGATCCGAAGCCGTTGAGCAGGCACTGGCTTCTGAGGCAGTTCTTCGCACTACCGATGTTCGACTCAAAACAATGACTTAATTTTATCTAAAACTACCGAGTTTCTAAGGTCAAGAGTATACGCTATGCCTAGAAAACTGATGACCAAAGTGCATGCACCTGCTCCCTTGCCACAATGACAAATGCTTAGAATGGCAAATTACCTTATTATGCTGATTAGGGGAAGTCAGCCTTTCCCTCCTAAGAGAAAACGAGACCAGTCCCCTGCAGCTTCAACAGATCAGGAGTCCGATGACTCTGAGGTATCTGATTATGAAGACATGCCTTTATCTGCTTATGAGGATTCAGATGCAGAGGAATCCATTCCCTCTGCCTCTGCTCCAGAGGATTTTTCTTTTGGTGAAACCTTACATACTTTAAGAGAGCATTTCCACTGGGAATGCCAAGACTATCCTCAGTCCAAAAAGAGTCTCAGTGAATTTCTAGATTTGCCACAGCACAGGCCTTTAGCAATACCCCCAGCCCTGAAAGTCGTTGATAATGTCTTTATGGGATCCAGTCTTACCCCTGATACTTTACCCCCTGCCCCTAGGAAACCAGACAGGTACTACAGAGTATCTGACACACACAAATTTCTTTTCAAGAATCCTACTGCTGACCCAGAGATCATTTCCCAAGGGCCTAAAGGTATCAAGGCAACTAAACCAAGAATCCCACCCCTTCGGATAGGGATTCCAGAACTTTAGGCAGATGAGGTAAGAAGGTATATACCTCTGCAGCTCTTGCCATTAGGGCATTGAATTGTCAGTTTCACTTGCTGAAGTACCAGCAACATATTATGGAACTTATTAAACAAAAAGTAGCAACCTTTATAGAGTGTGCAGAAAATAAAGAATTGCAGGAGTTTATGCACTCTGCAGACCAAGTCAGCAAGCATACTTTGCAGTGTGGCTTTGATGCCCTAGAAGCATCTTGTAGGGCAGAAGTCATTGGTTCTGTACTGAGAAGACATGCTTGGCTTAAGGAGCAGACCTTGCCAGACCATGTCAAATCAAAGTTACTAGATGCTCGTTTGAGCAAGGACAGTTTGTTTGGCACCAAAGCAGAAGAGGTTCTTAAAAAAGATGGAAGAAAAAGCTAAATCTATGCAGACAGGTAAAGAATTCTTACAAGTGCAACCTCCTAGTTTCAGTAGGCATTGCCTCTCCAAACACTGGTCCTTTCCAGCCCCCTCCAGGCCGTCTCAAACCAGACTCAGGGGAAACAGACCACCCAGACTACAGTGTCAGAGTATGCAGAGATCTAAGCAATGGTGTGCACCCCCCCCCCCAAAGCAGGGAGTGGTAAGCCACATCCTTATGGAAAAAACTCACATTGACTTCTCTACTCCACTCCCCACCTCTGCCCAATTGCTTGTGCCCCTAGGAGGAAAACTTGCCCTTCATGCAAAAAAATGGATGTCCATCACAAAAGACTGATGAGTCCTCAACATTGTATCCCAGGGGTACAAATTCAATTTCCATTCTCTGCCAACCCCAAAATGGTTCCCAGACCTTCCTCCAAACCCATGGGCAGAGGCACAAAAACCAAGTCCTATCCCTGCTCTCCATCAGGGCTATTCAGCCGGTTCCAGAGAAACAGATAGGTCAAAGATTCTATTCCTGACTGTTCCTGGTACCCAGAAAAGAAAGCTCTTGGTGCCCATTCCTGGATCTTTCAATTCTCAACACCTTCCTGGTGGTACCAAAATTCAAAATGCATACCCTGCAACAGATTCTACCTATGCTAGCCAAGGATGCTTGGTTAGTCACCCTAGACTTAAAAGAAGCCTATCTGCACATCCCTATAAGGGAGTCATGCAGGAAGTAGCTACATTTCAGGGCTGGATCTATGCATTATCAGTTCTCTGGAATTCCTTTTGGCTTATCCACCGCACCCAGAGTATTCACAAAATGCCTGGCTCCAGCCATTGCCTACTGCAGACAGAGAAATATCCAAATTTACCCACACTTGGACGACTGCCTGATTCAGGCGAACAGTTAGGAATTACTGTTGCAGCACCTGACATTTGTGAAAACCCTTCTCACTTTCCTGGGGTACACCATCAATGAAAAGAAGTCAAAACCGGTGCCCAGTCAAAAGATTGTATTCCTGGGAGGAAGCTTGAACACAGCATCCCAGATGGCATTCCTCACTTAAGAAAAACAAGTCTGTCTGACAGCCTACTTCAAACAAATGGCCACCAAAACCCAGCTATCCGCAAGGAAAATACTGCAGGCCCTTGGGTTCATGGTCTCATGTATACTGCTAATTCCATATGCAAGACTGCATAGGAGGAAACTTCAGTGGTAATTAAAAAGTCTTTGGTGCCAACATTTTCAGGACCTGGAAACAGTCTTTCCTATCATTCCCTGTCTAAGGACAGAGTTTCTTTGGTGGGCAGAAGCATGCAGTCACAACAAGATACTGCCCTTGACTCAACTCCACGCCGCCCAGACCCTAACCACAGATGCATCAGACTATGCCTGGGGATCACACATGGACGGCAAATGCATTCAGGGCCACTGGAGCCCAAGTCAAATTCATCTGCACATCAACCAAAAAGAGATGCTAGCTGTGCAGAATGTCCTGACAGCTTTCAGATCCCTACTCTTTCCAGGACAATTACTAATAAAAACAGACAACACCACAGTTGTTTGGTACATCTACAAGCAGGGGGGAACCCATTCCTACCCATTCTGCAGGTTAGCCATGGCCCTGTGGAACACGGACTTGGACATGTAAGTCCATCTGCAAGCTCAGTTCCTGCCAGGCAAACAAAATTCACTGGCAGACGACTTAAGCAGAAATCTCCTAGATCCACACAAGTGGCAGAGCCCAGCACCTTCAACCTTCTGATTCAGAAATGGGGGACCCCAGAGGTGGACCTTTTTGCCTCCCCCTACAACCATCAGCTCAGCAGATTCTGCACCAGGAACCCTCACAGCAAGGCCTGGAAAGTGGATGCCCTCTTTTCAGTAGGGAAATCCCTCAATTTATGCATCCCCCCCCCCCCCGCCTCTTCTCTCAAGAGTATTACTCAGAATAAGACAGGACAGACAGAGGACAATTCTGATTGCCCCGGACTGGCCATACCAGCACTGGTACCCACTACTGCACAGCCTGACATTGGTGCCACCATGGCACTTACAGAACCCTACACTGCTCTCTTAGCAGGAGGGGCAGATTTTACATCACCAACTGCAAACCCTAAATCTTGCAACCTGGCTTATCCCTTGAATCCTATCCCAGCAACTCTAAGCAAGCAGGTGCTAGGCATCAGTCTTGAAGCCAGAAGACCCAGTACAAGGAAATTCTATGTGGATAAGTGGAAAATGTATTACTCCTGGAGTGTATCTAAAGGAGAGGACATAACTCTGCCCTTCCTGCCTTTAATCCTGGATTACTTAGCAGATATACTCCACAAAGGCCTGTCCTTCTCTTCCATTAAGATACATGCCTCAGCCATTTCGGCTCATTACAACACTGAGCCACCTCTCTTCTTGCACCCTCTTATCAAACAGTTCCTGAGAGGGGAAAACAACTTAAGGCCACTAAAGAGAGCACCCACCCCTGCTTGGGACTTTAACTTTGAACTGGAAAAGCTCACACTTCCACCCTTTGAGCCTGCAGTGTCAGCAGTCTTAAAATTCCTCTCTTGGAAAACAGCATTGCTTTTGGCCTTCACTTTAGCTAGAAGAGTGTCTGAATTGCAAGCACTTATGGCTGTGGAGCCCTTCATTATTTTCCATGCTGACAGGGTCTCCCTCAGGACAAACCCTTCCTTTATGGCTAAAGTGGTGTCCAGTGTGGCTCTCAACCAATCCATACATTTGCCAACCTTTTTCCCTAATCCTTAAAGTAAAGGGGAAAGGATCCTGCACTCCTTGGACATGCACAGAAAGCTCAGATTTTACCTGGGTAGGACTAAGCCCTTCAGAAAATCAGACCAGTTATTAGTCAGTTTTGCAACGGGCAGAGGGCAAGGCCATTTCTAAGCAAACAGTGTCTAAGTGGATAGCACATTGCATACATTTCTGCTACAGGCACCATGGGAAACCAACCCCACAGTGGGTCAGAACACATTCCACTAGGGCAACATCTACCTCTACAGCATTTCTCAGGGGAGTCCCTACCAGGGACATCCTGGAAGCTGCTACCTGGAGTTTAGTACACACTTTCACCAAGCACTACCATTTGCCTATTTTCTCCAAATCCAGGGCAGGCTTTGCAACAGCAGTCCTGCAGGGCATTCTAGCCAGCCCAAACTTTTCTTGACTGCCTCTACCTATCTTCAGCTTTGGGAATTCATCAAAGTGTGATGACTGCAACTGCGAAACACGAAGAACATAGTACAGTTGTGTACACTTACCATAAATGTAGATGTTCAAGTGTATTCACTGCTGCAGTCCTGGTTTTTCTCTCTCTCTCTCTCTCTATGCCTTTTACTCCCACCTTTCAGGGGTATTGGTATTTACTTTTTACTGGTGGTGTTTTCCTCCACCATAACATAGCTCCCTTTTGGGGGGCTCCTGACATTTGAGGCAAGAAAAACTGATGTAATGGCATTGGCCACTTGTTTTTATACCCCTGACGACCTGACGTCAGTTCTGAAGCGACAGCAACCGACGCAGAAATACTAAGTCTCTATTATTCGGTCTGACTGAGGGCTACCTGCAGGCAGATAACCCAAGTGTGCTAAGTGCAACAGTGAATACACTCGAACATCTACATTTATGTTAAGTGTACACAACTGTACTTTCCAACAACTCACTTACACAAGTATACTTCACTAGACTCTGGCGGTCCAATGGTCTTTCACTTCTATCCTCTGAATCACCCAATCAGGTTATCCCGCATGTGCAAAGACTGTCTTCTGTGGTGGCTCCACTTGGAAAAAGTTGCACAAGAACGACCCTTTGTTGTCCCCACCCCATGCCACGTTGACCACTGATGCTTCCCATCTGGGGTGGGGGGGGGGGGAGCATTACCTAAGTCACGTGGTCCAAGGCACATGGTCTACACAAGAGACCAGTCTGCATATTTCTAGCGTTGGAAGCATTTCAGAGTCTTCTATCTCTAGGGACTATTGCAATACAAACGGACAATATGTCTGTGGTATGATACATCAACAAATAGGGAGGAACCAGATCTTACTCCCTATATCAAGAAGCAATGAGGGTTTAGCAGTGGGTGACCTCTTCTGACTGCTTCCTGATTGCAACGCATATTCTGGGGAAATCCAATATTCTGGTGGACCGGCTCAGCAGAGTTATTCTGATGGCTAATGAATGGTCTCTAAATCAATCAGTGGCAACATAATCTTCCAGAAGTGAGGTCAGCCTTGCTACACTCTTTGCTTCACCCCTTAACAACAAGTGCAGTTGGTTCTTTGCCCTGATCCCTCCTCTGGAACAGTCATCCAGAGGTACTCTAGTCCATGTTTGGCCCTCCGGTCTTCTTTGTGCGTACCCTCCTCTTCCCTTCATACCCAAATTTCTTCAGAAAGCTCAGAGGTTGAAGAGCAAAGTGATCCTCATTGCTCCCTTTTGGCCCCGACAGATTTGGTTCCCCTTCCTTTGGTCTCACCTAGTGCATCCTCCCTGGATGCTGGAACCACATCCAGATCTTCTGTCCCACCCATCAGGGCAGGTTGATCCGGATCTCCCAGGATTGAAACGAACTGTGTGGTTTCTTCAATTCCAGTGATGGCTCGAGATACCAGGTGTTCGTCACCAGTTCAAAAGATTTCAATGTCATCTCTTAAAGCCTGTATTAGAAATATTTATAAAAGGTTAAAATGTTGCAGATGAAATGCATTGTTATGGAACAAGAAGGGTAGCAACTTTTGAGTTATAAAGTGAAAATAAGGGAGTATTTGGATGATGTGCATTAGTTTTGAAAGGTCGCTGTTACACAATTGTTTTCATAGGTTGCTACTAGGCTATCGGCCCTAGGGCCTATACAGGCCTGGCCATAACAGTTCCCTGGATATTTCTTCACAACCTCAGAGTGCAAGCAAATTGCTGTAGCATTGCCAAAACTGATAGATATGGGTCAGTGTTTTGTAGACAGCAGGCAAACATTTGACAATATCAGAGGAATGATAATGATGCAAAGGGAAGCAGAGTTGGTGGGTCTTGATGCAGAGATGGCATCTGGCTAGGATTTTATAAGTAGAGTCATGGCTGCATTTCAGTTTCCTTATAGAATAATGGGGTTAATAAGGAAGATAAACAAAGTGCCAGAGGCAAGAATCAGGGCGGGAAGGTTCCCATTTGCCTTATTAGAGCCATTGGCCAAAAAAAAAAAAAAAAACTCTCATATCCCAGGGTATTATACTACTCAAGAAAAAAATAGCCTTATTTGCAGATTATATTATTTTGTATTTGATAAATTCAGGAAATGATATTTCAGTGTTGTGGGATTTTTTTTTTTATAATTTCAAGATGTTCTTCGTGTTTTGCTGTTGCAGTCATCACATTTGGGTTATCCCTGCCAGGGTAGCCCTCGGCTGGCCCGAATACCAGAGGCTTAGCATTTCTGTGTTGGTTGTCAGTAGTATAAAGTAAGGCAGCCAACCCCATTACGTCAGTCTTTCTTGCCATGGAGCCCAAAGCAGAAGCAGTTCGCACGAGTGCCGGTTGGCCACTACCCAAGTTTCATCTACCGAATTGAAGCTGAAGTCTTCTAAAGCTAAGTACCCCATTGGGGATCCTTTTTTCTTGCACTAACCAATGTCAGAAAAAAGTAAACAATTGTCTTGTCTGTGGAAAGCAAATACCACACTGAGACTTTCATTCTTACTGCGTCACTTGTTTAGGCCCAGACCACGACATCCCCTGCTGTTGCTTCTGTGCTTTGTTCAATGCCAGAACTATCCATCGTCGGGCCCTTATTTTAGCTAAATATTTTTGGTTACAGTCCTCAAACTCCAATATGGCTTCGGTAGGCCATCCGGCAGCAGATCCTTCTGAAAAAAATGTAAAGATAAAGACAGCGACAGACCGCACAGGTCCAAACCTACCGATGACGCTCCCGTTAAGCTAGTAGTCAGTTCTCCGGTCCTCAGTGAGGCGCTCCGGTGTGCCGCAAAACTCTTCTTCGACTATGGATCCTGTGGTCGTCTCTACCTTGGATGGGTCCGGAGCTGCTGAGCAGGCACCAGCTTCTGAGGAATTCCTTTGCACTACCAATTCGTGACGTGAACCAACGTCTTCTTTTGAGACTACCGTTCTTTTGAAAATGACCGAGTTTCTTACGCCCAGGGTATGAACCACACCCAAGAAACCGACGATACAATCTCAGGCACCTGTTTCCTTGCTTCAGTCTCAAATGCTTAAAATGGCGGAAGACCTTATCATGCTGATTAGGGGAAGCCAAGCTACCCCCCCCCCCAAAAGGAGAAGAAATCTGTCCCCTGTAGTTTTGCCTGAATATGAAGACATGCAACCCATCTCTACTTATGAGGATTTTGATGCAGAGGATTCCATCCCTTCATCCTCTCCCTCAGAAGATTTTTCCTTTGAGGAAACCCTTCATACCTTAAGGGAGCATTTCCAGTGGGAGAGTCAGGACTACCCTCAGTCTAAAAAGAGACCCTGGGAATTCTTAGATCTTCCACAGCACAGACCCTTGGCCATCCCCCCAGTCCTGGATGTTGTTGTGGAGTATGTTTTCCTGGAATCCAGATTGACTCCTGACACCCTCCCTCCTGCACCCAGAAAACCAGACAGGTACTATTGAGTCCCTGACTCACACAAATTTCTTTTTAAAAATCCTACTGCTGACCATGAGGTAATTTCTCAAGGGCCTACAGGGATTAAAGCAACCTCTGCTAAGAATCCCACCCCCTTAGATAGGGATTCCCGAGCACTAGACAGACGGGGTAAAAAAGTATACATGTCAGCTACTCTTGCTATCAGGGCATTAAATTGTCATTTCCATATGCTAAAATTTCAGCAACATATCCTGGAACTCCCCAAATAAAAAATGTCTTCCTTTCCTGCTTGTGCAGAATCTAAAGAAGTTACAAGAGTTAATGCATTCTGCAAGTCAAGTAACTAAACACACCTTGCACTGTGGTTTTGATGCCCTAGAAGCTTCTTGCAGGGCAGCAGTCACTAGATCTGTCATTAGAAGGCATGTATGGCTTAAGGAACAGCCCTTGCCAGACCATGTTGTACCTATATTGTTGGAATGCCCCCTTGCACAAAGACAACGTATTTGACACTAAGGCAGAATAGGTCTTAAAAAAGATGGAAGAAAAAGTAAAATATATGCAGACAGTTAAGGATTTCTTACAGGTCCAGCCACCCAGTTCAGCAGGCATTGTCCCACCAAGCACTGGTCCTTTCCTGCTCCCACTAAGCCATTTCAGCCCAGACCCCCCCCCCCAGACAGTAGCCACAGGGAATGCAGAGATCTAAGCAGTGGACTACCTCCACTTCAAAACCAGAGAGTTCTAAGCCACCCCCTTTATGGTAAGAACTCACAATGACTCACCTCCCCCATCCCCTCCCTCTGCCCACCTTCACTTACCCTTAAGAGGAAAACTCTCCTTTCACGCAAGCACCTGGGCCACCATTACCAATGGTTTCTGGGTTCTCAGCATAGTGTCCCAGGGATACAAATTTTCTTTCCACACCCTTCCAACCCCAGAAGCATTCCCTGATCTACCTCCAAACCAGTGGGCAGAGGTGCAAAAGCAAATCCTTTTCCTGCTCTCTATGAGGGCAATACAGAACAGAAAGGCTAAGGTTTCTACTTCAGACTTTTTGTGGTACCCATAAAAGAGGGCACCTGGCACCCGATCCTCGATCTATCCATTTTAAACACCTTCCTGGTGATCCCAAAATTCAAAATGCTCACCCTCCAGCAGCTACTACCCATGCTCTCCAAGGATGCTTGGCTAGCCACCCTAGATCTAAAAGAGGCCTACCTCCAAATTCCTATCAGGGAATCATGCAGGAAATATCTCTGTTTCAGGGCAGAATCCCAGCACTTTCAGTTCTCTGCGTTTCCCTTTGGCTTATCTACTGCTCCAAGAGTTTTCACAAAATTTCTGGCTCCGGCCATTGCCTTTTGCAGACAAAGGAATATCCAGATTTACCCATACTTAGACTACTGCTTAATTCAGGCAAACAGCCAGGAAAAGCTGCTCAAGCACCTGGCCTTTGTAAAGTCCCTACTAACCTCCCTAGGGTACACAGTCAATGAAAAAGAAATCCAAACAGGTGCCCACCTAAAGGATTATATTCCTGGGGGCAAGCCTTGGGCACAGCATCCCAGATGGCATTCCTTACACCAGAAAAGCAAAATTTCCTGACAGCCTACTTCTCTCAACAAGCCACCAGACCCCAGCTATCTGCAAGGAAAATCCTGCAAGCTCTGGGGTTCATGGCATCTTGCATACTACTCATTCCATATGCCAGACTGCATATGAGGAAACTTCAGTTGTACCTAAAAAGCCTTTGGTGCCATCACTCTCAAGACCTGGGGACACTTATACCTATAATTCCAGAGAACTCAGCACAGCTTCTCGTGGTGTCCAGCAGAGTTCCTAGAGCAGCAGAGACCAGAAAAGACAAACTTTCCAGATTCTAAGTATTTTTTTCTGCATTTTCGACTTTTTAAGCCTTTCGATTGCTATTTCTGCCTGTTTTATTCTGCTATTACCTGTTTTTACTGTTTTTAATAGCTTGAATTGTTTATTGCACTTGCTTTTTTAAGTTTTGCTTAAAAGTTAAACAACAGGCTAATACACTCAAGTGTACTAGCTTTTGATAGCATTTAGTCGAAAAACACAGCATTTATTGTACTTTCTGCCTATCTGAAAAAAAACTTGAAAAAAACAAAAAAATACTCTTGTTTTCTATACTTTTCTAATAGTTTGTTCCAGTGATCAGATTTTGCTGATCCCTGGGCTTTGTCTTGGTTCCTGTTTTCTCCATTTTCCTTGTTTGGTCAAGGGGTAGTTTCTTTACTCACTAGTGGGAGTAGGGAGTACTGAGCTGCCTGTTTGTCCTCAGAGGAGTGGTTTAAGGCAGTAACTTGTAGTTTATTGGCCATTTTGGGTCATTTCCTGTCTTTTCCAGCCCCCTGCTATAAAGCACGCTTTGGCGGGCTTTTCTGGCTATAGAGAACTCAGCACAGCTCCTTGTGGTGTCCAGCAGAGTTCCTAGAGCAGCAGAGACCAGAAAAGACAAACTTTCCAGATTCTAAGTATTGTTTTCTGCATTTTCGACTTTTTAAGCCTTTCGATTGCTATTTCTGCCTGCTTTATTCTGCTATTACCTGTTTTTACTGTTTTTAATAGCTTGAATTGTTTATTGCACTTGCTTGTTTAAGTTTTGCTTAAAAGTTAAACAACAGGCTAATACACTCAAGTGTACTAGCTTTTGATAGCATTTAGTCGAAAAACACAGCATTTATTGTATTTTCTGCCTATCTGAAAAAAACTTGAAAAAAACAAAAAATACTCTTGTTTTCCATACTTTTCTAATAGTTTGTTCCAGTGATCAGATTTTGCTGATCCCTGGGCTTTGTCTTGGTTCCTGTTTTCTCCATTTTCCTTGTTTGGTCAAGGGGTAGTTTCTTTACTCACTAGTGGGAGTAGGGAGTACTGAGCTGCCTGTTTGTCCTCAGAGGAGTGGTTTAAGGCAGTAACTTGTAGTTTATTGGCCATTTTGGGTCATTTCCTGTCTTTTCCAGCCCCCTGCTATAAAGCACGCTTTGGCGGGCTCTTCTGGCTATAGAGAACTCAGCACAGCTCCTCGTGGTGTCCAGCAGAGTTCCTAGAGCAGCAGAGACCAGAAAAGACAAACTTTCCAGATTCTAAGTATTTTTTCTGCATTTTCGACTTTTTAAGCCTTTCGATTGCTATTTCTGCCTGTTTTATTCTGCTATTACCTGTTTTACTGTTTTTAATAGCTTGAATTGTTTATTGCACTTGCTTGTTTAAGTTTTGCTTAAAAGTTAAACAACAGGCTAATACACTCAAGTGTACTAGCTTTTGATAGCATTTAGTCGAAAAACACAGCATTTATTGTATTTTCTGCCTATCTGAAAAAAAAAAACAAAAAAATACTCTTGTTTTCCATACTTTTCTAATAGTTTGTTCCAGTGATCAGATTTTGCTGATCCCTGGGCTTTGTCTTGGTTCCTGTTTTCTCCATTTTCCTTGTTTGGTCAAGGGGTAGTTTCTTTACTCACTAGTGGGAGTAGGGAGTACTGAGCTGCCTGTTTGTCCTCAGAGGAGTGGTTTAAGGCAGTAACTTGTAGTTTATTGGCCATTTTGGGTCATTTCCTGTCTTTTCCAGCCCCCTGCTATAAAGCACGCTTTAGCGCGAATTAGTGCGGAGCTGCCACTGTTGCACACTAGGGCAGCGCCGGTTAAGCAGGTTTAAACTATTCGGGCTACCTAAAGTCCACTCTTCAAATTTTCCCTTAAAACTACCTTCCTCGAACTATACTACTGATCAAATCAGCGTATCCTATAACTAAAAAGATCATCTCTACTTGACTCCAAGTAGACTATTCTGTATCTGTTAAACCTATCACTTGCTCCTACAGTACTTATTACCTTGATACGGCACTCTTGTCATAGATAGTACCCCAAAAAGGCAACCCCCCATTTCTCGCTCACCCACGTCCCCCGGAATCTTTTTAAAGTTTTTGTCTATCCTTCTAGCATGTCGAGGGATCAGTTGCTAGTGTCCTCTCCTGCTCAGCTGGTGAACCTGGGAATATTGAGGCAATGTTACAATTGCCTCATGTACACAGACAACCCTCTCCTCCTCCCACAAAACACAAATACATGTGAGAGATGCAACTATACGGCCAAACTGGAGGCTGAGCTCTCTCAACATAGGACTGGCAAGACCAGTCAGGAGGAGAAAGTTACCACACACACTATAGACCCAGTCTCACATAGTACCATTACAACCTCAAATCATACACATAAACACACAAAGACATACTCGGAGGCTCTGATCAAAAATCTACCAAAACAGCAGAGGCCACCAAAGCAGACACCCAAACAACCACCACCTCAGAACACCACACCTGCAACACATAGACCTCACAGTCAGAGTGTCAAACAGTCACAGCCCTTAAGGCCAAACACAATGCCAGACACACTAGTCATTGGTGACTCCATAGTCAGACACACTGACGTCCCGCTCACCAGACTGAGTAAGGAGAAGGTCACAGTAAGCTGCCTGTCGGGCGCTAGAATCCGCCACATAACGCAAGCACTCAGGTCTCTCAACAGCAGGTACAAATATGACTCAGTCATTGTCCGCTGGTGTAAACGACCTGAGACGCACCTCCTTGGACTACATGAAAAGAGACATTGAGGAGCTCTCTGATTATGTAGCCCAGGCAGGTATGACCCTGACCTTGAGCAGTATCCTACCTTCACCAAGAATGATGCCACAATACAGAGATAAGATGATCAGCTTTAACAATTGGCTTAAACACTGGTGTCATTCAAAGGGGATCCAGTATCTGTCTGCCTGGGATGACATGCTGGACAAGCCACGCTGCCGCAAGGGACGGCTTGCACGGTCACCCTGGGATTCAGATATTGGCAAAGGCTCTTGCCACCCCATAGTGCCTTTTTTAGGCAAGGCTCAAATTCTAAACCTACCACCCTAGAACACAAAAAAGGAAAAAAAACTAAGGGTAATGCTGCTCAATGCCAGAAGTCTAAATCTCAAAATGCACGCACTCGAGGCCATTCTCAGTATGGAGAACATCGATGTCTGTGCTGTGACAGAAACCTGGTTCAAGGCTCCTGAGAGCACCCCAGCGCTATCAGGTTTTACCTCATATCATGCCCGCCCCAAAATCCGGACAATACCAAGAAAGGAGGGGGGGGTATCCATATTCATCAAGGACACCTCAAGACTGGTGGCAACGCACAATGCATCGGAGACCATCCAGGTGCAATTAACCATAGGCAAGACTGCTCTGCAAATTGTAGCATGTTACAGGCCACCCTCACAAACTCAGGAACCTCACATGGCCTTCCTGAAAACACTAGAGGGGATAAATGTATCACCAAACACCATCATACTAGGTGACTTCAGTTACCCTAATATAGACTGGGAACACTACTCAAGCCCAAACACCCTAGCCCAAATGTTCCTGGAATTCATAAACTCAAATGCCATGGAACAACTAGTCACCATCCCCACAAGAGGAGATAACATACTTGATCTCATCATCACGAACATGGGAGCACAATGTCATCACGAACATGGGAGCACAATGTTCAACACCGGAAGTATACCCCTCAATGTTGAGATCAGATCACAAACTAATCTCGCTGGAGGTCCTCATCCCACCCCCACCTGAAATAAAAAAGACCACAGTAAAGAACTTCTCAAAAGCCGACTTCACACTTCTAAAGACTAGTGTGGTCTCCTTTAAGGCCCCCGAGCCGGCGGAAAACAGTACTCAAGCCGCTGAATCACTTACAAATGCCTTCTACCAGCACCTGCAGGACTGCATGGATAAGGCAATCCCAAGCAAAACAAAGACTCTTTGTACCAAAGGCAAGCGCCCAGTCTGGTGGACCCCAGCCATAAACAAACTCTACAACAAAAGGAGGAAGCTACTACAAGATAGAGCAAAATCCTTAAAAGGTAAGACACCCTTGATCACTATAAGTAAAAAACTAAGAGCTCTCATAAAATCATCCAAAGCAAATTTCGAGAGAAAAATAGCTAAAGACAATCATAAGGCCTTCTTTAGCTATGTTAGAAACCTAGGAGGAAACTCCCAGATATGCTCAGAACTAGTTCAAAATGATGTGAAGATTACTGATCCTACAGACATTGCCAACATACTGGCTGACAGGTTCAGTGCAAACATCTCCCCCCCAAAAGGAGAGATATCTATACCAAACGATTGCAGCCCCCCAAACATCTCCAGCGCCCAAGTGAGAACTGCTCTCTCCAAAGCAAAAAACACAGCATCCATGGGACCTGATGGTGTCCCCGGCTGTGTGCTCCACGAACTCAATGAGGAATTAAACCCACAGCTAGGACAGCTGTTTAATCAAAGTCTTACCTCTGGATACGCACCAGCGAGTGGCGCACTGCAACTGTGGTCCCACTTCACAAAGGCAGTGCCTCCACCGACCCTGGAAATTACCGGCCCATTAGCTTGACAAGCCTTATCTGCAAAGCCATGGAGAGGATCATAATGGACCTCATAAATAAAGACATAGGGAATTTGCAAACTTTGGATCCAACCCAGTTTGGCTTTGTCAAAGGCAGATTATGCCTTTTAAACTTGGTTGACTTTTTCGAAACAATCACCAAAGCCATTGATGAGGGAAAGGCAGTCCATACAGCCTACCTCGATCTGGCTAAGGCCTTCTATACAATACCCCACTCGGGTATCATTGAAAAACTCATCAGCTTAAATGTTAACCCATACATCACAAGATGGGTTGCAAACTGGCTGAGTGACAGAACCCACAGGGTCAGAGTTGCTGGCGCCATGTCAGACTCAAAGCCTGTCACAAGTGGTGTCCCACAGGGCTCAGTCCTGGGCCCACTCTTGTTTGGCATCTACTTTTCAAGTACAAGCAAACACAGGAGGGTTATGGCTGACAAAGTTTGCAGATGACTGCAAACTGGGCCATAGTAGAAAACACATCTGACACAGATATCCTTCAGAAGGGTCTCACAGAAACGGATAACTGGTGCCAGAGCCACGGCCTAAAGTTAAATGCCAAAAATGCATAGTCATACCCTTCGGGAAAAACAAGGTTACCCCTAGCTACCAAATAGGTGGCAATCCACTGAGCACAGAAGAAGTTATCAGGGACCTGGGGACCCAGGTTGATAGTAGTCTGTCATTCGACACCCATGTAGCTAAAGTAGTTAGGAAGACCTTCTACATTGCCCACCTTATCATGAAGGATTCTCATCTAGATCAAGGGAGGTCATAGTCTCCTTTACTCATCACTCATCAGACCAATGATTGAGTACAATGCCCCATTCGAATGTATCTGACCCGACACTTGCAGCAGCTGGAGAGGCCACAAAAGTTCCTCACCAAAAGGATAAAGGGTCTCAAATCTGTCCTATGCTGCCCGACTGAAAGAACTCCAGCTCTATTCAGTCGCCACCGCTTGCTCAGAGGTGACCTTTGCCTAACATACAAGGCCATGTCAAACCCAGATTTGATGAATATGCTTCACCTCAAAAATCTAGATCCATCAGAGCCACAAGGGCGGAGACTTAAACCTCGACACGGCTATTAATAGGACGTGCTGGAGGGATAGATTCATCACCCAAAGACTCCCTATGCTGTGGAACAAAATCCCGGTACATGTGAGGCAGAGCACCTCGCTGGCCTTGTTCAAGAGAAATCTTGACCAATGGATGGGAGATCGCAGATATACCCCAGGGATTACCTCAGTGTCACTGCTCGACAGAGGCACAGCAAAATAATGGGTATAGTTCCCCATACTAAAGGGGTGGCGTAAGCCACAAAACGATGGGCTAGGCTTGTAAATGCCCTCGGGCAGATAGCCTAGTATGAACCTATGAACCTCAGAAAAGATTTTATTTGGTGGGCAGCAGCATGCCCCCACAACAAAGGACTACCTTTCTCACCACCCCCCGCCACACAGACCCTCACCACAGACGCATCAGACTATGCCTGGGGCACACACCTGGGCGGCAGGTGCATACAGGGCCAATGGAGCCCACAGCAAATCCCCCTCCATATCAACCAAAAAGAGATTATGGGCAGCACGCCTTGATAGCTTTTAAGCCCCTTCTCTCCCCAGGGGGATCTCCTGATCAAAACAGACAACACCACTGTGATGTGGTATATCAACAAGCAGGGAGGGACTCACTCCTACCCTCGGTTAGGCTGGCCATGACCCTTTGGCACACAGTCTCTGCCATGCAGCACCACCTGTTAGCACAATTCCTACCAGGTTCTCTCAACTCTCTGGCAGACCAATTAGGCAGAAATCTTCTGGACCCACATGAGTGGCAGTTCAACAGAAGAACCTTCACCGTAATAACTCAGAAATGGGGTATCCCAAAGGTCGACCTCTTTGCCTCCCACACCAACCATCAGCTCAGCAAATTCTGCACCAGGGAGCATCACTGCATCGCTTGGAAAAGTGGATGCCCTGTTCTTTCCCTTGGTCAGTCTGTCGGTCTATGCCTTTCCTCCACTACCTCTCATCCCCAGGGTACTGCTCAAAATAAAGGAGGAAAAACCAAGGACAGTTCTTATACCTCCAAACTAGCCTCGCCAGCACTGGTACCCCTTGCTGCGCAACCTGTCCCCATTGCCAACATGGCATCTTACTCAGATTCCAAACCTCCTGAACCAGAGGGAAGGGGAATTCATGCATCCCCAATTGCAGACACTCGGTTTGGCAGCTTGGCTTATTCTCTAACCCCCGATCAATCTGCCAACTTCACTAAACAGGTTCTACATGTTATACATGAGGCCAGACACCCTAGCACTAGAAATTCTTATGCTGACAAATGGAAAAGGTTCTGCACCTGTGTTCAGGCTAAGGGAGCCAGTACGGTACAGCCTTCCCTCCCTGTCATTCTGGATTACTTAGCTGACCTGCTACACAGTGACCTGTCTTTTTCCTCTATTAAAATTCATGCCTCTGTTATTTCTTCTCATTTTCCCACTGAGCAGCCCCTTTTCTCACACCCTTTGATCAGACAGTTCTTAAGAGGGGCTAGCAACTTGAGGCCACCCAGAAGCGCACCAATCCCAGCTTTGGTCCTTAACTTTGTGCTGGAAAAGCTCACCTTGCCCCCTTCAAACCAGCTTCTTTTGCAGAGCTAAAATTTCTCTCCTGGAAGACAGCTTTCCTTCTGGCATTCACTTCAGCCAGAAGAGTCCCCGAGCTGCAAGCGCTCATGGCTGTGGAACCCTTCATCTTCCATGCTAACAGGGTATCCTTCAGGACTAACCCATCCTTTGTGCCTAAGGTGTTGTCCAGTGCGGCTCTCAACCAATCCATTCATTTGCCCACCTTTTTTCCTAATCCCCAGAACAAGGGAGCAAAGATCCTGCATTCTCTAGATGTGCACAGACAGCTCAGATTCTATCTAGACAGGACTAAATCCTTTCGAAAGTCTGATCAATTGCTGGCTAGGTTTGCTACAGGGGCAGAAGGCAAAGCCTTCTCCAAAAAAAAAATTTCCAAATGGATAGCACACTGCATCCATTTCTGCTACAAACAACACAGAAAGCCCCCCCCTCAAGGGGGTCAGGATTCACTCCACCAGATCAGCCTCCACCTCTGCAGCTTTCCTCAGAGGAGTCACCACCAGGGACATCCTGGGGGCTGCCACCTGGACATCTGTTCACACTTTTACCAAACATTACTACCTGCCTGTCGTCTCCAACTCCAGGGCAGGGTTTGCCTCTACAGTCTTGCAGAGCATCCTAGCCAGCCCCTAGTTTGCTTGACTGCCTCTACCCATTTCCTCAGCTTTGGGAATCAACCCAAATCTGATGACTGCAACATTGAAACATGAAGAACATAGTACAGTTGTGTACACTGACAATAAATGTAGATGTTCGAGTGTATTCACTGTTGCAGTCCTGGTTTCCCTCCCTCCATCCGCCTTTTTTCTTCTCTTTCCTTACAAGGGACATTTTGGTATTTACTTTCTACTGGTGAGGTTCTTCCACCAGAACCTGCCTCCTACTTGGAAGCTCCTGACAGGTTAGGGCAAGAAAAACTGATGTAATGGTGTCGGCTGCCTTACTTTATACTCCTGACGTCAGTCCTGAAGCGACAGCAACTGACGCAGAAATATTAAGCCTCTGGTATTCGGGCCGTCAGAGGACTACCTTGGCAGGGATAACCCAAATGTGATGACTGCAACAGTGAATACACTCGAACATCTACATTTATGGTAAGAGTATACAACTGTACTTTTTTTCTCAGGATATAAAATAAGTGAAGATAAGTGCTTTAACTATAAAGTATGTTCCCACACACGAAATGTTTTAGCAATACCCATATTTATGTGGACATAAGATAAAGTATTTTGGTGTTTGGGTTAAAAATAATTTTGTTTTGGCAGCTTAGGAGATGTGGTAAGAAACTAAACAAAAAGATAATGCAAACACTGAGAAGATGGAAGCTCTTGACTATAGATATGGATAGGTAAGGTACAAGCTGTGAAAATGTTTCTAGTTCTCATAGTATTGTGTAGTGGTCAGGCATATTTTTATCAACCAAAGGAAAACGGTGGACCGTAATAATAAAGAATTGAAGGAGTTTATTTGGGAGGGAAAGTAATAAGTGGGTTTAGGGCTACCAAATTTGAAGGGATACTTTAGATATGTACAGTTAAGGCTCATATATGTGATATATGAAGAGGGCTTCATATCAAGGTGGAAAGAAATTATGTTGAAATTGGGGAAGTTCATAAAACAGTGATAGTTGGATCTTTTGTTGCAGGCACTTAATGAGAACGGTAACAACTGTACAGAATATTATATTTACAAAATAGCAAAAAATATTTTTTGAACTTTTTCAGCACAGGAATGGAGAAGAGCGATTTCAACACTGAGTGACTGCAGATAGGGTTCATAAAATATAGGCAAGAGGGAATATGGAACCACGGCATTGGAAACAAATAACTAGTGGAGAAAATGTCAGAGTGGAATGAGGCTAAGTTTGGACTGCGCTGGAGACTGCCTTCCCTACCTGGGATTAATAACATTATACAGGCAAAGACAAAGGGATTAGAGGAGTGTTAAATGAAAGACCAGCTCTGGGTGAGTTTATGATTGAGTCTAGAACTGAAGCTGCAGTAGAAAAAGGGATAATTAGCATGGCAGATAAAATAGTGCATAACTACAAGAATCAATCAGAAAAGACTGGGAATAAGAATGGAAAGGCAATATGCAGAGAACCAATGGGCTGGTGTTTGTTTGGCTTCCAAGTAAGCAACAAAATGTATTTATTTATATTTGTTGACCGGGCTACTCTAACTGGATATATGTCCATTTTCAGTAGAGGCCCAGGGAGATAAGCTCCAAGAACACAATTCTAGTAAAAATATTGGTACAGTACATCATTTAACAAATGTTAACAGCTCATTCCACAACTATATCACATACATATAACAAACCATAAGAATGAAATCACTACAAACATTGGTATTATCTACAGCATAAAATTCTCTTTGTTTAGGATTTTTACATGTAAGTGTCTGCAGAGGCATGTTTATACCCCAGATAGATTTCAGAGAAATTATTTTACAGGTAGATTGCAGTTGCTGGAGGTGTGATGGGAAAGAAAGCGGCATTTAGGAACATGTTTTTTGGGAATGCAACAAGTTGGTATATTTTAGAAATTCCTTACAAGGTACTTTGTCAGAAATGCTCAGGGAAGCAAGTTATTTTAACTAAGGAAAGTATTTATTCTTTAGAGCTGGGATATAGAAACTAAATTGCCAAGACATAGTAAAGCCGTACTAAGTTTAATGCTATTGGCTGTCAAAAAAAGCAATTACTAGAAAATGGAAATCAAAAGCAAAATCAACCCTAATAGAATTATTGAATGTTGTAAATGAAATCAAAGCAACGGAGGTGAGATATTTAGAAAAGAAAGTAGCGAACCACATAGAAATAAATGGAATCTATGAGAACAATGCATACAGAATAATGTTAAGGAGGAGTGCTATTTTTATGGAAAGGCAGGACCTGAGCAATCTTTGCAATGTTTTGCTGAATAATAATTGTTAAGGAAGGAATCATATTTGTATAATGGTAATGTCACTGTGTAACAAGCAGTGTTAGTGAAGATGTTTAAAAAGCATGCTCCCAATTACCGCCCTCTTATCCACTACACTTCTAACATTTACTACCTACCTGAGGAAAACTCCTATGAAGTGTACTTGGGGTATAAAACTACCTATGCAAATACTTGTGCAAAAGTGATAAACTTTCTGGACTTTGTTACATACTTAGAAGTGTTACACATTTCTTCCCATTATTCCTTTGTAAATTGTCTTTACATTCTGTCTTCCCTATCTTTTCTAACATTGTCTGATTGATTCCTAGTCATCATGCATTATTTTGTACATTCACTAATATTTTCTATTTTAGATTCAACTAGAAGTTCTACAAGAGTTAGGCACTCCCTTACCCTTTTCTCATTGCTTCCCTGTCAAGGGCTGACAGAGTACAGGCAGTCTCTAAGCTGCAGTTCAGACTTCTGCTTCGCTTTAATCCAGTCTCTCTCACCTTTCCCTCCAGAATTGTTTGCTTCCATTACTGTGGCTCCTTTGCTAATCTCCTCCAGTAGATTCAAGCACTGTCTTGCTTATTTTCAACTTCCCTCCTTGTACACATCTATGTTGCTAAAATCTCCTTTCTCCATTCTCTTGCTGGCTTAGTTCTTAGAATACTGTCTGTTACTTTGAGTGTAATATGTGTGGTTGTTGATACTTTAAAATCCCAATAGCCGTTTACCTCAACACCTCCCTCTTTTTGTGCATCATCCTTCTACTTGAGTTAGTATATGAGCCTTAACTGTATAGTGTAAAGTACCATTTCAAATGCAGTAACCCTAAACTATCTTCTTCTGTAGAGAAAATCTACTCTTCCCACTTAACTCTCTCCCTGTCTCCTCCCCAAATAAATTCTTTCATCTCTTTTCTAGTTGTCTGCAACTTCACTGGTTGATACAAGTATGCCTGGCTTGTTTATAAGACCAAGGGGACTAAAATTATTTTCACTTCCTGTATCTACTGTCCATATCTATTTGCAAGAGTTTTTAGTTTCTCAGTCTTTGTATTATCTTTTTAGTTTCTGCCGACATATCCTTTGCTGCTGTAACAGACTTCTTTTTAATCCATACATCTAATATTTAATCTTATTTCCAGTTAAATATAGGTGTTGCTGAGCTAATTTGTATGTGAGTACATTGTTTACGTGTACAGTTTTTTTTTCTCTTTGTTACATATTGAAAAGATTTTAAACTACCTCAAAATGTGCTGTAACACCAAAATGTGCTTTGTATTTATCAAGTGCAAAATATTGTCATGTAGAAATGGAGCTAACAACACAAAAGTTGTGACTCTCTTCTTTCCTTTGCCAGTGGCTGTAAATATAAAGCAAGTAAAAGTGGGGAAAGAGACAGCCCTTCTTGGTATCTTTGTTAAAAAAGCTGCTTGTCAGAGAAACCCTCCCACCTTAATTCTTACCTCCTGCCTTCATATATCCTCCTTATTAGCCATATTATCCTATCATGGAATGCAGATGTTACCATTGACCTACTCATAACATCCCAGGAAACTCTTTCAGCTGTTTTCTCGTCATCAACACTTACTAACATTACAGACATTTTATTTCACTCTGCTTCCCTCTGGTTCAGCATTGTCCTATTAATGTTGCCAAATGATTGTCTTCCTGCCATAGAAAATCATCATTGGAGGGCTGGGGAGCAAAGCTCAATTATATAGACATCGTGGACATCATTAGTATTGTTTCATCATGTACAGTCACTTTCATTCTTGAGCAGCAGTTCCATTTTTCAGACATCCTTGACATAATTTACTAACAGTTTTAATTTCAAAACAACGGTTACATACGTTCAGTTACTTTTTTTTAAATACATGGATGTGTATGCAACTCAGTATCATTAGTATGCATAGATTGTCAGGTTTTATGTGAGAATGTTTGTTACAAAAAAGACTTGTTCAAAATCTAGGCTCTAGGAAGATAAAATAAAAAGTAGACCACTAACAATGTGATTCATATTTATCAACGGTAATAAGACCTTTGTCATTCTTATTGCCAATATAGAAGTAAACATTTTGTAGTCATGAACTAGAAAAAAGACACACTAAATGAAATTGAGCATACCTGGAAGGCATCATAAAAAAAGTAAGTTTCAAATGTGAAATTTATTTAAAAAAAAACTCCAGATCATTCATCATGCAAAGATGGCCTCTGTGACGCACTTGCGCTGGCCCAGTAATCAAGGAGTCTCAATACTCACCACTAGCACCAGTGAAGGGCATCCTCATTGGGAGCATAACAAGTACACACACAGTAAAGTACAATTCTCCTTAAGATTTCACAGAGATCACAGTCAGTCTGGGGCTGGTTTCTCCCTTTCTCTCAGATCCCCCAATAAGACTCCCCACTGGCACAGCTATAGGTTTCAGATCTCAGCTGAGTAGTCAAGTCAAAACCTCTAGTACCCTCTCTGTCCAACCAGTGCTTCGTGTCCCTGCCCAAGTAGCTGACACACACATACATGTGGAGATTTGATTTAAATACAAACACACAGACACTCCTGGGGAAGGCTGGCACAGTTTCACTAGCTGTGTCCCCTTCTGCCCAGGCTATAAGATAGTAATCCACTGCCACCAACTACTCTTATCAGCTACTATAAAGGCCCTTCCCAAAGGCTGACCAATTCCACTGTGTAATATTACTGTTATCCAAATAGTAAATGTAACCCAGGGCTAAGGCTATTGGAGTGGCTTATACAGTATCACCAAATACATGCAAGTACTGTAAGAGATTAAATTATCTCTACAAAAAACAGCTACAGTTAAAAGGTTTAAAAATATTTAATAAATAATAAAAACACAAGGCAATACTCATTAATTCAACACAATGACAATACAAAGTTCAGAAATCACAGGACATACTTTAAAACATCATAGGACAGTCTGACATAAATTTAGAAAACAACTAAACTAATCTGGCTGTATTCCTTTCCATCTCAAAGAGAAATTCTAATATCCTACTTACAGAGCAAAGCAAGTGCTGGTGAGCTGATGTGTTCAGGTTCAGACACAAATACAAAATGCCAAATCTTTCTCTCTGAGAAAGTCTTAAATTGATAATACACATTACTGCTGAGTCATATGTTCATCGTGTTACACTGCTGCATTCATTACACTAGGGTTATCCTGCCATCAGGCGGTCCCGCAGTCGGTCTGAGTTCCAAAGTCTTGGTGCGGCGTCGGTTGCTGCCGCTTCTTCCCCGACGTCAATGCACCAGGGGTATATAAGATGCATCCGACGCCATTTTCCCCAGTCTTTCTTGCCGCATGGTGACCGAAGCAGAAGCAGTTTGCAAGTGCCGGTCGGCTGACTCCTGAGATTTTCGAAATCGAATTTCAGATCCAAAGTCTTCAATAAAGCTAAGTACCCCGTTGGGGAAACTTTTTTCTTGCCTCAGACCTATGTCAGAAAAAGTTAATAATTGTATTTCTTGTGGGAAGCAAATACCTCATAAGGACTTCCACTCTTACTGTATTCCATGCCTAGGCCCTGATCACGACGTCACTAGTTGTCGGTTTTGTACTAGATTTAACAAACACACTATAAAAAGACGTTTTGATTTTGCTTTGCACTACTTTGGCTGAAGGTTCAATTATACGATGCCGTCGGATCAGCCGACGACCTCAATACCGAAAAAACGCAAAGACAAGGATAAAGACAGGCATCCGAGGTCCAAAACCGACGACAAAACCTCTTCTAGGCCAATCGCCGGTTCTCAGTGAGGCGCTTTCGCAGCCCCTGACACCCGCTACCTCAGAGCCACAGGCCGATGCCGACTCCCACATGGAGACATCTAGGCCTCTGGAAACACAAGGTATTGGGCCTATGGAAACTAATCCCTCAGATGGGTCCGGAGCCGCTGAGCAGGCATCGGCTTCTGAGGGTGTTTTCAGACCTTCACAACTTACCATTAAAACAGCAGCCAAGACAAAGATACCATTAAAGACAAAGAAACAAGTACAGCATTCTCCTGGACAGTCCTCCATACCTAAGAAACAGATGCTTAAAATGACCAAAGACCTCATTACTCTAAGCAGGGGTTCCCATCCCCCTCCTGAAAAAAGGCCTAGGCAGGATACAGACTGACTCCTCTGATCAGGTTTCCATTTACTCTGATTCCTCTTCAGACCAGGGCTACTCCCCCCCTGTGAGGACTCTGATGCTGAAGAATCTATCCCTTCAGCCTCTCCTCCTGAGGATTATTCCTTTGGGGAAATTTTGCATACCATGAGAGAGCATTTCCATTGGGAAAGCCAGGATTATTCAGAATCCAAGAAAAGACTCAGGGATTTCCTCTTATTGCCTCAACACAGGCCCCTGGCTATTTCCCCTGTGCTAGATATTGTGGATGATGTGTTCTCTGAATCCAGTTTATCTCCTGACTCTTTGCCCCCTGCTCCAGCCAAGCCAGATAGGTATTATAAAGTCCTTGACACTCACAAGTTTCTTTACAAAAACCCTTCTGCTGATCCAGAAACTATTTCCCAGGGTCCAAAAGGGGTTAAGGCTTCCATTGCAAAAAATCCAGTACCTCTGACAGAGATGCCAGAGCTTTGGATAGATGGGGGAAGAAAGTATACACTTCTGCAACTTTAGCAGTAAGAGCTTTAAATTGCCAGTTTCACATGCTTAAGTACCAACAATATTTAATGGCTCAGTTAAAACAGAAGATGCTTGCAAGCTCAGAAGCTTCTGATTGTAAAGAAATGCAGGATTTGTTGCATGCAGTTGAACAGTTGGGAAAACATACTCTGCAATGTGGTTTTGATTCTTTAGAGGCCTCTTGTAGAGCCGCAGTTACATGTTCTGTGATTTGAAGACATGCTTGGTTAAAAGAACAAAGTTTACCTGTTCATGTTAAGGCAAAATTATTGGATGTTCCTTTACAGCATGATACTTTGTTTGGTGTTAAGGCAGAAGAGGTGTTAAAGAAAATGGAGGATAAAGCTAAATCTATGCAAACAGTCAAGGATTTCTTACAGTTACAGCCCCCTCGGTTTAGCAAAAATTGGCCAACAAAGAATTGGTCCTTTCCAGTGTCAGACAGGCCACAGAGAGGCAGATAAAGACGCCCAAGAGGCAGATCTCAACCCCAAGGCTCAAACAGACAACGACAGTGGGGCATCTCAACCCCAAAAGGTGGTGAGGACAAATCTCAACCTTACAGGAAACAGTCACAATGGCTTTCCCCTTCGTACACCAAGCACGTCACTCCTAGAAGCCCCCTTAGGGGGAAAACTAGCACTTTTTTCTCAAAACTGGCAAACAGTCACCCAAGACAAATGGGTCCTGAATATTGTGTCTCAAGGTTACAGATTCCACTTTCATACTTTACCAAGGTTAAAAGGAATGCCAGACCTGCCACAAAATCAATGGGCAGAGGCACAAAAACAAATTTCAGCCCTCATGGACATGAGAGCTATTAAAAAAGTACCACAACAGGAACAAGGACAAGGATTTTACTCAAGACTCTTCCTGGTCCCCAGAAAGGACAAGGCCTGGAGGCCCATACTAGATCTTTCAATTCTGAATACTTACCTGGATATTCCGAAATTCAAAATGTTGACATTACAGCAGCTTCTACCCATTCTGGGTAAGAAGGCTTGGCTTGTTACTCTGGACCTCAAAGAGGCATACCTGCATGTCCCTATCAGACAAAAGATACCTCAGATTCAAAGCTGGTACAATGCACTACCAATTCTCTGCACTGCCCTTTGGCTTATCTACTGTGCCCAGGGTCTTCACAAAGTGCCTGGCACCAGTAATTGCATTTTGCAGACAAAAAGGAATTCAAATATATCCATACCTGGACGACTGCTTCATTCAAGCAGAGACAAAGGACATTCTTCTACAGCATCTGGCGTTTGTAAAAAGGTTGCTAATTTCTCTAGGGTACACAGTAAATGAAAAGAAGTCAAAACTAGTGCCCTCGCAACAGATTATATTCCTGGGTGCCAGCTTAAATACAACAGCCCAGATGGCTTACCCCACGCCAGATAAACAAGTTCAACTAACTCAATATTTTCAGTTGCTGGCAAGAAAGTCCCATCTCCCTGTAAGAAAAATTCTGCAGGCCCTGGGATTCATGGCATCTTGCATACTACTAATACCATATGCCAGACTGCATATGAGGAAATTCCAGTGGTACCTGAAAAGTGTTTGGATTCAACACTCTCACAGTTTAGAAGCAGTAATACCAATGATTCCCTGCCTACAACAGGAGTTTCGATGGTGGGCACAGGTATGTCACCTAAACAAGGGTCAGCCTTTTACCCAACCCACAGCCAGGCAAACTCTAACAACAGATGCTTCGGATTACGCCTGGGGAGCACACATGGCAGGAAAATGCATTCAGGGCAAGTGGACCACAGACCAGATGCATCTTCACATCAATCAAAAAGAGATGTTGGCTGTTCAAAATGCCCTAACAGCTTTCAAGGACCTTCTACATCCAGGACAATTATTACTAAAGACAGACAACACCACAGTAATGTGATACATAAACAAGCAAGGGGGGCACTCATTCTTATCCCCTATGCAGGGAAGCCATGACCTTGTGGAACACAGCTCTAACGTATCAAGTTCACCTGCAAGCACAATTCCTGCCAGGAAAGAAAAATACTCTGGCAGACGATCTAAGCAGAAATATCATGGACCCTCACAAATGGAAATTGAATCCACAAATCTTCAGCATGGTAAAGCAAAAGTGGGGATGCCCAGACATAAATCTTTTTGCCTCCCCACTGAATTGCCAACTACAAAAATTCCGCACAAGGACTTATCACAAACAAGCATGGAAAGTGGATGCTCTTCTGTTCATTTGGAAAAACCTAAAAGTTTATGCTTTCCCGCCACTGCCTCTCCTTTCAAAGGTACTCCTAAAAGCCAGACAAGAAAAAACAGAGATGATCCTGATTGCTCCAGACTGGCCACGCCAGCACTGGTACCATATCTTTAGGAACTTGGCTCAAGGCCCACCATGGATTTTGCCTCAAATTCCACACCTTCTGACTCAGCAAAACAATCAGATCCTGCACGGTCAGCTCAAAATACTAAACCTGGCTGCATGACAGATATATTAGCCAAACAGGCAACACCTCTCTCTAAAGCTGTTATGGGTGTCATTTTGGAGGCCAGGAGGCCTAGCACCAGGAAAGCTTACTCAGAAAAATGGAAGAGATTCTGCGCCTGGAACCAGGCTCAAAGCCTTGACCCTCTTGTTCCAAACATTCCTCAGATTTTACAATACTTAACTGAGATGCTGGACAGAGGCCTATCCTTCTCATCAATTAAGATCCACGCCTCTGCCATTTCAGCACATTACAACACGGATCCTGCTTTATTCTCTCAACCCTTGCTAAAGCAGTACCTCAGAGGGGCTAAAATATAAGACCGCCCCGGAGAGCACCAACACCAACTTGGGACCTCAATTTCATTTTGGAAAAACTGACCCTACCACCTTTTGAGCCAGCCAATACAGCCGAGCTAAAATTTTTATCATGGAAAACAGCTCTGCTCCTGGCAGTAACTTCAGCACGAAGAGTCTCAGAGTTACAGGCATTAATGGCAGTGGAACCTTTTATAATTTTTCATCAGGACAGGGTTTCTTTAAGGACAAAACCCTACCTTTATGCCAAAGGTGGTATCTAGTGTGGCTCTTAACCAAACCATCCATTTGCCAACTTTTTATCCAAACCCCCAGAATGAAGGGGAGAAACTTCTGCATTCTTTGGACATACGCAGGCAGCTACGCTTCTACTTGGACAAAACAAAGGCTTTCAGGAAAACTGAGCAACTGTTTGTGGCATATGCTGCAGGATCACAGGGCAAGGCTATCTCAAAGCAGACTATATCCAAATGGATAGGACACTGTATTCAGTACTGCTACACACAGCATGGAAAATCAGTCCCAAATAACATTAGGCAACATTCCACCAGGGCAACAACCACTTCAACAGCCTTTCTTAGAGGAGTACCTACCAAGGAAATTTTGGAGGCTGCAACTTGGAGTTCAATGCACACCTTTACCAAGTATTACCACCTGCCTCTTTACTCTAAATCCAGAGCAGGATTTGCCACTGCAGTTCTGCAGGGCCTCATAGCCAATCCTAACTCTTTATAGACCAGCCATCCAGAGCAGGATTTGCCACTGCAGTTCTGCAGGGCCTCATAGCCAATCCTAACTCTTTATAGACCAGCCACCCAACCTCAGCTTTGGGATTGTACCCAAGTGTAATGACTGCAGCAGTGTAACACGATGAACATAGTAGTTTTGTACCTACCATAAATATAGATGTTAGAGTGTTCACACTGCTGCAGTCCAGGTTACCCTCCCTCCATCCCCTCTGAACTAGCTGGACTTATCTATGCCTTTCTATCCTATGCAACCTTTGGGGTGTATTTGCTGGTAACTGAAGGTATTGTTTTTACTGTATATTTTTGATTAGCAATATGTATTGCCTACCTACTTGGGGGAACCTGACATCTGGGGCAAGAAAAACTCAAGAAAATGGTGTCGGATGCATCTTATCTACCCCTGGCTCACTGACGTCAGGGAAGAAGCGACAGCAACTGACGCCGGACCAAGACTTTGGAACTCAGGCCGACTGCGGGACCGCCTGACGGCAGGATAACCCTAGTATAATGACTGCAGCAGTGTGAGCACTCGAACATCTAGATTTATGGTAGGTACAAAACTGTACTTTCAGATTACATCATTCTTGATGCTTCTACTTAAGTTTCCCAGGCTCACATAACTCAAAAGTTTAACATTTCTTTTTGTAATCTGCACCTGCCTGGAAGCCACAGCAATAAGACACTTTACATGTAAAACTTAGTTATTATCTCTGTCTTAGAACTATAGAAAGAATTTCCTACCCCAGACTTCCTGTCTCCGAGCTTGAGATCACACACATTGGTAAAATATATTGCTCATCAGCTTTCTTCCAGCAGACTGCACTGTGGTTACATTTTTGAAGCTCAACACATAACACCATTTTCTTTACATTTGTGAAACAAGCCTGTGGATCATACTAATATTTACAGTGACAGAATTATTTACAAAATTCTATGTAGCCTGGCTAGCAGCCCATCAGTTCACCCCCCCCCCCCCGAGAACTCAAGCCAGTTTTTCAAGTGTCCCTTGAGAAACGTTGCATGAGAGGGTTGAGTCTATCTGGATATACCTTACCCCATTCTCTGTGTTGAGAGCCCATCTGCATTGGCATTGCTAATCCCACTGTGGTGCTGCACTGACATGTATGCTTGCAACCCTAGGTTCCACTTTAGCAACTTTGCGTTTTGCTGGCTGGCTTGATGTAACCATGTTAGGGGATTGTGATCTGTAACTACAGTGAATTTCCTTCCATACAGATAAGGCTGAAGTTTCTGCAGTGCCCACACTATGGCTAGACATTCCTTTTCTACAGCTACATAGCATTCTTCCCAGGGTTGCAGCCTATGACTGAGATAAACCACTGGGTGCTCTTCTCCCTCTGAAGAAATCTGGCTAAGTGCAGCCCCCACCCCATGGTTCAAAGCATCCACCTGCACAACAATTTTTTTGCTGTAATCTAGACTGGCTAGCACAAGGGGGTCCTCCCAAAGCTTCTTTAAGCTTCTAGAATGCCTCCTCACATGCTGGGGTCTACACTACCTTATCTGGCGTGTTTTTCTTTGTTAGGTCTGTGAGTGGAGCAGCTATTGTACTATAACTGGGGACTAACTTTCTGTAGTACCCTGCTGTCCCTAAAAATGGCCCTCACCTACATTTTGGTAACAGGTGCAGGCCATGCCTGAATGGCTTCCACTGTGGCCGGTTCTGGCCTGATCTTATCACTCCCCACTCTATGTCCCAGGTAGGAGACCTCTGCCATACCCACCTGACATTTGCTGGGCTTAATGGTCAACCCTGTCCTCTCTAGTATGGCCAGCACCTCCCTGACATGCTGAAGGTGTTCTTGCCAGGAATGGCTGTAGATGGCAATGTCATCTAGGTAAGCAAGGGCAAACCCTCCTGCTAGGATATGATCTACCAGTCTCTGGAAAGTCGTTGGGGCATTTTTCATCCCAAAGGGCATATTTGTGAACTCTTACAAGCCAAAAGGAGTCACAAAAATTGACCTCTCTTAAGCACTGGCAGTCAAGGGCACCTGCCAGTAATCCTTGGTAAGATCAGTAGTGGTAAGATACTTAGCCCCACCCAGCTGTTCTAGGACTTCATCTGTCTTAGGCATGGGGTAAGCATCTGAGTCTGTGTGACTATTTAATTTCCTGCTGACCACGCAGAACCTGGTGCTGCCATCCCTCTTTGGCACCAGCACCACTGGGGAGGCCCAGGGACTGTTGAACTCTTGAATTACCCCTAATTCCAACATTTCCTGTATCTCCTCCCTCAGAGTCTGTTTGGCTCTCTCAGGCACCCTATAAGGGGCCTGCCTAATAGGCCATTGGGGTCCTGTATCCACCTGGTGCTGCACCAGGTGGGTGAACCCTGGTTTTTCAATGAACATGTCCCCAGACTCCTGTAACACTGCTCGGATTTCTCAAACCGGGGTGGGAGATAGCTGCTGGGACATTGCTACCCCTTCCACTGAAGTATCAGACCGAGTGTCACTGAGGAGATAAGTCACCAAATCTCCCACAGACCTTTCCTGCAATCCACTGCAAATACTCAGCACAAGGGGCTTCCTATTATGGGAAGGTTTCATCATATTAATATGGTACAATTTGTGCTCCTGCCTAAGCAGTTCCACAGTGTAGTTAACATCACTGACCTTTCTTACCACCTTGTAGGGTCCCTCCCAGGCTGCCTGCAGCTTGTTGTGTCTGACAGGAATGAAAAACGTTACTTGCTGCCCTACAGCATACTCTCTAGCTCAAGCATTCCTGTCATACCAGACTTTTTTCTGCTGTTGGGCTTCTGCTAGGTTCTCCTGGGCCAAGCCCATGAGTTCCCTGAGCCTTGTCCTGAGGTTTAGGACATATGCCGCAACAGACTCCTTGTGAGATTCATACTCACTTTCCCACTTCTCTCGAATTAAATGTAGAGGCCCCTTCACCCTATGCCCATACAACAACTCAAAGGGTGAAAAACTTTTGGATTCCTGGGAACCTCTCTATAAGCAAACAATAGATGCGGCAAATATTTGTCCCACTCCCTCTTAAACTGGTCTGCAAATACCTGTAGCATGGACTTCAGTGTAGACCATTAATCTGGGGATGGTAGCGGGTGGTCTTCAGGTGCTTCAACCCACAGTACTTCCACAGACAAGCCAGCAGGTATGACATGAAATTGGCACCTCTGTCAGTCAGTATTTCATTTGGGAAACCTACCCTGCTGAAAATTTCTAACAAAGCATTTGCCACCCTTTTCCGCCTCAGTGGAGGGCAAAGCCACTGCCTCAGTGTATCTTGTAGGATAATCTACTACCACTAAGATATACGTTTTCTCTGTGGAACTTGGGGTACTCAGAGGTTCCACAGTATCCATAACTACCCTTTAAAATGGCTCTTCAGTCACAGGCAAAGACATCAAAGAAGCTTTCACCTTGTCTCCTGCCTTGCCTACCTTTTGGCACTGCTCACAGGTCCTGCAGTACCCTGTTACATCTCTGGAAATCCCAGGCCAAAAAAAGTTCTGCATAATATGTCTCTTTGTACATTTTATGCCCATATGACCTGCAAAGGGAATATCATGGGCTATTGCTAGAAGTGCCAGACAGTAGGGTCTAGGCACTACCGACTGCTATATTCTCTCACCTTCTAGCCCTTCCTCAGGGGTCCACTATCTGTACAGTAACCTTTTGTCCCAGTATACAGATTCCCCTTTCCCTTCAGAATCTAGTGCCTCACTAGCTATCTGCCTCAGGCCTTGTAGTGTAGGGTCTGAGAGCTGAGCCTTTCTCAACTCTCTCTTTGTAATCCTTCCCGGCTCCCCTTCCACAGGATGTCTGGCATCCTCTGACAGCAGTGCCTCACTGTCAGCCTGGCTACTGTTACTCACCTCTGCCCTTGCACTCACTCTGTCCAAGGGAACATCACTGCTCACAAGCAACTGTGGCTTATCTTCAGTTTCACTGCTACAGGGTAGCCCCCTCCCTGAAGTAACCACCTCACCAGTCCTGGCTGCAAGTGTGCGGTCTGTCAAGGTCTCAGTCAGGCTACCAGACCCACATGCTTGTCTTCAAGCCTGACTGCGTGTAACTACATGAGCACATGGTCCTGCACTATCAAAATCATTCCCTATCAGGACATCTGCAGGGATATCCTCAGACACACCTACTTGCTGGCCTCCTTTTCCACCTTTCCAGCCAAGGTGAGCCCTAGCCAAAGGTATTTGGAATGTGGTCCCTCCTAAAGCTCTGACTGGAGTAGACTGCCCAGGCAAGTAGTGCTGCTCTGTAACCATTGCAGGCTTCACAATGGTTATGTCAGAGGCTGCCTCTCTCTCTTAGTAGTGGTCTTTTTGCCATGCTCTATGATAGGATATAACCTCTTGTGAAATTTGGTACCCTTGTTGTCTCAAGACAGCCTACTATGGGCATTTTGTCATTCCCACTTACTGGCTCTCCCACCTTTCGTTCCCCACCTTGCTTCCGTGGACATCAATATGCCACATGGCCCCACTGGTTGCATTCAAAACATTTAGCCTAGGTCCTGGACGTCTACCTGGACTAGTGGATTCCCCTGATACTGGCAGATTCTGTTGGGGCAGTCAGGGCTGCCAACCATGGGTTCCCTTAGACCCATGAGCAGCACTTGGGGTCCCTTTCCTGTGCAGGGATGCCCTGCTTGCTAGGTATAGGTCTCCCTTCTTCCTCAACTCATCTGTAGTAGAGCATTGTCTATCAGTTAATCAGATCCTCATGTTCTCAAGCAAAGTGCTAAGGGCTTGTTCCCTCACCAGAATGTCTGCCAACCCTTCAAAAGTGGTGACCTGACATCCACTCACCCACCTATGAAAATAAGTGTTTACTTCAGCAACATATTCGCACATACTTTCATCTGCCTTCCATCTATGCTCACGAAACTTTTTCCTATAAGGTTCATGTGTTAGCTTAAAAAATTCTAGCAAACAATTCTTTACAGCATTATAATTTAAAAGTCAACATCAGACAGTTTGGAAAGTACATGTACAGTTTTACCATGGAGTAAGTGTGTCAGGAACCATACCTAGAGCCTTTGGTCCACGTCATACTGTTTACATACCCACTCAAGCATATGAAAGAAACTATCAAAATTATCCCCATCTGTAAACTGTGGAAGGGATTTATTGACCTTTTGTGCTTCTGGGGTCTGGTTGCTCACTTCCCCATTACCTCCATGATTCTGGTGAAGAGTCAGCATCTTTTTTTCATGTTGCCTCTGCCTCTCCTTCTCCTCAGCTTCCAGGAGTAGCAGTTTCTCATTCTCCTCAGCCTGCAGACATAGCTGTTTCTCATTTTCCTCAGTTTCTAGACGCTTCAGTCTCTCTGCTGCTTCTATTTCCAAATGCTTGGCCTCTAACTCGTGTCTTTCTTTCCAGATGGATTTTTAAGTTCTCTATAGAAAGCTTGAGTTGTCCGTTTTCTGAGATTTCTACATCCGCACGGCCAGTCTGACCTTCCTCCTGGTTGCTATTCTCGGATACAGCTGTGACCAAAGCTACAATCATGTCTGCCTTAGGTTTCCATGCACCAGTCCTTTAGCCTGGCAGATCTCCACCAACTGGCTCCTTGTTAGCTTCCCATACTCCTCTGCTGACTTGCTTGCCTGCATTTCCTGACTGACTAAGCTAACAAAAGAAATAAAACAGTTGTGATCTGAACTCTGAATGTTCACTGGGTGGCTGATTTTAGAGTACAAAAAACACCTTCAGTGATCACTGTACACATGCTACAAGAATTCACTATCCACACCACTACAAGCCAATTAATATGTGATGTGGCTAACTCACCACTATCAAACATTTAATATCTGATGTGGATGTCCCACCACTGCCAAACAATATGTGATGCCCGTGCACTGGCCCAGTAATCAAGGAGCCACCATCCTCACTACTAGCACCAGTGAAGGGCGTCCACATTGGGAGGATAACAAGTACACACACACACAGTAACATAGAATTTCTCTTGAGCACACAGAGATGATCCCCAATAAGACTCCCCCCACTGACACAGCTGTAGGGTTCAGATCTCAGCTGAGTAGTCAAGCCAAAACCTCCAGTACCCTCTCTGTCCAACCAGTGCTTCATGTCCCTGCCCAAGTAGCTGACACACACACACACACACACACACGCACATTTGGAGATTTGATTTATATACAAACACACAGACACCCCTGGGGAAGGCTGGCACAGGTTCACTAGTTGTGTCCCCTTCTGCCCAGGCTATAAGATAGTAATCCACTGCCACCAACTATTCTTACCAGCTACTATAAAGGCCCTTCCCAAAGGGTGACCAATTCCACTGTGTAATGTTACCGTTATCCAAATAGTAAGTGTAACCCAGGGCTAAGGCTATTGGAGTGGCTTATACAGTATCACCAAAATACATGCAAGTATTGTAAGAGCTTAAATTATCTCTACACAAAACAGCCACAGTTAAAAGTTTTAAAGTATTTAATAATAAATAATAAAAAACACAAGACAATACTCATCAATTCAACACAATTACAATAGAGAGTTCCAAAATCACAGGAAATACTTTAAAACAACATTGTAGAACAGTCTGACATAAATATAGAAAACAGACTAATCTGGCTATATTCCTATCTATCTCTAAGAGAAATGCTAAGATCCAAGATCCTACTTACAGAGCGAAGCAAGTGCTGGTGAGCTGATGTGTTCAGGTTCAGACACAAAATGCCAAATCCTTCTCTCTGAGAAAGTCTTAAATTGTTAGTACACATTACTGCTGAGTTATTTCAGATTACATAATTCTTGACACTACTACTTAAGTTTCCCAGGCTCACAGAACTCAAATTTTAACATTTCCTTTTGTAATCTGTACCTGCCAGGAAGCCACAACAATAAAGGACACTTTACATGTAAAACCTAGTAATTATCTCTGTCTTAAAACAATAGAAAGAATTTCCTAGCAGACATCCTGTATATGAGCTTGAGATCAGACACATTGGTAAAATGCTTTACTTATCAACTTTCTTCCAGCAGTGTGGTTACATTTATGAAGCTCAACACATAACACAGTTTTCTTTTCATTTGTTAAACGGCTGGCAGCCTATCAGTTTATCACAGCCTCATCATGATGAAAGCATGTAAATTAGTGTTTTTTGTAAAACAAGTTTTACATTGGTTATGCTTTTCATGGTACTTCCCGTATGTGCCCCATTTTTACTGCGTGTTGTTCATTTGATTTTAGTAATTATTTTGGCTGGTTAACTAGATTAATCTGAGACCTTATAATCATGGTCTAAATTTGCAGTGTGTCCGTATGAAACCAGATCTGAATGGTCTTTACTCTTTTTATGCAATTATTTTAGGACTGTTCCAGAAGAAGAAAGGGAAGCCAAATACCTGAGAGTTGTTACATGTTCTTTGCTAGCTCTGAAGAAACTTCTTTATATGTTGCCTGCGAGTGAATCTAGTACTTTGGAAGAAAAAGTACAGCTCCTCATTTCACAGAACAAGTTCTGGAAATACAGCAAACATAAAACAGCACAGGTATGAAGATGGTCAGCATTAAGTATTACTAAATTCTGTCTGTCTGAGGTTTTCTTTCAACTGTGGTGTGTTAACACTTATTCCTGCCATGTAGCTCATCTATTTCTGGATAACCAGTTGCTTTTAATTGCAAATACTATGAAAAGTAAGGACATCTGTTTGCAAAGCAACCACCCTCTTTAGCTGCTAGTTTTGTTCGCTTGTTAATTGTTTATGACTTCATACTAAATAAACTACTCCACCCGGGCAAGACCACCACTTTTTTCTCCAAAAACAAACAATACGACAGACTCTATCCCCACAGTTTAATTCCTGTGTTATACAATCAATATTATCTTGCTTAGACACTAATACATCTGCCCCTCTCTCTCTACCCCTCTCCAATCATAACCACTCACAACTCTTCAGTTTTAGTCCAGTACCTAGCTCACTCATAATGAAGTTATTCCTTAAACTAAAAACTGCTAATGTAGCTGTAGGCCAGCTACCATCAGACTACCTAAAAATGTCTGCAGAAGTCATCGCCTTCCCTGTGTCCATACTAATTAATAGGGCCATAGCAGAAAGATACATCGTCCATCACTGTGGGGGGAAAAACATACATAATACCACTGCACAAATGTGGTATATCTAATAACTACAGACCATTGGTGATTCCCTCCTCCAGAATATTAGAGAAGTGCACCCATATGCAACTGATGCAATACCTAACCTCAAATAAGCTGCTCTCAGAAACACAACATGGCTTTAGGCCCCAACACAGCACCACTACTACACTACTAGATTTTTCCATTATAATAAACCAACATAAAAACAATCGCTTGCTTGTGTCCACCGTGTTCTTAGACTTGTCAGAGGCATTCAGTACTGTCTCGCACTAGCAACTGCTCGTTCGACCCTCCTCAGTAGGACTTTCACAGTGCTCCTTGTTATGGTTTCTTAGTTACCTGTCTGGAAGGTAACAAGCCATTAAATGGCAAAAAACTTATTCACCCTTTCAACCAGTTACTGCAGGTGTTCCTCAGGGATCGCTCCTGGGTCCCCTCCTATTTAATATATTTATTAATGACCTTCACACCTCAACTCACCATGCTAGTTTAGTTCAGTATGCAGATGACTCAGCATTAATATTTGTGACCTCAATAATAAATCAGCTCTAAGACATTACCCCCAAATTTTTCTCCAGCAGAAACCAGGTTGAAAGAATCAAACCGCGCCTACTCAACCCCAAGAAAACTAAGTTAATGCTTTTTACCTCAAAAAAGTTGCCAAAATCAAAAGTAGTATTTCACTAGAAACTGCAGTACTTTTTTTTTATAGCTTTTTTTATTAGACTCCATACAGAGTTTGGAGAAGGGCATTTCACAACAGCTGACCTCAGGATTTTAATTGGTTACAAGAATTGGAAAGGGGTCTCTGAACAGGTTTAAAGGGAAAGTTGGTTCTACTAGGTTTATAGGATTAACTTATCATACACCTTATCATTTTTTTGGCTGCATCCATCTAATCTTCAGCATTACCACTGTACAGTAAGCATAACATTTACATTCTCTTCCCACCCTCTCATACTTCTGGTTTGGATTTGCATTTATTGGGCCTTTTTACTTTTTTTGTATTTGCTAGCAAAAGATTATGTCAAATGGACTGACATCGGTCTATTGATTACTCTGTCTTCATGTTAGCATCTTGTCTGTGTATGTTCTAACCAGTTCACGGCACTGTTTCAACAAATAGTCTCCTGTTCACTTCAGCATAAATTAGCTTAAATATCAAAGTTATTAATTTGCCTTTATTTTCTGTTTCATAATACTGTTATAGCTTTATCTATGTATAAAAGCAAAAGTGGCAAAATTGTAGCCCCAAAAGATGTTAAGTCCAGATGCTTTTGTTTTAGGCCAGGTCATGAAATTGAAAACTATCAGCACTGTAGAAAATTAAAGCTGGCCACAAACATCAGAAAGGAATCAGAAGGCTTTGTCTGCCTTCATGAAAGAAATCTCAGATCTTCAAACAAGAATACAAAGAAAAAGGTTTTAAGTTCAGCTTGAGAGGGCTCAAAAAAAAACAGACAAAAAGTTATGCAACAGAGACTATGGATAGTAAATAAGAGAATTGTTTCACCTTTGAATTCTGCAGCTTATTCAACCTTGTTACCTGCCAAACCTGACCTATCTTTTTCTCTGACTCCTACTGTCAAGGAAGAGAAAAACCTTTTACTGGGATGACCAGGAGGTCTGTACTGATCACTGTACTGTAGATAAAGTTTAAACTGGTGTGTTTAGCTGTACTGATGAAGGTAGAAAGGTTTGTTATACCATCTATTGGAAATACTGAAGCCTATGTTACAGGCCAAAGGAGAAGCAGTACCAAAGCCTGAATTACAGACTTTGTTGGTAGAAAAGCTTGAAGGGTTGCAACCTGAAGGTACCCCTTCTTGTTTAGGGGAAATTGACTGATATCTCTAATTTACTCAACTACAGTAGACTGGCTGAGGAAATTGTCACTGCTTTGGCTGAAAAGGCTGAGTAGCCCACCAAAGTACCTAACATGGAGAGATGTATGTTTGAACTTGGGCAGATTTAGCCGCCACCTGTGTCACTTCTTACAAAGGAATTATGTGAAAAAGAAATCAGTCTTTCTCTTCATCAGAGGAGGAAGAAAACATTTTAGAATTTCAGAGATACCTTCTGAATGTTTTACCTGGCCATGGAAATGATTCCTCTTAGTTATCAAGTTCTTGTCCCCCCATCCCATCCCCGGATGTCAAATTTTAATTAAGCTGTTAATCTTGCTGATAATGAGTGGCAGAAGTTTGAAGTATGAGCATCACAAAAGACAGAGTTGTCAAAAATCTCAGAATCCATAGGAAGAGTACCTCTTTTTAGGAGTTCCCATGACTTATTAAAGAAAAGTCTAAACATTCTGGTACTTGGCCACCAACACGTAGGTCTGCTGACATTTTGTAGAAATTTAGCAGAGGAAAAAATTTCTTTATTGTAATTTAAAATCCCATTCTGGTATTCCCTGCTTCTGAGGAACCTACCACTTCCAAATCTCTTAGGGGCTTTACTTTTTGTTAGAAAAAGGCAGGTTGTTGGAAAGGTTTGGGATAATGATTTATGCATATAGTACATTTGAAATAGGATCTCAAAGCTATGAAACTCTTCTTTTGTCAGGATGCTATTCTGCAAATGTTGGAGCAGATCAATTCTCTGCATGATTGCCAAGTAAAAGATAACTCAGCAAATGTTAAAATAGCAAAGCGTGTGTTTTTTAATAGACTAAAGAGGAATGAAATGTTAGCCTACTTTTTGTTGGAAACAATTTGAGAGATTCTGTACCTTTGAAACAAGCTGCTCTCCCATTAAAATAATCTTTTAACAGAATGTTTTGTTTATATTTTTACAGCCTGTGTTGCCGAAACCTCTTTGCATTCAAGCCATAGTTTTGGCATTTTAGTTTTAATATTTTACAAATATTGATGTTAATTAGTGTTACTGACTTTCATTGGTTTCTTCGTGGAAAGTTTATAGTTATTCATGTTTCTGCCAGTTGATTTAAAATAAGGTATTTTTTTATCATGGCCAGTTTTGCAACTCTAATGCATATTTCCTCACTTTAGAATTATTTACATTTAGTTTTAAATGACAGACGTGGATAATTTTTACAGTTCTCTTTGTAAACTATTGGGTATGTTTGCCTTGTATTTGATTTAGTCGGTACATTTTGTCCATATTGAAAGCACATGTACATATGCAAGTGTTTGTTGCTACCTTTCAAGGAGTTCTTTTTTTGAGGGGGGGGTTCATTTGTTTTGTGTAGTACATATAGTGGAGATTTCTCTAGCTAATTTTGAATTTTAACTTTTATTGTTTTGTATGTATATTTAAAACTGTGGGTCTTGCAGCAGACTTGGTTATATTAATTTTTAATATGAACCACCATTTTATTAGCCATAGTAGGATTCCAGAATAACAGACACAAGACAAATTACAATTTGTGTAGGCATGTAAAAATTAATCAAAATAGCTACAGTCAAAACATCTACAAGCATCAGTGTTCTTCCACTAAATTATTTACATTTGACACATTAAAACCTGCTTATCACAGCAAACAAAACCACACCCAAAACAAAAGGAAGATGGGAAATGAGAGACAGAGAGAGGAGAGATAAAGTCTTTACCAATCTGAAAAAAAAAACAGATCTGATAAATGTAGGTGCTTGTTACAATTTGCCAGATTTGCTACCAACTCAATATATAGATCACATCACTGCACTGCCTTATGTTAATTAAATTGGCTTGAGTTACCTAATTACCCATGGGACCTATAGTATTGGGAGAAAAATGGGTAACTACAGCTGTATCAGAATATTTTGAACAACAACTAAAACAAATGTTAAGATTTAGTAACAGTTTTATAAGGGATAACAGTGATTTTCTTGTTGCTCTGAAAAGCCATCTGAGTGCCAATCAGATAAGTGGTATTTTACTACTGACAATAGATGTTTAATCTCTGTTTACTAGTATTCCTAATGATATTGGTAAGAGAGCTGTTAGTTCATCATAGTGACTATTTGCCTAGTAAAATCTCATCTATTTGCTCTATGTTAGAGTTATTGCTGAAAAACAATGTATTTTCCTTTGGAGAGGTTTACTATCACCAGTTATTGGGAGTGGCTATGGGAACCCCGATGGCAAACAGTTATGCTAATGTGGTGTTAACAAGGTGGGAAGAACTTTATATTTATGATTTAATTACATCATGTTTTACGTTTAAGAGAAGTCAGTTAATATTTTACAGAAGGATCGTGGATGACATCTTCCTTCTTTGGGATGGTGATAGTAAATCCTTAGAAACCTTTGTGCATGAAACCGCATCATTTCTTGAGTTCGATTTAAAGTTTTCAAAAGAAAATATAAAGTTTTTGGATGTTACATTATGTGGTGTTAATGAGGAGCTGCATACATCGATATATAGAAAAAATGTTCAGACAATTAGATATGTTCATGCTTATAAGCATGCACTCCCGATATGTTATAAAGGGGTTGTGAAAAGTCAAATGCTACATACTAGCAGGTTAAATACTAGAGAAGAAGGGTTCAGAAAGGAATTAGAACATATGGCAAATGACTTTCACTCTAGAGGATATGATATCACTAGTTAAGGAGAATATCGAATATGTGGTCTCTGAATGTGATGGAATGGCTTGTCCATATTTGTATAACAACCAACCTATTGTTATTAATAAAGATGTAATGGCTACTAGGAACTGGTGTCTTAGCTATATTACAAAATATAATAGGCATACACAAGAAATAAAGAATATTATAGAGAAAAATTGGACTATATTATGCTCAGATAATGAACTTTGTAAGATTATTACAGAAAGACCATGTTGTATATATAAAAAAGGATAAAAACCTTAAGCAATTGCTGTGTTACAAGGATTTTAAGTTTAATGGACGAAAACAAAACATAGTGAGTAAGAAACAGGCTATTCCCTGCTGTAACTGTAGCTTTTGTAAGTATATAAACACTGATGTAGAATTTATGCACCCAGTTTCTAAAAATAATTTTGTTTTACAAACATTTGCTACTTGCTACACTGAAAATGTGATTTACCTTGCTAATTATTGGAAATGTTCAGGCTTCTATATAGGTAAAATGAATAATAAGCTAAAAGGTAGGATAGCATCACATATGTCTGAGATAGTAGAAAATTAGACACAAATACTTTATATAAGCACATTCAATGTTATGGAAATTAACATTTCGTTAAGTTTAGTGTGCTACAAAAGATAGACTTGAATCATAGGGGTAGGGATATTGTTACTGTTACAGAAGCAGTGGAATACAGATGGATACATTATTTTAGGGAAGATGTCCCACCTGGTTTAAATATGAAAAATAGTATTAAGCTATACTTAAGTTAAAACATTCTATTATTTAATGCTGTATGAGAATTTTTATATTGTTATTGTATTTTTTTTATGTTGTGGTTTTATTGGTGATTAAAGGGTTAACTTTTACTGAATTAATTAGTTTCAATTGGTAGGCTGGCTGTGATTTTAAATTGTTATATAAATGTTGAACTGATGATGTTTTAAACTGTTGCATTGAGAAAGAGTCTTATACTGGAAAGCTTTGCAGTGTTACAGTTTATCGAATAAACTTATTGCTTTGTGAGACGGTTAGTCTTGGTTTATTGTTTTTCTATTTCATTTTTACTGTATAGTCCATTTAGCTGGTCATCCCATTTTTGGATATGTTTGATGTATAAAAGTATCTAAACAGACATTTCCAAGCAAAAGTCTGAAACCGCCTAGACTAGAGGCTTACCTAAGTAGCAAAACAATTGATTCCCATTCCCGATTGCCTTTACAACTCCCCTTTATCAGGGAGTCTTCATTTTTCTTAATATATCTCCCTTCATCTCCTCCAGTAACACGAGTCCTTGAGAGGACTGACTTCACCCTCACGCATTCAGTTCTTCACTCCAATATTTCAGCAACCAGGCCCCTACCTGTTGCCCCCACCCTGCTGTCCGCTGTAGTTTTCTCAGCCTTCTAACTACTCCCTGGTGTTCTCATTCAGGCTCTTTTTGTTATTACAAATCCTCCTCCTCCTCCCTCAACACTTTGTGTCCCGTACCATCATTTAGGACCAGTATTGCACTTGTCCACCAAAGCAAAATTTCTGTCTCCCTGTCCCTTTGCTACGGGCAAGACCTCTAACCACCATTCTTGCAAACCCTCAGTCTCAAGCAAGGCCCAAATAATTTTTGTAAGTCATTCAAAAAGGGCAAACCCAACACACCTTTAGGGGATTCTGATATTACTTTGAATAACAGTCACAGTAGCCTAAGCTGTAAAGGGATTACATCTCTCCAAGTATATGAACAATCGGCAAGTTTTCAAAGCTTAAGGGCATCTTTCACATGCTGTAACTGTAGTGGCTGGAGCTGAGCCAGAAAACCCATCAGTTTGAGTACCAAAAGTGTCAGGTTTCTTGTTGCTGAGGATTGCTTCTTCTATGAGCGTCATGGAGCTGATGGTCAGCTAGCAATCCTTCAAGGCTGGGCAGCTAAGATCCCTGCTGGAGAAAACCTTCCACTTTTTATTTTTTGAGGAAAACAATGTTTTTTATATGAAGTAATTGTTTGTCAGTTAGGAATTGTATCTTATTTGGATTGTCATGCCTTGTGATGGGATTTTTTTTCTCTGTGAACGCTTGTGTAACAGACTTCTTACCTCAAAAATCACTTCTATGCTTGTGTAACAGACACCTTAAAATCACTTGTAAGCTGGTAGACTGTTTACTGATTCTCACAGCTTCCTCTACCCATCTTTCAGGCTTCTTTTTCGGCTGGACCATGTAGCAATTACCCATCTCCTTGGTTCTTTCTTCCTCCATCCATAAGAAGAAGAAAGTTACTAGGGAGTCATGGTGTCAGGCCGGCATCTTCACTTCCTCAGTCACCTGTGGGTGACTCTGCTGTAGCTGGACTTGGTTCCTTGGACATCAGTCCAGATCTACTTCTTTCCCAGGCTGTTTCAGACAAATGGGTACTGAATATCATCTATACTACAATGGTACTGAATGATCCTTTCTGCTTTCAAGGGACTCTTTCCCCCATCATCCTGTAAGTCAAGTCTTTCTGTTTCCACCTGTTTTAAAACAAAGCTTGCCTCGGATAAGTAGTTCTATCATTTCTTATCTGCAAAGGTTTTTATTTCAGCATCCTTCTGGTGCCAAAAAAAAGAACCTGGTGTGATATTTTTCCATTTCACTGTTGCAGTATTCATTACACTAGGGATCCACTGCCAAGGGCAGCCTGATGTCCCGCCAGTATACCAAAGTCTTTAGGTTGCTTTAAGGTATGCCGTATGTCACTTGTATGCTCCTCGTGGCATAAAGGTTGCATCCAGATGTACCATCCTCAAAACTTCTTTGCCGCCAGTCCGAACTCCATCTCTTGATCTTCAGTCTGAATGCCCTTCCATTCCTTGTTCACCAAGCTGTTACAGATAAGTGCCCCATTGGGGTTTTGTTGTCATATCTTGTACTGTATTGTTGCTTGTGGGGTTTCATGACATTCAAGAAGGGTAAATGCCAGTGTGGGAGACAGATTCCCCATAATGACAGATACAAACAGTCTGTTTTGCCTTGGCACTTTGCACAACCATGTGTCCTGTTCTGTTTGTCAGGCCTTCGTAATATTCTTTCTTTGGCACTTTATCTTGAGAATCAACATCTTAAGCTTCTTACTAAAGACACGATGGAGGGAACTTACCACTCCGAGAGACAGCTGTCTGTGAAGAAGGCGGCCAAGAAATCTAGGCTGAAATCTTCTCCTGTACACCCTCTGCTGGACATCTCTCCTGAGGCAGATGAAAGCCAGAAGGTTTGCTCTGCTTCATTGCTGGACTTTTCTGCCACGACCATGTTGGAGGCTGGCAGGGATCTGACCTTAGGCACTGCAGATGACCACTTCAGACATTCAGGAGGAACCGCAGCTAATTATCTGTGAGGGGCCTGGGGGGGTCCTCAAATTGTAGTCAGAGATGAAGTCCCTACTACAATTATTGAATGCCGTCCCGTGCTGAAGCCTTCTGAATTTTAGAAGGCGGATGTCCTATTAAAGAAAAAGCAGAAAACTAAACATTTTTCCCAACTTATGAGGATCCACAGAGTGAATGGCAGTCCTTCACTCAGGGGTTGTTTAGTGCTTTGTTGGTTTTAAACGCTCCTGAGGGAGTTTCTGTTCCAGAGCCCCCTTGGTCCTCTTCCCGTTTTAAGAGACCCAGAGAAAAAGATTCCTCTGAAGTGGAGGCGAGGATCGGGATGAGGAATCCCTTAATTACTCCCCCAGATTTCCTCTCCTTTGGATTATTGATCTGAGGAAGAGAAATCTACCAGTCCTGATACTCCCTTTGAAGAGATTTCTTTTGGGTGGCAATCTGTAGGATGCTGTAGTTCTTTAAATGGGATTGTGCTCAAGTTTCTGAGATACAAAAAAAAGGTATTATGAGCTACTGCAGATGGATTCTCCAAGCCCTTCTCCTGTTTTGGCTGCTTTGTTGGATGCCTTTTCTAATGCCTCTAAGGCTCCAGACTCTTAGCCCCCCCTGCCCCCAAGAAACCTGATAGGATGTGTAGGGTGCCTGAGGACTGACTGTAAATTATTTTGCAAGTGCCCTTCTGCTGACCCCTTGGTGGTTTTTCTGTAGCTTCTGACAAGCCATCTCAGTTGCTACCTTCTCCTAAGTTACTGCCTTCTGATAAAGATAGCAGAACCGTGGAAAGGGTAGGCAAGAACATTTATACCTCTGCTACCTTGGCTTTTAAGGCCATTAATTATCAGACATGTATAGCCAGGTACTTGTTGGCTCTCATTTCCTTCGCTTGTCAAGTGATTTCTGATCTTTAGACTCTGAAGGTAAAACTTCTGTCCTTTCCCTGTTTAGGACTTCCACCCAGGTGGCTCATCATTCCATCGTGTAGTTATGATGCAGCAGATGCTTCCTCTAGGGCTGCTGCTTTTGGGTCAGTGATGAGGAGCTATTATTGACTTCAGCTTCAACCTTTGCCTGATGATGTTACAGCTACGTTGATGGATGCTCCTCTAGATAATAAACACTTTTTTGATGAAGCTGCTGCTGTTTTAAGTCCCTTCAGTATAAGGGCAAGGCTTTACAGGAACTTAAAGATGCGTTTGTTTCTCCTGTGCATAAATTTCAGGGAAATTACCCACAATAAGCCAGCCTTTGTTCATTTGCAATCTCGCCTTCCTTCTAAAGGTAAAAAGTCTGGCAAGTTGGCTCCTCCTGCGAAGTCTACTCAGACTTCTGTGCCTCAGAAGTCTCTTTTTCCTGATGAACCGGGTGCTGTCTGACTATCCTATTCTTCCCAGCCACTTTCCTTTTTCTCTTTCACTTATCTCTCTCACTTTTCCTGTTTAGCTAAAGATTACTCCAGATTCCTGAGTTCTGTCTATTATCCGTGAGGGGTATTTCATGGTCTGGAAATCTCTTCCCCCTTTTATGGGATTTCCTCAGGAACAGCTGTCCTTCTTTCCAGGGGTGTGTCAAGATCTTTTGACTCTGTGTACTATTCAAGAGGTACCTGTGTCCCAAAGGGGGAGCGGGATTTATTCCATGATGTTTCTAGTGCCGAGGAAAGAAGGTACTTGGAGACCAATTCTAGACCCTCTCATGTAAACACTTTTTTGAAGGTGCCCTCCTTTTGAGTGCTGTCCCTTCAGACTTTGTTCCCTCTTTTGATTCCTCAGGCTTATAAGGTGTCTCTGGATCTCAAGGATGCTTATCTGTATATCCCTATTCATTCCCTGATCAGGAAGTTTTTACATGTCTCTGATGCTTCCTGGCATTTTCATTTCTCTGCTTTGCCATTTGGCCTTTCTGCTGCCCTAAGGGTATTCACCAAATGCCTCCATCCTTTGATTGCATTTTACACGCTTCAGGGGATCCAAGTCTTTCCTTACTTGGGCGACTTCCTCTTTCAGCCATCCTTTCCAGAGATCTTATTGCAAACTCTTCATTTTCCCATTTCCCTTCGGCAAAGCCTGGGGTTCACAATAAACTTCAAAAAGTCTTTTCTGACTCCGTCTCAGGACCATGTTTTCCTGGGTTGCAGGATCCGGACCGTGCCTTTTTTGGCATCCCTGCCTCCTCCCAGGGCCTTAACACTAATTTCCTTTTCTCAAACACTTCTTCCTTTGGCCTCTATAACAGCCAGGGAATTTCTGAGAGCTCTGGGGTTTATGACTTCCACCATTCCTATGCTCCCTCTGGCCAAACTCCTCATGAGAAAGTTTAAGCAGTTTCTGAAGTCAGTTTGGCTTCAACATGTGCATCCCCTTAAATTTGTAGTTCTTCATCTGTCTTGTCTGAAGAAGGAACTTCAGTGGTGGATTCATCAGTTGTCTCTGAGTCTAGGGCTCTTTCTTTATCCCCATTTTCCCTCTCAGGAGTTGTTTGCAGATGCTTCTGACACGGGATGGGGAGCAACATTTGGCTTCCTAAAGGTGCATGGTGTTTGGTCACCTCATCGACAGAAAGAGAACATCAGTGTCAGATGAGAGCTCTTCTGCTGACACTTCAGGCTTTTTATCCTCCCTTCACCCCAGGATCTCTTAAGGTGTTTACAGACAATACCACAGTGATGTGTTATGTAAACATACTGGGGGGGGGGGCATATCTCATCTTCTTTGCTGGTTGGCAGTCCTGCTGTGGGAACTTTGGTATCCAGTGTCAAGTGACTCTTCAAGCAGTTTAAATTCTCTAGGTCAAAACATTGTGGTAGACACTCTGAGCAGGTCCTTAACTCAATCTCACGAATGGATGCTTCACAGGGATGTATTTCTGGACATTGTCCACCAGTGGAGTACTCCTCAAACAGATTTTTTTGCCTCCCATCTGAACAGACAACTTCGTCTGTTTTGTGCCAGAGTCCAAGGTCTTCTAGGTTGGAAGGTGGATGTTCTGTCTTTTTTTTTTTTTGAAAGGGGATGTTTCTTGATGCTTTCCCTCCCCTTCCCCTCATTCTAAAAGTCCTGTTCAAAATTCAACAGGATGCTCCTCAAATCTTGTTGTTTCCCTTTTGGTTGAGACAGCATTGGTTTCCTCTTCTTCTGCATTTAGCCAAGGGCAATCATCACAAGTTACCTCACAGGGTGGACCTAATCATACAAGACAAGGGATCTATCATCCATCTCTACCTGCCCACTCTTCAACTGACACTGTGGGTGACAGGATTTTGATTCCACATAGATGCCTTTTTTTCTGGTGACATGCTTAGGGTCCTGAGGGAGGCCAGGAAATGCAATACTAGGAAATTCTTCTTATCCAAATGGAAATTTTTTTTTTGTTTTGTCTTTCTCTCAACCTGGATCCACTTTCTGTGGATGTTCCTTGGTCCTTCTCATCTGTGTGACTTCCTCAATGCTGGTTGGCTTATTCTTCTGTTAAGGCCCACTTATCAGCTGTCTCTGCTTATCTGCCTTTATCTCCTTTAGCTTGTAGATTTGAAGCTAAATAATTCCTTAAAGGCAACCTTCATATTAAGCCTCCCAGGAAAGCCTGTTCCTCCTCCCTGGGATCTTCAGACTATTTCTTCTTGGATCTCTAAAACTATTTATTTTTGTTATTCCTTTCATGTTAAAAGCTTTCCATATTCTGTTAGGGCTCATTCTACTAGAGGTGTTACTTCTTTTGGTACTTTTATCCAAGGATTTGGATACTAATTCTATTCTTGAGGCAGCTACTTGGACTTCAGTGCATACATTTACTAAGTACTACAAGTTAGATGGACACTCCGGAGCTAGAGCTGGTTTTGTAGGGCCATCTTTCATGGCCTGCTAGAGGGCCCTGCTGGTAGTTCCTCCTCCCTGTATTCTTCCTGAGCTAGAAGGCTCTGCTGGTACTTCCTCCTCCCTGTCTTCTTCCTGAATTTTGGCACTCTTCCCTAATGTACTGAAAACGGCGACACTGATATGGAAGGACGTAGTACAGTTGTATAAAATCTTATCATAACGGTAGATGTCTTTCTCTTCACGGTTGGAAATATTCGCTACCTCCTTCCTCCCCTGGTCCATTTCTCTTCTGGATGGTACTGACTACCTCTTTTTTCCTTGGACTGACATTACTACTGGGCCTCTCGCTTCTGAACTGGTACATCTGGGCATCACCTTTATGCCTTAGGCTACGCGAGGAGCATAAGCTTGACATATGGCATACCTTAAAGCAACCTAAAGGCTTTGGTATACTGGCTGGACATTAGGTTGCCCTTGGAAAGGGATCCCTAGTGTAATGAATACTGCAACAGTGAAGAGAGGAATATCTACCATTACACTAAGATTTTGTACAGCTGTACTTTCAGTCCTATTATTTATGCAAACTTTACCTCTTTTCTCTTCTTTCAGTTGCATGTTAACATTAGTTCCAAGATGCTTTGCATTACATTCCTTTTATAAGAAATTCAGATGTTTTTATAAGATTTTTTTTTATTTATCTGTACCATGCCCCATAATTTGCTCTATTTACCGCACCAGTGGTATTTATAAAGGTGTCTATATCAATGCTTATTGAAGGCTGATAACATCGAACGCTAGTTGATCGACCTGTAAAGGTCACACAACTAAAATAGCAAAGAGAGAGAACAGCAATTTTTTCCCCTGGGGAAAAAAATGCTGGGCCATTGTCAGGAGTTTGCCATTTCCTCCACTGTGGTGCGATCCGTAGTTGATATGTTTAAGTAGGGGGGGGGGTGAAGCCCCCCACTTTATGTTGTGTTTTATTTATTTTTTTGCGGAACAGAGTTTTTTTCCCCTGGGCAAAAAATCTCTGTTCGGTTTCTTCGCTATTATGGTTGTTAGACCTTTTGTCGTCTATCAACTGGTGTTCGATGTTATCAGCTTTCAATTTCTGACTCCTGTGACTTGTGTGTTGCAGACTTCAAGGCATTCACTTTTTTCCCCATATTTACATGATAGCCTTATGTTTGCAGAATCTTACTATACTTGTCAAGATTCTCATACCTCTGCCAAGAAACTCCTCCTCTGTTTGGGGTTACAGGTGAACTTGCAGAAAGCATTCCGTATTTCCTTATTACAGAATATTTTTTCTGGTATGTCATTTGGATTGCTGTCTGGAAGTTTTTTTTTTTTTCCCCCCTTAGACAAAACAGAACTGGGCAAAGAATTATTCCTGAGCTTGTTCAGTCATTTTCTGACAATTTCCAGGAAATTTCTCAGGAGCTTGATTTTAAGGCTTGCATCATTATTATGACTCCCTTAGCCATACCTCACCGGCGAATAAATTCAGTGATAGTCTGGAAATAGCATCTGCATCCTTTATCTTTCAGCACCCAGTGCAGGGCTTTGTCTGCTGGGACTTGCTTCATGGATGGATCAGTGTCTATAGACTCAGGTTTTCCCTTCTCCCTTAACCCTCCAGGTCAGTCTGTAACATCTGTTGTTTCACACTTTATTAGGGTGCCTATTTCAAAAGTTGTGAAAGTGCAAGGTCTGTCAAACAGAACTGACAAAAGTACATAAATGTCAGAAAGCTGGCAGTAATCAGTGCTTTAAAAGCCTTAATCCATCTCTGGTTTACTGGACTTATGTGATTTGTCGCAGACAGCACCACAGTTATATGGTATATAATCTTTCTCAGAGTGGTATCAGTTCTTCCATTATTTGCAGACTTGCTTTGGTTGTCTGGGAGGTAGCAGTTGAGCTCAAGGACTCTTCAAGCTTCATACATTCTGTCAGACCAAAACATTTTAGCAGGCAAACTTAGCAGGTCCCGGACGTATGTCTGAAATGGAAACTGTACTCTGGGAGTCTTCCAGGAATTGATCCAACTGTCTGAAACATCTAAATTAGATCTGCTTTCCACCTTTCAGAACAGACAGAGACTTTCTTTTCCATAATCACTTATAGTCTGTCCTGAAAGACACATTTTCTCATTTCCATTGACAGGAATGTCCCCCCCCACCACCACCAACCCTATTCACCGATATCAAAGGTCCTTCTGTAGATCTAGACAGACTCTCAATAGAAAGTGGTGGTGACTCTCCAGTCCCCCACCCCACAGTGGTTCTCCTTTCTGTTGGCTGAGGGCATTTACAACAGCCATCCTCATAGACTGGATTTTCTCACACAATACAGTTTTTTTGTGACCCCCCCCCCCCCCCTTGGATACATTTCATTTGACTGCATGGACGTTAAGAGTTTTGATACCTTTAAGGCACCTTCTTTCTGAGGATGTGCTTCAAGTGCTGAAGGAGGCTAAAAATTGCTACTAGAACCATCCTCTAAAGGTCCCATCCCTCCAGAATCTACTCCAACCCTATCTCACCACCAGACCACTACAATCCAGCAACAAAAATGAATTACAGGTTACTAGAGCCAATAACACTGCTGGAGAAGCACTATTCTTCAGCGCTATAGCCAAATTATGGAACACCCTTCCCCCGACAATAACCTGTGTACCATCATGCTCCCACTTCAAAGCTTTACTTAAAGAGCACCTAAAAACATGCTGGCTATGCCCTTGTAACTCTCCCCTTTAACTTCTCCCACTCCATCTACCCTCTACTTCTCTTCCACCCCACAAACTACCTTTGATTACAGCAAGCTCTTGATACTTCCATGCCTATCTACTTATTATACGGCAGTAACTTCTTCTTATAACAATTGTTAATATCTGCTATGACTTCATGGATGGAACAGATGCTAGTTATCTACTGAATGTACTTTGTTCTTCACCTGTAACTATGTTTGTAATATTTTAATTGCTAGGATTCTTCATTTGTAACTATGTCTGTAATATTTTAATTTGTGGAGCTTTTCTCCACGGGCCTCAGCTGAAAATGGACCTGCGTCCAATCAGACATTCCCGATCAACAAATGTAAATAAATAAATAAACATAATTTATGTGCAAGTGGAAAAGATTTTCTTGTTGGTGCCATACTAAGAGCCCGAAGTCCCTTTTAAGACCAGGATGCATCTGATTCTTTTTTGTTTGTGTGCATTAGTTTCAGTTGGCCCCTCTTACTCTTTCAGTTGGCTTTATCTGGTGGCATCCTGCTTGTCTGCCTTTAGGTCTCTCATCCAGTTTTTTATTGTCCTCAAGAAAGCAGTCTTTGAAAGGGATTTTTTCATGTTTGTTCGTTTTATTATTGGGTGGTTCCTCACTGGAATCTTTAATCTTATATTTGAAAAACTTACACTTCCTACTTTGAAACCAGCTGAATAGGCTGTCTGAGATTTTTAAACTGGGAAACTTATTCTCATTGCTGTAACATCTGTAAGAAGAGTAGTTTCAAGATGCTATGGTGAGTCTACCCTACCTGCTGTTTCAGCAGGACATGATTTCTTTGAGAACCAATCCTTCCTTATGCCTTTAGTGGTTTAGAGTCTAAGCCAATATTTTCATCTCTGTGTATTCTTTCCAGAGACTAAAAATAAAGAAGATAGAATTATTTTTACTACTCATGATTGGGCAGTTCAGATACTACTTGGACAGTACAAAATCTTTCAGGAAGGCTGATCAGCTATTTGTTTCCTTGAAGGTATGAATAAAAAGGACAAACGGTGTCAATCAGACAATTTCCAGAAGGTTACCTGTTATTACGTTCTGTTATTCTCATCATTGCAGGTCACTTCCAGGCGAGGTTAGGGCGCTCTCAGTCTACCAGATTCTTGGTCTCTTGTGTGGCTTTTCGAAAAGGGGTGGGCTCAAAGTATTCTAGTGATACTTTTCAAAGCATTGTGTACTAGACTCCTCTTCCAGGTCCAGAAATACGTTTACTAGGACCATTGTCCAGGAGCTCCTGGATTTTTGAGTTTTCCTACTCCCTGTTTTATTTAAGCTATGGTAATGTGCTCTTTTAGCCTGAGCCACTGCAAACTGTGATCTGATGTTGAACATAGCACAGTCGTGTAAGTATAACATATTATAACAATAGATGTTCTAATAGGTCACTGTTGCAGTAGTGTCTCCTCCCTCCATCCCCCACATTTAGTTTTTCATGCTTTGGCTAGGGTATGAATATATGTACTCTTGTGTATATAGTTACATTTGTTTTAATTTTGTAGCATTTTCCTTTCAGGGCTGTAGCCTCCCTTCTTGAGGCAAGATAGCACTGAACGTTTTGATGCTTTAAGTGCCCATTTTATGTGGCTCTGTTTGGGCCAGAGGCACTTGCAGGGTACACTTATGTTTTGAAAGCTGTCCTGTTGGTCATATCCTTGGCATAATATAATGCGTTGTAAATTAGGCTACTGCAACAGTGATATATTAGAATTTCTACTGTTATGGTAAGTTTGTTATATAACTGTACTTCCTCCACCATTACCTTTGATTTTGCTGATTTCAGCATATTATTTCCATTCTGAATGACATTGCTTTATCGACGTACCTAATGAGTGTGGACACTCAGAATAAGTCTTGACATCTAGCACCCCATCCCTCTTCTACTCGTCATTATGAACTCCCACACTACCCTCAGCCTCTCTCTCTCCTTCTCATATGTAGTGCATTATCAATTGTTTTCCTCTTTTTAAATATTTTCCCTGAGGCAACCATCAAAAAAACTGCCCTGGATAAAGAAATTGGGGAAGTATAAACACTTTATAGCACCTGTACCCTCTGATTTAACCTTAGGGGTATCCACTAATCCAGTAACTTTTTCCCTTTGCTGTACACCATCTCATATGTCTCATGAAATGTTTCCTTTTATCGATTTCTTCAACTATACTCCCAGGTACTCAAATTAAATGCATCCCACTGATATGAGAAGTTACCCAACAATTTCCATTGGGACCTAAAGTTTATTACTAATGCTTTGGCTTTATCCTTATTAACCTTGCACCTTCTTAACTTACTAAAATGCCTTCAGAAACATCCACAGTACTAATAAATTCTCCTGTGGTTACACAGATTTAATCAAAACATTATTGGAAAATAAGGTTAAGTTATGGAGACTGCCTCCCCATTACCTTCTTATTACTGAACTCCTAAGCACTGTTACAAGGAGCTCCAACTGTTTAACAAAAAGCAGCAGAGACAGAGGACATTCCTGTCTAGTTTCCTCTGCAATACTCTCCTTAAACTGTCTCACCCAAATCCTAACTATTGTTTCCTTTGCATACGATTTCTCTATCAGGGTAACCACCCGTGTGTGGAATTCAAGTGAAACATTTACCCTAGTACCTTACCTGATTTGATCATATGCGTTTCTGCATCTAGGGGCATAATTGCTAACCCTCTTTGCCTTATCTGGGCATCTTGCATGATAATTAAATATCTGATAATATTTACCCCCCCCCCCCAGAAAACCACTCTAATGAGTATTTATAATTTGAGTCATTAACTGTGCAATTTGAACCACTAAAACTGACATAAAAACTATAGTCATGATTTAGGACCAGTATGAGTCCATAGGAGGACAGGTATAATGAATTCCTGTCTTTCTTTTGAGTAACCATAACAACTGGTCCTCTCCAAGATCGCAGTGGAGCCCTGTCTAAGCACCTCATTAAAAATCAACTGCCAGCTATTTATTATTTTCCTTATTTAATCGCTAGACTTTAATCAGTATCCCATCACTTCCTGGCATTTTATCTGTATTTATCCTCTTCCAAACCTCCTCCAACACCTCTCTAGTAGTAGGCCACTTAACACCAGTTTCTCACCATTCTAACAGGTATGTCCGTTCCACTTGATATAAATGAAACGGGGTCTTACTTTCATCCTCCATAGTCTCCTCCTCCTCTGCATATAGTCTGACATAATACTTCCTAAGTTCCTCTAAAATATTCACCAATCTCTCTCTTTCCCACATCTTTCATTTATCAGTTTAAAGACCCCCCTCACCTTCAACCTCCTGTTGTCTAAGCGTCACTGCTACTACCTTTATTGCTTTGAGTAAGTTACTGAAATATAGGTTTTCCATCCCACCTGTTTTTATCCCTTGGTCCTTATCTTCCTTCCTTTTCAGCCTCCTCTTAATTTCTCTCATTCTGTTCATCACATTATTTGTATCTCTACTACCAGCTACTGCAACTTTACCAGATCCTTTATTAACCACTGTCTAACCAATTTCACTTTGCACCATTTCTACTTCTCACATTGCTCTTCTCGTAACTTAATCAACTTTTTGCAATCGTCCATCTTTCTTTTGTCCAACGCCCTTCCTGTCCTACTACTTCATCCTGCTGAACCTGCTCACTTCATTGCCCTTCCCAGTTCCTATTCACTGTGCACCCTGGAAATCTCCACTGCCTAGGCAGTGATTCCTCTGTCCCTAGTCAAACCTTAAACTTTATTATCACATGATTGGATACAGCGAGTGGTTCACTGATCATTTCACCTAATGAACTTAGCTCCTCTACATTTATATATGTAGTCCATTATGTAGAGGACAAAAGCACTAAACTGACGTTTTCACTGACTTTTTAATTGCTTTTTATTTTTTTATTTAAGATTAAAATTGTATTTTTATAACTTCTTCTGGTCCTGTGTGGTTTGCCTTTTACATAATGTTGGATTGTTCTCGGTCGTGGAGCTTTATTCTCTGTCTACCCTTTAGCATCTTTCATATCTTGGTAAGTAATAGGTGAAAGCTGGTATGTCATCCCACCCATGACAAACAGGCCAAATATCTTGCTGTCCTACCAAACTAGTAAAGTTTGTCATGAACTTCACATCTTAGGTTACTCTCTAATGTCTAGGCCCCCTTCAACATCTTTAAAATTTATTACACAATTCTGATCACCAGGCTTGCCCATTACTGAAACGCTACTATTTTCTGTGCTAAAATATTTTTAATGGTGTTAACAGAAGCTCTTGATGGAATGTATAGAAACACTTCCAGTACTCCCCTGTCCCATAATTGACCCTTCATCTTGCAGTGCATCCCGTTTTATCACCAAAGGTGTCTTTTACAAATAAAGGGGTTCCTCTCTGCACCAAGTATAACCACCAATCCCTTCCTGTCCTTCCACTGAGATTGTGTCAAAACTTAAAACCTCCCCTTTTTAACTTTAGATGATCCACCTTCAAGCTGTGGGTCTCCTGTAATTCCATAATGGTTGTCTGCTATCAGTTTCTGTACCTAATCACCCTATACATCTTAACCAGGTTTGTGAATCATTCACATTCCAGATGACACCCACATTTTTTGCACTATTCTGTCTGCTATATCCTTAACCTAAAGCTCATCACCCCTCTTTCAAATATCCAACCTTCTGTTCACATTGTGGTTTCTCAAATCCAACTTGCTACTCTCCCCTTCAGTTCACTGTTTTAACTTGGCAAGCTCCAGATTTTACTCCTGCCGTATATGTCCCTCTCCACTACCTTCTTTTCCATTTCACTTCTGGTTTTCTGTACTAAAATCTAGCCCCTTCTCTCTTTCCCACCCCACCCTTCAACTGTATACAACATGCTCGTGCGCACACACACGTGCTCGCGTGCACCTGCTTAGCTGGAGTCCTAAACCCTCTATTTCCCATAGTGCTCCACACATGCCCTATCTTTCTCGTAATTGACAATTGCTTTATTATGCAGTCAGACATCCTGTCCGTTTATTTATTTAAACTTATTTACCAGGGTAGAACACTCCATCACTCCCTTCAGGTTCTGTATCCTCTGCCTGTCACTAGCCGGTTCTTAGCCTACCACTAGTCACACCAGGAAGAGCCAACAAAATAAGAACCACAAAAAGAAAAAAAGTAACGGACTAAAATGTAACAGATGCAGCAAAAACAATCCTTGCACCCGCCTGACATATGCATATTTAACTTCCACAAATTCAACACCCCCATTAAAATTTGTGTAATAAAATCTAATGCTCTTTAACAATGTAGAACATCCTGCTTTGTTAGCACAGTCCTCTGGTTGCTTTTTTACAAAATGTAGAACTTTTACCACAAGGATCAAAACATTGTGCGGGTGGGTAGTTGACCTCTCACCCATCAGTCAGTATTCACTGCATTAAAATAGCTACAGGGTCGCATATGACTAATATTCAGACTGACCACAACACTTCTTTATGGCCACCATGTGCTTCCCTGCCAAGCAGAGGAAACAGTTACAGGAATTCACAAACAATATAAAATATTTTCAGATTTGTCTCATGATCAGCTCTCCAAACATAGTAGAATCCTCCATTTTCACATCTTCCATGTAATGCTGCAAAGCTAACATTATTATCCCATTGTCAGGTTGACCAGTCGTTTATGTGCCAGTCCAGAAACTCATGCAATCACTTCCTGAAAACTCATTCAGTCACTTCCCCTTCAGCCACAGTTCAAGCAGGATATCATGCAGCCAAGATAATTTTCCTTTGATTTAAAGCCACCGAGTACCACCTACCACCATCCCTGCTAAAAACCACACAGTATAAAACAATAAATATCACGCCCATATAGGCCTGCAGTTTCAGTCTTTTCCTATTATTCTGCTTCTTGCTGCCCTGATAGTCGTCACTCTTTCATTAGATCTCTCCATTTAAATAATGGAAGAATTTCTGTTTCACACTCCTTTGAACAGTTCCCCTTGGAATTCTCACTCTCATTGCTGTCTATATATTTATCTGCTGTCTCTTGCTATAGCTCTTAGTGTTGATAATTTCCATTCAACATCTGGTTTATTGGCCTTTGCTGTATTTAGAAAGCCAACCCTTGGACTGCAAAAGTCTTAGGTGCCGGGGGGGGTGGGGGGTGGGGGACTCTTAGATATGCAGGGTAAAGCGATTTCTACTTCAGCCACTCTGCTTGCAGACTGATGCAAGATTTCCTCTCGCCTTTCGAATTTCAGCCAAAAAGTCCATGTCATTATACACATTGGGCTGTCCAGCCAACAACACCTTACCCTGATTTCATATGTCAGTTAAAATTCTTTTTCTTTAAATCATGTCTGGTGCAGCACAACAATTGAGCTTGCCTTCCAAATCAAGTGCCGGCAACAGGTCACCAAGTAATTCTGTGTGCTTGTTACCACCATAATCTCCTCCAGTGGAAAACCATTCAATTTACTTAGCAACTCTATTGTAGAACATTCATTCCCTTCAGATGTGGCAGACACACCCACAATTTTAATATTTTTCCTCTAAGATCACTCCACAAAATCAACTAAGTTGTTCTCTGTGAAGTCTAGCTACTTCCACCCTCGCTCTTAGTTCCATTCCACATTTTCATTTGTCAATAACTGCATATCAGCAGAGTGTTCATTCAGTATTTGATCTGCCTTATCCAGCTTCTTATGTCTCTCGAAAGTCTCCCACAGCATTAGTTTACATTTCTTTTATTTCCATCCAGATGGTGTTACGGGACACCCTGGACCCCTCCAGTCTTTCATAAGCTGTAACTAGGTTCCCTGACATTCTTTCTTCCTTTTCTAGGTCTGTAGTCTTAGACTTTGATTCTTGCGAATTTACACTTCCAATATTTTTTTTAAATATTTTTTTCCTCATTCACATTCCTAGGTACTGCACACAACTCAAAAAGCATACAAACAAACATTTACTGAATATTGAGCTCACAGTTAACCTTTTTACCTTGCCTGGGACAGAGTAGGACTGTATATGTGAGAAGTAAAGCACTATACCAGAAGTTCAGCTTGATTTTATTTAAAGAGTAAGACACAGTCCGGTATGATTTATTGTCAGATAAGAACTTGTACCTTACGTCTTTAGCATGCAAAGCTTACTATAGTAGACAATAAACCACACCTCAGAAGTGCCTTATATATTTAGTTTCTGCTGTGTCATGTTCTTGCACTTTTGTTTGTTGCATTTAAGAGGAGAAAGGGTAACAGAATACTACTGTCAAGAAAATGTGAAACTGAATGCCTGGCATTCCCAGACCTTTGTAGGTATCCGTGCAGTTTCTGATTGCTCAGTGCCCTGAAACCAGTGCACAAACATTCAAATGCCTTATTGAAACAGTGACTTGAACTTTACAGGCATTAGTTTCTTATAAGGAATGGTACTCTTCTTTTACACGTAGAAACTTTAACAAGGATACTGTATTCCATATTTGACCATCAACAGAATCTGCAGTAAAATCCTAATAATTATTGAATGTTTCCAGAGTCAATGTTTGAGATCGAATTTGCTAGGCTATATTGCCTCTCTTTAGCAGAAAGAAAATTCAGGCATTCATGTGAGTAGAATTCTTAGGTCACTCTTGGACTGGCTAAGATTTTTCAAGTTCACGGCTGTTGACTCGTTTTTGTAATTTACATTTTCATTCAGCCTGATAATGTTGGCCTACAGTGTGTGTGCCATAGAGTTTGATTATTTCTGATTAATGTTGCTGCAGTTACCTGTGTCAGTATTAGTCATTTCAGTTGGGTGACCATTATAGTTGTGTATTCTGGTTGGTCATTTTTGCAGCTGAGACTTTCTATTATCACTGATTTGTATACATCATATGGTAGATGGATGTGTGGAATTTTGACTGAAATTATAATCACACACTTTAAATTAAATTTGTGCCTATACTTAGAAGCTGTTACGTACTTGGCAGTGTGCAGTTAGATAGAATGGACTAACAGTGGAGCAGAGTGCTAACAGGAAAAGTTTTGAAGGGTGAAGCTTTGGCGAGCACAGACATAAATTCACATGAAGTGGTACACTTATTACCTGCAGGATGTTATGCCTGCACCTTTGCTGCATGCAGAGGAAGTAAAATGCAACCTAGCTGTTGTCAGTGAAGTTTTGTTGCTCTTTGGAATGGAGTTTAATAAACCCCTGTGTGGAAGTATAAAGCCATTAATCAGAAATGAAGAGCACAGAATGTTAGGCAAAATTGTGTTGGCGTCTGTGGTGGGTTATTTCAGACACACATTGCTGTTGCTCAAAATGGCAAAAATTGCTTGGGTGACATTATATGCTGATGACTTCATGATGTACAGAAATGAGCAACATCATTGCTGTCTCTCTATACATCTGCAGTTGGGAAAAAAAGTGTGGGTTAACAACATGGGGAGTGATTCAAAAATAAAAAAAAGTGCAAGGATCCAGTGCCACCGTAAGTTTGTACACTAGTTTCTTTGCAAATAGTGGCTGAAACTAAATAGCTAAGATGCTAGAAGTGGCATCTCTTTCAGCTAAAAAGGGTATGTTAGAGGCTGCTTTTACAGCCAGAGTCTGTCACAGTGTGTGATATCACCCTCTGCATCCCAGAAGTTGTTGACTAATCCTAAAATACCTTCACCTGTTCTGCAAGTGCATCATATGGGAGCTTGTAGATATGTATCATCCTGACATAGAATCCAGTGGGATGTGTGGGTAGCATTGACTGTCCTTGCTACAGGAATCTTACATTAGTCATCAGAGGCATCTGCATAACAAGTACTACACCATTCCTTGACATTATGTTTCCAGTATCTGGAGGTGTATGTGTGTTTCCCATGGAGCACAGTGGAAAGAAACTATGCTATGCATGTGTTCTGTAAAATAACTAATTTCCCTGAGGTTCTATAGGCCATTGATTGCCTCCATATCTCTGTAAAGGCCATACTTTGCCAACGTGGATCTTGATACAGTAACCTTGAAGAGGGTATGCATGACCTCAGCTGCCAGGTGGTATGCAGTGTATCGGGTATTGTATACACTGTGTCTGTGTACCATCCAGGCAGCTTGCACAATTCCCACATTTGGCACATTTCTGGCCATTATCAGCAATTTATGTGGGATGTTAGGACTGTCTTATTGGTGATGTCTGATGTGCTCTGGAGCTATGGCTCACGGCACAGCAATTCACAGAGTACAGCTGAGATGCAGTATTACTACTGCTATATTACAGACCTACAGCAACATGCTTTTGGACTGATGAAGGCCCGCTTCTGCTGCCTAGTTTCCTCTAGCAGTGCTTTGCTTTCTGCTTTAGAGATCTGCTTTAAGATATTTACTGTGTGTGCAGTTCAGAATCTGTAGCAGTTTGCCACAGCACTGGCAACAAAAGTGGTATCTGGTTCACAGTTGCAGACCAGATTATACACAAGAAAGTTAAAACTGAGACATGTAGTGCTACACCTATACTGTGCTGTATAGTGCATTGACTGGCACCCTATGCATCATACATTTCCACTCATGTATCACAGCAGTGAGGGCAGGGTGTAGTTGTCATTGTATGCACATGTGGGAAGGGGCATGGTGATGTTGATCAGCAACAAGCACCTTGGTGGAGAGTGAACTGAGGATGTGGAGAGGAGTGTCTGACATGGCTGGATGATTCAGGGGAGCTGGTGTACTGTGCAGGAAGGGGATGCTGCTTCCTGAGGAGATAGGTGTCCAGCTATAGTAGGCATATGCTCAGAATGGGTTTCAGAAGACATGGCTTCAGCATATGTGATTACACTGTGTATATGTTGCTGTGATGGCTGTTGTGGCATCCTGTGAATGTAATTGGCCATTGTGTCCCCTCGAGGAAAGTCATGAGCAACAACTACTGCTAACCACCTGCGGGTGATGCGGAGGAGGTAGCAGTATGTGACTGGGACTAACCTCTCCTGTGCTAAGATAGTACTGATGCACAAGTACAAAACCATGTCATTGTATGTTGAGTCAATTAAAGCATGTCCTCATTTAATGGCTTAGCTAGTGCTTTATGTGGTGTTTCCCCAGTCTCTGGAATAATCTTCCATTATATATAAAACAGTGATACCCTTGCTTCCTTTAACGCAAACCTAGACAGTGAGATCAGTATCCATAATTTCATCCTTGATTTTTTCCCCCCACTTGGAAGTGTAGGTTGTGTCCTTTTGGGAGTAGGTATTGGCAAGGTAGAAATGGTCCTTGTGCTGTCTCTGGCTTGGAAATGCTATGAATGTGTGAACTGAATGTCAAATCTGTGAATTGTATTTTGATCTCTCTGTAAAAATGGGGATTTTTTTTTCACTTTTGCTTTTAGCACTGAATTGCATATTTTGAAGTATGAATACCTTACTTAGAGACAGTAGATTTCATATGATTGGTATGGTGGGCTTTTCTGTTTTTTTTCTTTTTTATTGAGGGGGTTCTGTAAAAGTCTGTTTTCTTATAATGTTAAAGTATGGGGTTTCAGAGAACTGTCAGCAAATTCTTGTTGACCGGGTCCCATTTTGACTCCAGAAACTGAATCTAAATGTTAAAACCTACTGCAAAGCGCTCCCAAAGATCCGATTGTGTAGTGAATAGTTGCATAGCTATAATTTTCCTACCAGTGATAACAGTTTATTAAGACCTGACATTTAGCACTGTCTTTTTATGTGGGGATGGGGATGGGGGCTGAGGGTAAGAGAGTAAGAAACTGGATATTCTTATTAATCTGGATAGTAAGATACAGTCAGTGAAAATGTTGTCAGGGTATATTTCTATTCACTGGATGATAATGTATGGAAAGAAATTAACTGAACTGTTTTTAAAGGAAGAGGCATTGGATCAGGGGAGCATGGGGTTGTCTGATTTAAAGAAGCACATCAAGGCAGTACATTTAAAACTGTTATGCTTGTTTTATGTAATATTACTAACAGAGGGATATAAACTGAAATGGATAGAGGTGATGATGAGACAAAGTGTGGCTACTGTCAGAGATAGAGAGAGATTGATTAACGGGAAGCAAGTATTGGGGGAGAATGAAAAATAGCCAGGTAGAACTTTAGGTATGTCAAATGTCAGGATACTGAAAATAAGCTTGCAAAGGGATGGCATAAGGAGATTTTGCTGATATGGTTACCAAAGAAAGGGTTAGAAAGTAGGCATGAAACCGGGAGAAGTAGCTGGAGGAAATTAGCCAGAATATAGTGAGGTACTTTAAGCAAATTTTCTAGGGAAATGGGAAGCTAAGAGAACGGGAGAAAGCAAACAAATTGGTTGTATTACATGATAGAGTGATAGTAGAATAGCGATAGAGAGAGAGAAGGAGGAGTAATAGGCAAGTGGCCGTCTCTGGTAGAATGTTTAGTGGAACCAAGAATGGGTATGACTGTAAAACATGGATAGTTAGCAGGGTGTACAGATTTACATAATGTAATTATAAAAATCAATCTGCATAGTTCAGACAAGATTGGGAGAAAAGGTTGAGTGTGCCAGTTTACAAAGAATGAGTGGCGGTAAATGTTGAGGGCTTCAACATTTGTGACTAAACCAAGACAATTCAGGATATGCTCTTGAAAGTGCTTGCATATATATTTGTTATACCCAAATTAGATGGCAAAGGATCTATCCCTGCAGGTTCAGATTAACTGTTGGAGGTATGTGGCGAGTGAGTATTTTTAGGATTGTGCAGAGTTGATGGCATTTAAAGACTCATTTCAAAATACTTTATAGCAGATGCTGGGTTTGCAGGTGGAAGTTAGTAAAGAGATGATGCTGCAGAGTTGAGGAAGGAGATTTAAAATGTCAGGACAATGATAATGCCTTTTTAATTTTTCTTATGCTAGCAGCCAAAAAAACAAAAACAAAAAAAAAGCAAACAATAACTAGAAATCAAAAAACAAGTGTTAGACTGACCTTTGAAGACATCCTAGGTAATATAAAGGAAATAAAGCAGTTGGAGAGGGAAAAGAACAAGATGCCTACCCTTAATTGGAAATTGTGGGACCATTGATCTTTTATTGGGGAATAGAGTGATGGGGAAGAAAGGAAAGTTTGTGGGAGCTGTAAAAGTGCACAAAAAACAAAAGCATAGTGAATGACATGTAGGATTTTGACTGGAAAAATTCTTTATTTAAAAAGTTAATTAAAAAAAAAGAAAATGAATATGTAAATTCAGTAAGTATGCAATTATAGGATTCACTTCAGAAGCTCGAAATACTGAAATCTCGAATTTCAGTATCTCGAGCCCAAGAAGTCGAATCCACAAAACAACGAAAAGTAAAAAACGCGAAATTCAAAACCTCGAATACCGCAAGTTTTGAATTTCGCATTTTTACTACACACACGCACACACACACACACACACACACACACACACACACACACACACCATCCACCACACACACACACACAATCACTCTACTACATGAAAGCAGGGGGGCAAGCCCCCTTGCACCCCCCATGTGGGGGGCTGTGCACCCCACAACTCTCCTACATAAATATTCTCACTCCGAGGTCGCACTACATACAAACACACACAAAACACCACCACACAAGCTACTTTCTCTTTGCACATACACATCGCAGTAACAAAACACACGGACACACAGCACAGCCCCTACCCAAACCCCTTAACGCACAAACACACATACACACTTACCTGAATACATGACCATAGCAGAACTTTAGAAGTGCAAAATTCAAAACCTCTGATATTCAAGGTTTTGAATTTCGCGCTTCTAAACTTTTGCTATTATGTGGATTCGGCTTCTTGGCTCGAAATACTGAAATTCGACATTTCAGTATTTCGAGCTTCTGAAGGGAACCCGCAATTATAATATGGTGATAATTTGGATACATGATGTTTGATAAGCTGAGTAAGGCTATGTTAGAAAAGAAAAAGAAATTTTAGAGATTAAAGACAGCATGCCAGATTTCTGTTTTTAAGAGTCATTTTCATATAGGTCCTTGAACACTGCAAGCTGTTTTGAAGCCAGAAGGGAGAAAATAATTGAAAAGGTGGAAAGGCTGGATTCTGGCTTTTGGGTTAACTCGTTACACCATAATGATGCTTCCAGGTGTTTCTGCAGTTACATCCTACTGATGCCTTTAGGCGTCCAGTATTGCTTGCTTATATTTGTATTAATAATTGCAAAACCAAGCTACGTGCAAGAATACACAATGACAGATCTCTGTCTAATGCAGATAAAGTGATTTTAATTGCTGTTCATTTAATATTGATTTATATTATTATAAATGTCATGTTTGTCTAAATATATCAAAAACTTAGTAGCACAGGTGGAGCTGCTTTGCCTCATGTGAAAGCTGTCAGCTGGATGAGCAAACCTTTGCTGACAGCATGTCTGTAACTTGAGTGGTTGCTGAAATATTTTGTTTACAAATATTATTAATTTAGTAACTACTTTGTTATTGTGATTTATAGCATCTAGTTTAAGACCTAGAATATAAAGAATACTGCCACTCTAAAAATAGTTTTTGCTGAACAATTTCATATGTACATTTCTTTAGTAACCCCATATGGTTCCAGAGACATGAACCTTTGCTTGAAATGTGAGGACATAATTTGATTTTATCAAAAAGCTTAGGCTCCACCCATCGGAAGTTGCAGTGCAAACTTCTAGAGCTCCACTGCAGGGAATGAGTTAAATGAGAAACAACACAGATGAAAATAGAATGTAAACTGAGAAAATCTAACACGAGAAATTTTTTGTGCAAAAGCTTACTGTAACTGGTACAAGTGGAGATGACTGGCACACCTTTAATTGTGATGGTCTGAGCATGCATTTAGCTAATGTGGGCAAAATTGTTGGGTACCTTATGGACAGCTATATTGTGTGTGTGAGTCCTGAGAAATTTTTTTTCTCAAGATTGTTACCTATATCAATGTTGTCTGTGCTTGTGAGGATTATATAGATAAAGCTGTCAAATCGTGTACATTATTGCAATTCTAGCATCTGACAATAGCACTGATGTATTGCAGTAAAAGCACATAAACTTCACGAGTCAGTTTACATTTCTGTTTAACTCTGTATTTCTTAAATTTTGGGTGTTTTTGTATAATATAAGACTTTAATTTTTTATTCTGTAGATGTTGTCTCTCAACAGGTTGCTGTGTTATGACAGCAATATTATAGATGCCATACATTCTGATAGATGTGGTACTTTTCCTTGCCGTTCTTGTAACCAATGCAAATATATAGCTAATTCCAACAGCTTTACACATCCAGTAACAGAACGCATTTATGCATTTAGACACTATGCTGATTGTAAATCCACCAATGCTATTTATGTAGCAGAATGTCAACAATGTAAACAGTTCTATGTTGGCAAGACAAATAGGTGTTTAAGAGAGCGTATTAGGGAACACATCTATGCCATCGATAGGAGTAATACAACTAATGCCTTGGCGCAACATGTTATTGTTAATGGACCATCACATACTTTTAAATTTAAGGTTTTGGAATTGGTTTTGAGAAATGGGAGGCTAGGTAATATTAAGAACTTCACGGAAGGAAAAGAAGGGAAGTGGATTTTGAAACTTCAAGCCCACAGATATGGGCTTAATGACAGAGTTACCCTGAGGCCGTTTTTGGCCAACAGATCATTAAAGCATTAGGAGTAATACTATATACTTATGTATTTTTATCAATTATAGACGCTCCAGTGATTATTTTATTTTGCATTGTTCTTTATATGTGTATGTATTCCTTTAAATGCCTTTTAAATGTGTTAGATGTATTTAATGCTTTGATTCACTGCATCTGAATGGGTGATGATGTCATTTCCTATATTTAAACTCTGTGGTTTTTGACTGCCTTTGATGTCTGAAGAAGCGTTGTTTTAAACGTGAAAGCGCTTACCTTACTGCAGTTTTTATACTTTTGTCTTTCTAGCCATATTAAATGTTGGATTTTATGGATTTGTGGTGTCCTCATTGAACAAGCAGCTCGTGGTGCACTCCTCTGTTATTTTCATTTTCTTTAGTGCTTTTGTGAACTGAGGGTGCCTTACCTAGCAGTATTTGTTTTTTCCTCAGTTTACATTTCTGTTTAACTCTGTATTTCTTAAATTTTGGGTGTTTTTGTATAATATAAGACTTTAATTTTTTATTCTGTAGGTGATGTGATCAACCTCTTGAGTGTTGGATTGTAGATGGGGGGGGGACAGGTGTCAGTTGTCCTCAAATCTTCGTGTTAACATCTTAGTAAAATTGCCCTTCCTTTGTTTAAATACCGTTACTGAATTATCATTTAGGACATAGGTAAACATACATTCCTATAAAAGAAAACAAACCATATTAACATGTTTCCTGTTACAAACATTATACATCACATATATTCTTATATATAATTATCAGTCCAACATTACATAAATTGCTCAATTCCTGCCTTCTCTTAAACCTCACTCCTCCTCCAAAATATGATCTGGGATGTATTTGTTCACACACTTTACATTTTTTTTCTTTCTAATTTGCTCCTAATCTTTTCTAAAGGTCCCATGTCCAGTTCTTTTATCTCTGTTACAATATTCAGTATTTCATGTACAGTTGATTTAGACCTTGATTTCCATTTGCTTTTTTGGCAGCTACCACAATTAAAGATAACAAAGCATTACTATGTTTAGGCATTTCAGATCCAGTATCCCAACCCAAAAAAAAATGTTTTCCTTGGTTACACCTGTTTGCTCACCCAGTGCTTCTGAACAGAGTACTCTGTAGGGAATTTTTAAAGTCTGCAAACTCATTGCACTCCCAAAACATATGTTCCTAGTTATCTTTCTTCCCCATCACACCTCCAGCATTTGCCATCTACCAGAGGAAAAATTATTTGGAGTCTGGTTGGGGTATAAAGATACTTATGTAAATACTTACAAATGAAAACCCCAATTAAATACTTACAAATGAAAATCCCAAGTCTTCTAGACTTGATTGCATATTTGAGAGCCATACATATGTCCTATCATTGTTTCCTTGTGAAGTGCTTATCAGACTCTCTTCCCAATTTTTCTAACCTCCTCTGATTGGTTCCTATAGTTATTATGCAATATTTTATATACCCTACTACTTATCCCTTTTTGACAAATGCTTCTGCTCTAGATTCAACTAATAACTGTACCAGAGCAGGCCTTTCACTTAGGATCCCCCTATCTCTTTCTCTTTGCTTATACTCTGATAACAATCCCTGATAGGGAAGGCAGTCTCTAGCCTGCAGTCCGAATGTCTTCTTGGCCTCTTCCCATTCTTTTACCTTTCTCTCTCTAGTTATTTGCTCTCAATACCTTGGTTCTTTTGCCAGTTTTCTCCAGCAAATTCCAATTCCCTCTTGCCTATTCTCTGTACCCCTAAGTACAGTCATCCCTGTCAGCAAAATCTCCTTTATTCATTCTCATGTTGGCTTAGTTTTAAGCGTACTTTCTGCTACTTTGTGAACATAAAATTATTATTATTATTATTATTATTATTAATAATAATAATAATAATAATAATAATAATAATAATAATAATAACAATAATAATAATATAATAATCTGTATGGCTGTTGCTATTCCCCTTAAGGTTCTACATCCAAAATCCCACTCAGTCCTTATTTCTAGAATTTCCCCCTCTTCATCGTCATCACTTTCCATGTTAAATTATAGCTTTTTACTTGTGTTATACATGACCCTTAAATGTGTAGCTCTAAGATATCCCTTCAAATCAGGTAATCCTAAATGACCTTGTTCTGTTGGAAGGATCAACTTATCCCACTTGACCCTTGCCCTCTTTCATTCGTAGGTAGTATTTTAGCTTTCTGTTAATTACTCTCCACAACTTCTCCTTTCGTTGACAAAAATATACCTGACCTGTATATAAAACTAAACAGACTAAACATTTTTGCTGCTTGTATCTTGCTACCCATACTCATAAAACAACTACAGTTTCTCAGTTTTTGTATTATCTTTTGTTTAGTCTCTTCCCACATATCCTTAGCTGCCATAACAGAGTCCTTTGTAATATATACTCCTAAGTACTTCATTTTATCATGTCCCCATAAATATGGGTATTGCTGAACCAGTTCCTCTGTGGGCACATAATTTATGGCTAGCTTTTGTTTTATCTTCATTAATTTTATATCTTGAACAGACTGGAAACTGTCTCAAAATGATCCACAACACTGAGATGTCCTTTTCTGGTTTTATCAGGTACAAAATAATATCATCTGTAAATAAAGCCAACTTTTCTTGATTACCATACCAATGATGTCCTTGAATTGTTTTGCCAGTGGCTGTAAATCTAATGCAAATAAAGGGGAAAGAGGACATCCCTGCTTGGTTCCTTTGTTTAGACACAACTTATCAGAGAGGACCCCTCTCACTTCAATTTTGGCCTCCAATCCTTCATTCTATTACATCAGGGAATGCACATTTTTCCATTGACCTACTCACAAAATTCCAGCTTCCTCTGTTGAATGTTTTCTATGTATTAAGCCCCACCAACAGCTGTATTTTCTTATATTTTGATTCTGTCTGGATCATCATTGTTCTGTTAATGTTGTCAAATATTTGCCTACCCCCTCTGCAAAGCCACATTCATCCATATCTGTCAGTTTTGACAACATCTGATTTTGTAGCTATTTTAGACATAAACACTTCATAATCATGATTTGAAACTGAAATGAGCCTATATGGAGCTGGGTCTGATGAATATTTAGTCTTTAGGTATTACAGTCACCACAGCTTTCTTCTAGGATGCTGGTGTTAAAATACTTTTAAACAAAACCTGCCAGATCTTTATCACTTTATTCCACCCTACCTTCCAGACTTATAAATGAGTACCATCTGTCCTTGGAGACTTTCCTGCATATTGATTATACGTCATCATTTTTATCTCATCGCCTCTTATCTTAACTGTTGATTGCTGAGTGTCATCTACCTCGAACCTTCGCATATTTAAGTCTTCCATAAATATTTCCATTTGTGCTCTTTCTTGATTTCCACATTTCTCTGCTCTATACAAATTTTCATAACATTTCTGAAATATCTGTAATAATTCTGTAGGGTCTCTGAGTTTTTCTTGTTATAGGCTCCCTTAGTTTGGCAACAACAACTTTCTATTGCCTAAGTTGTTGTGCTAAAAGTTTTTCTGCTCTGGAGTTGTTAAAAAAAATTGCTTAACGGCAATCTTTCTAAACTCATGCATATCATCCAGATACTCCCTTATTTTCTTTGTAGCTCTGCAGTTGTGCCTCTTGTTCTTTGCGATTCCCATTATTCTGCAGTACTATAACCTTTGTCAGCCCATCTAAATAATTCTTGTTACTTCTTAACCACATCTTTCTATTTTCTACCTTGTTTTTAAACACACTCATTTTCTCCCACTGACTAACTTTAACTTCTAAAGAAATTTTGTGTCTTTCCTAATAACTGTTGATAAATTTCCACTACTCATTCCTTAAATTTCTCTCTTTTTAACAGTAGATGGGGAAGTGCCAGTGTCTCATTTTTACTTAATTACACTGCATTTTTATTTTCATTGTTATTGGCGCATTATCTGAAATAGTGAGTGTGTCAGAGCTTTTAATTAAATGCAGATGTTTCTGTGAAATAGAATTTCTGTTTAGTCTAGTCTAGTTATTGTACCTTGGGAAATATGTAAATTCTGAGTTCCTACTACTGAATTCACATCTTCAATACCAAATATTTTCATAACTTTCTTCAGAAATCTCATTTTTCCCTTTAGGGTCCCTCAGGCACATCCTCACTGTTGCAGATCTAGTTCCATTCCCCACTTATAAGTAATATTCCCTGCTGAAAGCTGATTATTTCTTCCAAAATTTGCACCATGATAGTAATTTTAGGTAGAATATAAAAACATGGCAGCATAATTTTCCTCCCTTGCCAGTAGACCTTTTCTACCACAAATCTGCTATTATTGTCTTTCTTTATTCACTATAAGAGCTCATCTAGCAATTAGTTTAAGTACTTTCATTTTCCCTTGTTCCTGATATTCTGCTGAATATCCATCCTGAAATCCTTTCTTTATCAAATTCACATGCTGACGTCCTTCCATATGTGTCTTCTGCAGCATTGCTACACTTTGCATTTATTATTAAAATTCAATACTCTTACCTTTTTGTCTATACCTATGAGGCCATTTATGTAAAAAAAAATAATATAGATAGTGTAGCCAATACGATATAAGTTATTATTCCAATCTGTTATATAACAGCTTTTTTAAATGTGTGTTTCCAGCTTTTGTGTTACATGCACCCACTAATGTTTAGCATGTCAATCCTGTATACATTTGCTTCTTGCCATTTCCATTTCAATCTGTGTTGCATTTTGCAAGACTTTTTGTTTAAATGAAGACTCTCAAACAAAAGTCAAACACATCCCCAGAACACCCCATAACCTATTAACTTAAAACAAACACACAAAACTATATACATCTTCAAGTAATGAAGTTTAACCCTCCTAATAAGTACAATTGTCCCAAATCAACAGCTGCACCCCACAAGCATTACCTAACCTAAAATTAATGTTATCCATGGTAAGGAGCATGTTGCAGTCTGTGCTTCTACTTAAAGTAATGTTGTTCTTGTCTTACCTTTTTTCCTGTCCCAGATGTGAAAAGTAGCTTGTATGCTTTCAGAAAACATTGGCTTTTAAACTTAAGAAAAAGTGCACTGGCTATCTTTAAATAAACTAACTTATACATGGGTCTAAGTACATTGAAACATGAGTTACCTGGAAAAGTAGCTATTTCTTTATCACTTCCAAAAACTTAAAACTTTATTTTTTACTAAGCTGCTTGCCCTTGTTCCTTTTATGTTTGTTTTTCACAGCAAACCGTATCCACACTTCTCAAGGTTTGTCTTCACCTGTAGTCAGATTGTGACCATAGAAACATAAGAGCAGATTGTACAGCTACCATAAGCTGCAGACTTCTCAACTCACACTGGATATTTATTTGCTAAAGGAAAACTCCATTACTTAAACAGTACTGTCTTATATGTAAAGCCCTCTTGCTTACACACACACACACACACACACACACACACACACACACACACACACACACACACACACACACGTAAATAGATTAAGCTAAGGGTATTAATCCAGACATTCTCTTGCAAAAGTAAGAGAAAACATTCTACATATATTATAATCAGTACACTTTTACACCCCACCTCCACTCATACTGCCCAAGATAACAAGATGTTAACTTAAACTTGCTACCATTCAGCCTTTCTTCTCTTTTTACATCGTAATTCCTACATTTCTTAAAACTAAAAAGAAAAAAGTACTCGCTTACTTTAGTGTCTTTATCACATACAACAGTCACTGAAAATGCTTTACTCTGTAGCATCCAATTTATACCATGAAATTTTTATATAATAGTGTTAAGAACAAAAATTATTCTACTTTGAGTTACCTTTTTTCTTTTTTCCTTTTAGTGTCCTTCCAAACATTAATGACATAGAGTGGGTATATACTTTTCGGTCCCTCCACAAGTTTAAGAGAGTCAACAAAAGTCAGTCTTTTTTATAGAGCCATATTTCACAAATGTGATTGATGCTGTATAATCTCACATTTATTCACTAACTGTAGTGTTAATGATCTTCTTCCTGCTCATCTCCATCTCCCAACCTCCAGACTCCAGTTTAAGTTTGAGGTACTCTTGATTCTGCTTTGTTTTTTTTCCCTGTCTCTCAAACATTTTTCTTTGGAACATTAAAAAAGGTTTCCCTGGGGATGTCTCTATATGAACTTTATTATCTGAAGAATGAGATGCAAAGTCCCCTTCTGTTTAATGACTTGCTTTATGTTGGACAAAGTTTTGTATTTCTTCCTTAGGCTATTCTGTAAAAAAAAATTCTGAAGATAGCTGGATACAGCAGCTTGAATGTAACACCTACCTCTCAGCATTCTCTGATTGCCGGGATAAATTTGTTTCTATTTTCCCTGGTGTACGATGAATATTAATTTTCCATGCAACACCGTACTATCTCCATTTTTTAATACTTTACCCTTGTGCCACAGTTTTGACAGAATCAATTCTTTCTGCTATTATGATTACATCTTTACTGATACAGGTCTTGGCTGCCTTCTCATGGCCAGGTTTGGAGCATACAGACAATGTGTCCTTTTAATTATCAAATCCCAGTGTGGATACCAGTCCAGTTGCTTATTTCTGCTTTCTTAAAATTAATGTAGTCCGTTCCTTTCAGTTTCTCTGGTACAGCACAAAATCTCAGGTTTTCTCTGCATTCTTTGTCCTGTAACTCTGCCAATTTTTGAAACAGCCCTTCTTGAGCAGTCTCATATTCAGTCAGACTTTTCTTCAATTTGACCTATGATTTTTTTGCAGTTTTGTCAGAATAGTTGTTTCAAGCTTCTTCCATTTTTACAGCCTTTTGTTAATTGAGATGATATACTCCTTCAATGTTTATTTTCCTTTAATTAGCTCTGAGCACATTTGATTTACTTTTTCTTTTAAATTACTTTTAGCCATCTCTTGTATCAATGCTGAAGCTTGAATTGCCTTTTGCTGAACAGTTGCAGGATTCTTCCCAGACAGTGTTTTCTCTTCACCTTTTCTAGTTGATTGTCTTTCAGGCTCTCTTATGTTTCTTCTTTGCTGGCATCCAGACAGTGTACTTACTAAGCCAGTAACTGAATTTTGCTAAAACTATCAGAGTTACTATCCCTTATCTCTCAGTTTCTTTTTTTACACTGGGAGAGCTGAAGCCAAGCTGTTGACGAGTGTGCAGCCATCTTGAAAGTAGAAGCATTGCCCTTGTTATGCATTATATGGCACCTATAGACCTCCTGGCGGTGGTGGGGCACACGCTGGCTTTCTCTCCCATTGACTAATGCAACATTCTTTACCTGGGGATGTTGGGCTAAGCACTCTTTAAATTCTTTTCAACACCATACCTCCCAGATCTCCCAACCATACCCATTTTGAAGGAATGTTTGTTTTCAGGCATGGTTTACCCCTGCTTAGGTTGTCTGTATTTTTGGATGGTTGTCCCTATTGGCCAGCATGGATTGAACTTCTTGCATGTCCTCAGAGGCTTTACAAATGTTTGTTCTTACCTTGGCTGATTATATTTGCGAGACTGAGGGGGATACCACAGGTTTTAGTTTGGGAGGAGATTACTACTACATTGATTGGATGTTGACAAGGGACCAACCCTCTTAGTGTTTTTCGGGCAGACATCCCTCAAAAGAAAAAACAAACAAAAAAAATCATATTCCCTCTGCTGTTAAAGATCCCCATCATGAATGGCAGCCTTGAAGCCAACTTAGGGACTCTCTGTACCTGCTCGTCCTTGGTCATCTACTCCCCTTAAGAGGACCAGAGTGCAGGCCTCTGAAGACGATATGGATTCAGGGGAAGAGTCTTTGGCAAATTCTTCTCATATCCCTTCTGCTTTGGATTATAAGTCTGAAGAAGAGAGTTCCATTTGTCCAGATTCTCCCTTTTCAGGAACTCTCTTTTTGGGACACTATTTCTCGCATGATGGAATATTTCAAATGGGGTTTTTCTTAGGATTCCTATTTTCAAAAGAGGTGTTATGAACTCCTCTTGATGGAGTCTTCCAAACCCTCTGCTGGTGGTCCAGTCTTGGCTGCCCTCGTAGATACCTTTTCAGCACCCTCTGTTGCCCTTGATTCCCAGCCTCCAGCTCCTTAGAAACCTGACAGATTTTACAAAGTGCCTGCTGATTGTACATTTTTGTTCAAATGTTCTTCTGCTAATTCTTCTGTAGTGTCGATATCTTCTCACAAACCCTCTAAACTTTTGCCCTCTATTAAACTACTACCATCAGATAAAGATAGCAGAGCCATAGAATGACTAGGAAAAAGGCCTGTACTCCTGCTACCCTGGCTTTTAGGGCTGTTAATTATGAGACTCATATGACCAAGTATGTTTTCGCCCTTTTTTCTCAAGCTTCTCAGGCAATTTCTGACCTTCCTGATTCAGAAAGGAAGGCCTTGGCCTTTTCGTTATTCGGTTCTTCCTCACAAGTAGCTCATCACTCTATTAAATGTAGCTGTGATGCAACTGATGCTTCTTCTAGGGCTGCTGCATTTGGTTCTGTTTTGAGGCAGTGCTCTTGGCTTTATCTTCAGCCTTTACCTGATGACATTAAAGCTAAGTTGTTGGATGCCCCTCTTGATAATAAGAACCTTTCTCGCTGTGCTGTTGCTGAGCTTTGTAAGAGCCTCCAGGAAAAGGGCAAGGCCTTGCAGGAATTGAAATATATTTTTGTTTCTCCTATCCCTGAATTTCAGAGAAATTATCCATCCAAATCTGCCTTAGTTCGCAGACAGTCCCGTTTCCACCTAAGGGTGAAAAGGGTTCTGGGTGTGTACCCCCAGCCAAGTCTACTACTTCTCAGAAACCTCTTTTTCAAGACAAATCAGGTTTTATATGACACATTGCTTCCCCTTTCCCTAGGCCAGGTTGCTTTATCTCTTTGTCTTTCCCTGTCCCTTCCCAGCTGGTTACAGGTCACTCAGGATTTTGTCTTCGTCCGTCGGGGATGCTTCATGGTGTGGAAATCCCCTCCTCCTCTTTTGGGCATCCCTCAACCTCCTCAGGAACAGCTTCCTTTGCTTGCAGAACTGCTTCAGGCCCTTCTGGCTCAAGGCACCATTCAAGTTGTGCCCTCTGCCCGGTAAGGAAAAGGTTTTTATTCCGTTCTCAGGAAGGAAGGCACCTGGAGACCTATTCTACACCTTTTTCAGCTCAATACTTTTCTAAAGGTCTCATCCCTTCAAATGTTGTCCCTTCAAATCCTGTCCCACGTCTTTCCCAGGACTTCTTGGAATCTCTAGACCTCATGGATGCCTACCTCCATATCCTCTTTTCAGGAAGTTTTTTTGTTTGTGTTTCTTCTTTGCATTTTTAGTTCTCTGCTTTTCCCTTTGGCCTGTCTACTACCCAAAGGGTATTCACCAAATGCCTCACTCCTGTCCATTGCCTTCTGCAGAACGAGATGGATTCAGATCTTTTCCTTTCTGGGAAACCTGCTCATTCAGACTTCGCCCTCCTGAGTTCTGCTTCAGCACATGCAGTTTACTGTTTGTCTGTTACAAAGGTTGGGGTTACCATAAACTTTCAGAAATCAGTTATGGTTCTTTCTCAGGATTATATTTTTCTCATTTACAGGATCCAGACTATTCCCATGTTAGCATCCCTGCCTCAACCTAACGCTTTCTCCCGGATTACCATTTTTCAATCTCTTCTTGCTCTGGCCTCAGTCACATTCAGGGATTTTTTCAGGTTTCTAGGATTCATGGCTTCCACTATTCCTATGCTACCTCTAGCCTAACTCCATATGAGAAAATTACATTGGTTCCTCAAGTCAGTCTGGTTTCAATACTGTCATCCACTGATTTCCTAGTTGCCATCCTTCCATGTCTCAAACTCAAACTTCAGTGGTGGATTCATTAGTTTTCTTTCAACCCAGGGCTTCCTTTCCAACCTCCCATCTCATCTGAGGAACTCTTTTTTTTTGGAGGTGGGGAGCTTCCATCTCAAGGTCCAGGGTCTCTGGCCTCATCAGAGCTCAGATCCCATCAACATCAAGGAAAGGAGAGCTCTCCTTTTAGCTCTTTGGGCTTTTTATTCTCTCTTTCTTTCAGAGCCTCTCAAAATCTTCGCAGACAATAACATGGCGATGTGATATGTAAACAAGCAAAGGGGGATGCGGTCCTATCTTCTTTGCAGGCTTGCCCTTCAGCTGTGGGATCTAGTTGTCCAGTATCAAGTGACTCTTCAGGCTGTTTACATTCCTTTAGAGTATAATATAGTGGCAAACTCTGTGAGCTGGTCCAGTGCACAGCTTCATGAATGGATGCTTCACAGAGATGTGTTTTTGGACTTCAGGTAAATCTTTTTGCCTCCCCTCTGAACAAACAGCTTCCCCTCTTCTGTTCCAGAGTCCCAAGTCCTCTGGTTTTGAAGATGGACTCCCTATGTTTTCCTTGCAAGGGGATGTTTCTGCATGCTTCCCTCCCCTTCTCCTAATTCCAAGGGTCCTGCACAAAATCAAGAAAGACTCCCCCAAAATCTTGCTGGTGACTCCCTTTTGGCCCAGACAAAATTGGTTCCCCCCCCTTTTTTTCACTTAGCCTGGGGTAATTGCCACAAGTTACCTCACCGGGTGGATCTTCTCACACAAGACAAGTGGGTTGTTATCCATCCTCACCTGTCCACTGTTGAACTAATGCCGTGGGTGAGAGGGTTTTGATTCCTTTTACACACCTCTTTTATGAGGATGTGCTTGGGGATGTTCTTCGTGTTTCACTGCTGTAGTCATTACATTTGGGTCTATCTGCCTGCAATTAGCCCTCAGTCGGCCTGAATATCAAAGTCTTGGATTCCTGCTTCGGATGCTGTCTCTTCTTCCATGATGTCAGGTCATCAGGGGTATAAAACATGCAGCCAACGCCGTTACATCAGTCTTTCTTGCCAAGTGGTGCCCAAAGCAGAAGCAGTTCGCAAGTGCCTGTCGGCCGACTTTTGAAATTTTCATTTTCGAGTTTCAGAACCGAAGTCTTCAAAAAAGCTAAGTACCCCGTTGGGGATCCTTTTTCTTGCGATGGCAGTAAAAGTTAACAATTGTATTACCTGTGGAAAGCAAATGCCTCATAAAGATTTTCATTCGTACTGCATTCCTTGCTTAGGCCCAGACCACAATGTCCCTCGCTGTCAGTTTTGGGCCTTATTCAACCCCCAGACTATTTGTTGTCCATTTATTTTTGCAGCAAATTATTTTGGTACTCTGTTTAACTATCCAGAAATGGCTTCGGTAAGCCAGCTGACTACTGACATTCCAAAAAAATGTAAAGATAAAGACAGACCGCATAGGTCCAAAGCTGCCGACGATGCTTCCGTTAAGCTAGTCGCCAATTCGGCGGTACTCAGTGAGGCGCTTTTGCAGCCCCTGATACCCGCTACTTCAGATTCGCAGGCCTCTACTGAGACCTATTCGGAGTCCAGTATGCCACGAGATGCTTCTTCGACTATGGAATCTGCGGATGTCTCTACCTTGGATGGGTCTGGAGCCGCTGTGCAGGCACCAGCTTCTGAGGGTGTATTCAGGCCTACTGACTTGCATTTCAAACCGACGCCATCTTCTTCTTTAAGGCCTAAAACTCAACCCATGCCTAGAAAACTGACGTTCAAACCGCATGGTCAGGCCCATATGCCTAAAAAAACAAATGATAAGAATGGCTGAAGACCTTATTACTTTAATTAAGGGAAGCCAGCCTTCACCGTCTAAGAGACCTAGAGCTGATTTTCCTTCTGATTCTTCTGATCAGGATTCTGAAATTTCTGTTTCTTCTGATTACCAGGAGTTACCTTTATCTACCTATAAGGATTCTGATGCAGAGGATTCCATTCCCTCTGCTTCCCCTCCAGAATATTTTTCTTTTGGTGAAGCCTTGCACACACGTAGGGAGCATTTCAGCTGGGAAAGCCAGGATTGCTCTGACTCCAAAAAGAGGCTGAGGGAATTCTTACTTCTCCCTCAACACAGTCCTTTAGCAATGCCTCCTGTCCTGGACATTGTAGATGATGCCTTCTTGGACTCTAACCTAGCTGCAGACACTTTACCTCCAGCTCCCAGGAAACCTGACAGGTATTACAGAGTACCTGACTCTCACAAGTTCCTCTTCAAGAATCCTACTGCAGACCCAGAGACCATTTCCCAAGGACCTAAAGGCATTAAGGCTACTACTGCCAAAAACCCTACCCCTTCTGATAGAGATTCCAGGGCCTTAGACAGATGGGGTAAGAAGGAATACACTTCTGCTACTTTGGCCATTAGGGCCTTAAACTGCCAGTTTCATATGTTAAAGTATCAGCAGCATATTATGGGACTACTTAAACAGAAAATGATGTTGATTCCGGACTGTGCTGAAAGTAAAGAATTACAGGATTTAATGCATTCTGCTGAACAAGTTGGTAAACATACTTTGCAATGTGGTTGTGACTCTTTAGAAGCATCTTCCAGGGCTGCTGTCACTGGGTCTGTAAGGCATTCTTGGCTTAAGGAGCAAAATTTGCCAGATCATGTTAAAGCTAAATTACTGGATGCTCCCTTAAGTCAAGACTGCCTGTTTGGCAACAAACCAGAAGAAGTCCTTAAAAAGATGGAGGAAAAAGCTAAATCTATGCAAACATTTAAAGATTTCCTGCAAGTACAGCCTCCCAGATTTAGTAGGCATTAGCCTTCTAAGAATTGGTCCTTTCCTGTCTCTCCCAGGCCTTCTCAGTCCAAACCCAGGAACAGCAGACAATCTAGGCTACAGTCTCAAGGTACTCGCAGGCCTAAGCAGTGGGGGGCTCCCACTTCCAAAGCTGGAAGTAGTAAGACACCCCCCTATGGAAGAATGTCACAATGACTTAACCTTAAACCTTCCAAGCCCTGCTCAAATGCCTGCTCCCTTAAGGGGAAGGATCGCCCTGCATGCAAAAAACTGGGAACTCATTACCCAGGACAGATGGGTTTTAAATATAGTTTTCCAAGGATACAGATTCCACTTCCACACCTTTCCAACCCCAAATGGTTGGCTAGACCTACCCCCAAATCAGTGGGCAGAGGTTCAACAGCAGGTTCTCTCTCTTCTAAGTATCAGGGCTATTCAACCTGTCTCAGCAGAAGAAAGGGGAACAAAGTTTTTACTCAAGACCTTTAATGGTACCCAGAAAAGACAGCTCCTGGCATCCTATACTGGACCTCTCTATTCTAAACACCTTTTTGGTTGTTGTTGTGTCTTTTGGCTTTTCCCGGTTAGGGGTCGCCACAGCGAACTCCAGTCCGCTAATGATTGGCAGTAGATTCTTACATGCCGAGTTGGCAGCCCTGACGCACAACCTTCAACGAAGGTGCGCCCATTCACGCATGTCTCCACACAGAAGACGCTCTAGCTGAGAATCGAACAGGACAACGTCTTACTGTGAGGCGACAATGATACCGCAGCACCACCACCGCAGTACTATTCTACACACCTTTTTGGTAATCCCAAAATTCAAAATGCTAACACTTCAACAGCTGCTTCTTATGCTAGGCAAAGATGCCTGGTAGGCAACCTTAGACTTAAAGGAAGCTTACCTACACATTCCAATAAGGGAATTTTGCAGGAAATACCTACGCTTCAGGGCAGGCTCCATGCATTATCAGTTCTCTGCACTTCCCTTTGGCTTATCTACTGCGCCCAGGGTATTCAAAAAGTGTCTAGCTCCAGTCATTGCATTTTTCAGGCAAAGAAATATTCAAATATATCCATACTTGGATGATTGTCTAATTCAGGCAGAAAGCCAGGGTATGTGACTAAAACATCTGGCATTTGTAAAGAAACTTCTAACCTCACTGGGGTACACCATAAACGAAAAGAAATCTCATCTAGTACCCTGCCAACAAATTGTATTCCTGTGAGCAAGCTTGAACACAGCTTCCCAGATGGCTTACCCCATGCCAGAGAAACAAGTTTATTTGACAGCCTACTTCAAACTACTGGCCACAAAGACCCAGCTATCTGCAAGGAAAATCCTGCAAGCCCTGGGGTTCATGGCCTCTTGTATCCTACTAATTCCATATGCAGGACTGCATATGAGGAAACTACAATGGTATCTAAAAACCCTATGGTGTCAGCATTCTCAGGACCTGGAATCAATGATTCCTATCATTCCTTGTATAAAGACAGAGTTCCTTTGGTGGGCAGAGGCCTGCTACCATAACAAGGGGTTCCCATTCACTCTACCCCATCGCCCAAACCCTAACAACAGATGCATCAGACTATGCATGGGGGGCTCACTTGGCAGGGCAGTGCATTCAGGGCAAATGGAACACGAGTCAGATGCACCTGCATATCAATCAAAAAGAAATGTTAGCTGTACAGAATTCCCTGACAGCCTTCAAAGGACCACATTCATCTAGGACAAGTATTGGTAAAGACAGACAACACCACTGTTGTGGTACATAAACAAGCAGGGGGAATCCACTCATACCCTTTCTGCAGACTAGCCATGGCTCTGTGGAACACAGCCTTGAGCTACCAAGTTCACCTGCAAGCTCAATTCCTGCCAGGCAAGCTAAAATCACAAGCAGATGACCTAAGCAGAAATCTCATGGACCCACATGAGTGGAAACTGGAACCAAAGATAGTCAACCTTTTGAGAAACAAATGGGGGACTCCAGAGGTAGACCTGTTTGCCTCCCCTCAGAACTACCAAGTGAACAAATTCTGCACAAGAACTCCCCACAGTCGAGCTTGAAAAGTGGATGCCCTGTCCTTTACCTGGGAAAGCCTCTCAGTTTATGCCTTTCCCCCTCTGCCTCTCCTCTCGAAGGTTCAGCTAAAGATCAAACAGGACAATACCGATTGCACTAGGCTAGCCATGCCAGCACTGGTCCCCCCTCTAGCGCAGTATGTCACTGCTGGAACTGTGGCAGTGGAGCCCTTCATTATCTTCCATGCAGACAAGGTGTCCCTCAGGACCAGTCCTTCCTTTATGCCCAAGGTGGTGTTTAGTGTGGCCCTTAATCAGTCCATTCATTTGCCTACTTTTTTCCCAAATCCACAAAACAAAGGAGAAAGAATACTGCACTCTTTGGATGTGCACAGACAACTTTGATTTTATTTGGACAGGACTAAGCCTCTCAGGAAATTTGAACAGCTGCTAGTTGGCTTTGCTGTAGGGGCAGAGGGGAAGGCCGTTTCAAAGCAAACCATTTCTAAGTGGATAGCCCATTGCATTCATTTCTGCTGTAAGCACCATGGAAAACCTACCCTACAGGGGATAAAATCACATTCCACCAGGGCTGCATCTACCTCTACAGCCTTTCTCAGAGGTGTCCCTACCAGAGACATCCTAGAAGCTGCTACCTGGAGCTCTGTACATACCTTCACCAAGCATTACCCCATGCCTATTTTTTCTAAATCCAGAGCTGGTTTTGCCACTGCAGTTTTACAGGGCTTAATAGCTGGTCCTAATGTGCTCTAACTTCCTCCTCCCTTCCTTAGCTTTGGGAATCAACCCAAATGTAATGACTGCAACAGTGAAACATGAAGAACATAGTACAGTTGTGTACACTTACCATAAATGTAGTTGTTCGAGTGTATTCACTGTTGCAGCCCTGGTTACCCTCCCTCCAACCCCCTGACTTCTCTTGGTTATACTTTTCTTCTTGTTTAGTGTATTTCAGCTTTCTGGTGTATTTGCTTTTTGTTGGAGTTGTAATCTAACATATAATTGCTTTCCATTATGGGGGCACCTGACATCTGGGGCAAGATAAACTGATGTAATGGTGTCGGCTGCATGTTTTATACCCCTGACAACCTGACGTCATGGAAGAAGAGACAGCAATCGACACAGGAATCCAAGACTTTGATATTCAGGCTGGCTGAGGGCTACCTGCAGGCAGGTAACCCAAATGTAATGACTGCAACAGTGAATACACTCGAACATCTACATTTATGATAAGTGTACACAGCTGTACTTTCTGTAGGAGGCTAGGAAATCCACTTCTAGGAAATCATGTTTGTCCAAATGGAAGAGATTTTCTGTCTGGTGCCTCTCTTGTAACCAGGATCCCTTTTCAGTGGGGATCCCTCTGGTTCTCTCTTATTTGTGTGAATGCTAGGTTACCATATTCTTTAATGATAGCTCACCTCTCGCCTATTTCTGCCTGTATGCTCTTGACTTCCTTTTTAGCCTCTAGGTTTGAGTTAAACAATTTCTGAAAGGCACCTTTCATATCCGGTTCCCAAGAAGCCTATTCCACCTTCTTTGGATCTTAGTTTTATTCCTGAAAAATTGATTTGGGCTTTTTTTGACCCCGCAGCTTCAGCTTCCTTGCAACATTGTATTTGGAAGATTGTTTTTCTTTCTGAGCTTCAGGCTTTTAAGGCTGTTTCTCCTTTTTTGATTTTTCACAGTGACAGGTTGTCTCTTCATGCTAATCTTCCTTTTATGGCCAAGGTGGATAGTGAGTTTGCTCTTAATTAGTCTATTCATTTACCCTCCTTTTTACTTTCCCCACAGTCTGTTAGTGGAAGGTTCTTCACAGCTTGGATTTGCATAGGCAGCTCAGATATTGTTTGCGAATAAAACAGAGTGGGTGAATGAAGTTCCTCTTAATAAATAAAACTGGCAGAAGATAGTCTGATGAAGCATTGTTGGAGACGTGAAAGTGCTTACTTCATTAAAAGCTTTGTTTCGTTATACTTTTGGCCATGTTTGCTGCCTCTTTTTGTTTATCTTCTGTCAAATATTGTTTGGATAGGACTAAGGCCATTCGCAAATCTAAGCAACCTTTTTTTCCCTTTCATCCCAAATTGTTGGGGTTGGCAGTTTCTGCCTCTTCCAGGATTTCTAAGGCTGTTTCCTTTTGTTGTTCCTTTCATGGTAAATGTCTTTCCACCTCTGTTAAGGCTCATTTTACCAGAGCCATTGCTTCCTCTGATGCCTTTTTTAAAGGATTAGATACCAGTTCCATCCTTGAGGCTGCTACTTGGACTTCTGTCCATACCTTCACTAAACATTACAAGTTGGATGCTGTTTCCAGGGCAAGAACTGGCTTTCTTTGGCTATCCTGTATGGGTTTCTGGAGGGCTTTTCAGTGTTTTTATCCTCCCAGGTTTCCTGTTTAACTTTTGTACTCTCCATTACGTAAGGAGTACTACAGCAGTAGTATAGAAGAGTATGGTGCAATTGTGTAAAATCTTACCATAACAGTAGATGTCCTTCTCTTCAGTATTGCAGTATCCGCTCCCTTCCTCCCTCCTCCCCTTTTGCTCTACTTTGTTCTTGCCCTCCTGGCCAAGGATTGTTTGCCTTTTCCTCCTCCTGGACAGACGTGTTCTTCCTTGTCCTTGGGAACATTCTGTTCCACCTTAGGTTTTTCATTTCTGAGGTTTGTATATCCGTATGTCACCTTTATGCCATACACTTTGTGTGCGGGGAGCATATGTGTGACGTACTACATCTATAAACTCTAAAGGCTTTGGTGTACTGGCCGAACATTGGGCTACCCTTGGCAAAAAATCCTTTACGTAAGAAGTACTACAACATTGTAAAGAAGGACATCAACTGTTATGGTAACATTTTACACATTTTACACAACTATACTTTATCAAAACTGCTAATCAGACTCTAGTTACCTGCGCTATAATCTGGGCTTTAATCCTCTATGCTACCAGGCTGGCTTATATCTGACTCAAGACATGATTACTTGCAGCTGGTTCAAAACTTTACAGCTTTGCTACTAATAGACGAATCTTGGTTCCAACATATTGTGCCTGTTACTTGTCATATTCTCTATACAGTTCTTTGTAGTTTGGCTAACCTTCGACAACTTAGGATGAAACCCTGTTAGCTGATTGAGTTTTCAGAAACTCATAATTCATATTGGCGAGACGATATGATCAAATTTATGAAAATTCAAAGCTTTTGAATGGAGACCGAGGTACAGTGAGGACTGGGAAATTTACAATTTTCCTCAATGTGGGGTGATCTTGGAGTTGGTATATTTAATTTCCAGTTGGTGTGGGTTCTTGCCCCCCTGCAAAAACGTAAAAAAAGATTGATTTTTTCGGGGTTTTTTATGTTCGAGTTTTCAAAAATTCAATCATATCGTCTCGCTGATATGAATTTTGAGTTTCTGAAAACTCAGTCTAGTGACATAGATCCCTTAGAACAACCCTCCCCACTCTTGAGCTCCTTTTTGGTGGTACTGACCATCCCCTTCTGTATAATGTACTACCATGTGGCTGTTGTTGGTTTTAGAGGTGTGTTAGAAACTTTTATTCCCTTGGTTATCAGGAGCTGTATCTTTGGAGGTTACTGCATTTGTTGAATGAGGGATTCCTGATGCTGTGTGGTAATAAGTGGCTACTTAGTTTAGTTATGTGTGCCAGCATACAGTGACTAGTTCTTGGCTGGCAGCTTTGCTACATGCTGTCTTAATCCTGGCTTCATGCATTGCCTTTGTTAATTAATGTTGTCTTTATCATGTTACATTTTGCTGTTTTCTAATTTATTTTTGATTTGTAAAATGCTTAAGCTTAGGTACCTAAACTCTTCAACTTCAGCTCAGATTAGGATTTGTGGGTGCCTGTTGGAAATAGGATGGTTTAAGATTATCTCTAGCTTTATTTCTTTGTTTATTTTTCATCTTTATTACATTTTCACATATGACAAATTCAATCTTACATTTATATATATGAAAAACATACAAAATGGTACCACTTTAGCTGCAAACAGTTTACATCACATGCACCATTGAAAACAACTGTAGTTGCAAACAGTATACATCACTTATAAACCATCCAGTCATTGTCAGTTGAGCATTATATTGCTCATTCAAATCCTGCCTCTTAAACCTCATTCCTGCTCTGCATATATTGTTTCCACAATTCCCATTTTTTCCTTTGTAGTTTGCTCCTTCCCTTTTCTAAAGATCCCAATTCCAGTTGTTTTATCTGTGTTACTATATTCACTACTTCTAGTAAAGTTGGTCTAGACTTTGATTTCCATTTTCTAGTAGTTGTTTTTTTTGGCAGGCACCATAATTTGACTCAGCAAGGCTTTACTATGTCTAGGCAAGTCTGATTCTGTAGCATAACTCAAATACTCATCTCCATAGTCAGTCCAATCTGCTAACCCAGTATCTCCATTAGGACAGTCTGCAGGGAATCCCTAAAGTCTGCCAGCTCACTACACTCCCAAGAAATATTTTTCCAGCTACCTCTTTCTTGCCCGTCACACCTCCCAACATTTGCTGTCCACCTAAGGAAAAGTTCTTTGGAGTCTACTTCGGGTATAAAAATACCTATGTAAACACTTCCAGGTAAAGATCCTAAATCTTCTAGACTTTGTTGCATATTTGGGAGATATACATATATCCCCCCATTGTCTCTCTGTGAATTGCTTATCCAATCTCTCTTCCCAATTCTTTCTGAGCTCCTCTGATTGATTCTTATAATTATCATGCAATATTTTGTATGCTTTACTGAGTATTCCTTTTCTTAATGGCAGCTTCTTTTCTAGATTCTATTAAAAGCTCTACCAGTACTAGTCTTTCATTTAGGAACCCACTATTTCTTTCTCTTTGCATATACTGTGATATCAGTCCTAGATATGAAAGGCAATCTCTAACTTACACTCCAAATAAATTCTTGGCCTCTTCCCATTCTATTACCTTTCCCTTTCTAGTTATTTGCTCCCAATACCTTGGTTCCTTTGCCAGTTTTCTCCATTAAATTCCAGCCCCCTCTTGCCTATTATCTGTATCCCCAACGACAGTCATCCCTATCGGCAAAATCTCTTTTCTCCATTCTTGTGCTGGTTTGGTTCTTAGAATACTCCTTGCTATTTTATGAACAGAATACTCTGTATTATTTTGGTTGTTGATGTTCTTCATGTTTTACTGTTGCAGTCATTACATTTGTGTAATCTACTGGCAGGTTACCCTCAGTCGGCCTGAATAACAAAGTCTTGTGTCCTGCATCGGTTGCTGTCTCCTCTTCCATGACGTCAGGTCGACAAGGATGCAGCCAGTGCCATTTTAATCCGTCTTTCTTGCCGCGCGGTGCCTAAAGCAGAAGCAGTTCGCAAGTGCCAGTCGGCCGACTCCTGAAATTTTCGTTTTCGAGTTTCAGAACCAAAGTCTTCAAACTAAAGCCAAGTACTCCATTGGGGAAACTTTTTCTTGCTCCTTACCGATGTCAGTAAAAGTTAATACTTTGGTTCAATATTTAACTATCCTGAAATGTCATCGGTTAGCAATCCGCCTACCGGAATTCACAAAAAACGCTAAGAAAAAGACAGACCGTCAAGGTCCAAAACCGACGAAGCTTCTCCTAAGCCAGTTGCCGGTTCCCCGGTACTCAGTGAGGTGCTTTTGCAGCCCCTGTTGCCCGCTACTTTTGAGTCGCAGGCCTCTACCGAGACCCATGCCACGAGATTTTCCAAGTATTGAACCTGCGGATGTCTCTCCCTTGGTTGGGTCCGGAGCCACTGAGCAGGCACCGGCTTCTGAGGGTGTTTTCAGGCCTAAAGATTTGTATATTAAACCAATGCCCTCATAAAAAAACAAGGCCAAAACCAACTTCTATGTCTAAAAAACTGACGCATAAGCCACGTGCTCAGGCCCCTATGCCTAAAAAACAAATGGTCAAAATGGCTGAGGATTTAATTACCTTGATCAGGGGTTCCCAACCCCCTCCTGCTAAGAGGCCTAGGAAAGGCACTGATTATGAATCTTCAGATCAGGTTTCCATTTCTTCTGATTCCTCTTCTGATCAGGATTTTTTTATTCCCCCTTATGAGGACTCTGATACAGAAGAATCCATCCCTTATGCTTCTCCTCCTGAGGATTTTTCTTTTGGAGAGACTTTGTATACCTTAAGGGAACATTTTCATTGGGAGAGTCAGGATTTTTCAGAATCCAAAAAGAGGCTTAGGGATTTTCTCCTTCTTCCTCAACATAGGCCTTTGGCTATACCTCCTGTTTTAGACATTGATGATGTTTTCTCAGAATCTAGCATGGCTCCTGATTCCCTGCCTCCGGCTCCTAGTAAGCCAGACAGATATTACAGGGTTCCTGACTCCCATAAGTTCCTTTTCAAAAATCCTACTGCTGACCCTGAAACAATTTCTCAGGGTCCCAAGGGTGTTAAGGCTTCTACTGCTAAAAATCCTACCCCTTCTGATAGAGACTCCAGGGCGCTGGATAGATGGGGTAAGAAGGTTTATATGTCTGCAACCCTGGCAATCAGGGCTTTAAACTGTCAATTTCATATGCTTAAATATCAACAGCATGTCATGGGCTTACTGAAACAGAAAATTATGTTGATTTCTGATTGTGTGGAAAATAAAGACTTACAGGATGTATTGCATTCAGCTGAACAAGTTGGAAAGTATACTTTGCAATGTGGTTTTGATTCCTTGGAAGCCTCTTGCAGGGCCGCCGTAACTGGACCTGTGATAAGAAGACATGCTTGACTCAAGGAGCAAAATCTGCCTGATCATGTTAAAGCTAAGTTGCTGGATGCTCCTTTACAGCAGGACAGTCTGTTTGGTAATAAGGCAGAAGAAGTTTTGAAAAAGATGGAAGACAAAGCTAAATCTTTGCAAACTGTAAAAGATTTCTTGCAAGTGCAGCCACCCAAGTTCAGTAGGCACTGGCCTACTAAGAATTGATCCTTTCCAGTACCCAACAGAGCCGCTCGGGTCAAAACCAGACACTCCAAGGGCTCCAGGTTTCAGTCACAAGGATCTTACAGGACAAAACAATGGGGTGCCTCCACTTCCATATTTGGAAGTAGCAAAGCACCACCCTACAGTAAACAGTCTTAATGACCTTCCTCTGCCATTTCCAAGCACATATCTTTTGGCAGCCCCGTTGGGGGGGGGGGGGGGGACTAGCACTTCATGCTCAAAATTGGCATCTAATTACCCAGGACAAGTGAGTCTTAAAAATAGTGTCCCAGGGGTACAGATTTCATTTCCACACATTGCCAACTCCAAATGGATGGCCAGATCTGCCTCCAAATCAGTGGGCAGAGGCCTAGAAGCAAGTCATGTCCCTCATGGATATGGGGCTATTCAACCAGTACCAAAAAAGGAAAAAGGTCTAGGCTTTTATTCAAGACTTTTCCTGGTACCCAGAAAAGACAAATCATGGTGTCCAATTCTGGACTTATCCATTCTAAATATTTTCCTGGACTTAACAAAATTCAAGATGCTGACTCTACAACAGCTACTGCCTATGCTAGACAAGAATGCCTGGTTGGTAACTCTAGACTTAAAAGAGGCTTACCTGCATATCCCAATCAAGGAATCTTGCAGAAGATACCTCCGCTTCAAAGCAGGCTATTTGTATTACCAGTTCTCTGCACTGCCCTTTGGCTTATCTACTGCGCCCAGGGTCTTCACGAAGTGCTTGGCACCAGTGATTGCATTTTGCAGACAAAGAAACATTCAAATTTATCCTTATCTGGACAATTGTCTAATTCAGGCAGTGGACAAGGACACTCTTCTACAACATCTGGCATTTGTAAAAAGGCTTCTAACATGCCTAAGGTACACCATAAATGAAAAGAAATCACAACTAGTACCCTCTCAAATAATTACATTCCTGGGTGCAAGCTTGAATACAATTGCCCAGATGGCTTACCTGACGCCAGACAAACAAGTTCAGTTGATAACATACTTCAAACAAGTGGCCACAAAAACCCAACTATCTGCACAACAAAATTCTGCAGGCTTTGGGGTTCATGGCATCCTGCATTCTACTAATTCCATATGCAAGACTGCATATGAGGAAACTTCAATGGTACCTTAAAAGCTTATGGAGTCAACATTGTCACAGTCTGGAAACAATGATTCCGCTCATTCCTTGCCTGCAACAGGAGTTCCTTTGGTGGGCAGAAGCCTGTTACCAAAACAAGGGACTGTAATTCACTCTAGCCCTGCCACCCAAACCCTGACTACAGACGCATCAGACTATGCTTGGGGGGCCCATCTGCCAGGGAGATGCATTCAGGGCGAATGGAGCCCAACTCAGATGCACCTACATATCAACCAGAAAGAAATGCTAGCTGTACAGAATGCTCTGACAGCTTTCAAGGACTTCCTTCATCCAGGACAACTACTGATGATGGACAACACCACAGTTATGTGGTACATAAACAAGCAGGGGGGTACCCACTCCTACCCCCTTTGCAGACTAGCCATGGCCTTGTGGAACACAGCCTTGACTTACCAAATACAGCTACAAGCTCAATTCCTGCCAGGAAAGCAAAATACTCTGGCAGACGACCTATGCAGAAATCTAATGGACCCACACGAATGGAAACTGGATCCGCAAAGCTTCAGCATGTTGACAAGGAAATGGGGGAGCCCAGACATAGATCTTTTTACCTCACCCCAAAACTATCAGTTAGACAAATTCTGCACAAGACTTCATCACAAAAAGCTTGGAAAGTGGATGCTGTATCCTTCAGCTGGAAAAACCTATCAGTGTATGCCTTTCCCCCTCTGCCTCTGTTCTCCAAGGTCTTACTGAAAGTCAGACAGGAAAAAACGAAAATGATTCTGATTGCTCCAGACTGGCCTCTCCAACATTGGTACCAACTTCTAAGGAATGTGTCACTCCTTCCTCCGTGGTACTTGCCTCAGACGCCTCATCTGTTGTCTCAGCAGAACTATCAAATTCTGCACACTAAGCTCCAAACACTGAATCTTGCAGCATGGCTAATCAACTAATTTCACCAGTCACATCCTTCAGTAAACCTGTGATGGATGTCATTTTGGAGGCTGGAAGGCCTAGTACTAGAAAATCTTATGCTGATAAATGGAAAAGATTCTGTGCCTGGAACCAAGCACAAGGAATAAACACAGCAATGGCCAATATTCCTCAGATTCTGCAATACTTAACTGAGATGCTTTACAAGGGCCTATCTTTTTCTTCTATAAAAATCCATGCCTCTGCCATCTCGGCACATTACAACACAGAGCCTCCTCTCTTTTCTCATCCCCTGCTAAAGCACTACCTCAGAGGGGCCAAAAATTTGAGACCTCCCAGGAGAGCTTCAACTCCTGCATGGGACCTCAATTTTGTGCTGGAAAAACTCACCCTACCTCCTTTTGAACCAGCTGCCACTGCAGACATAAAATTTATTTCTTGGAAGACCGCTTTTCTTTTAGCAGTCACTTCAGCTAGAAGGATTTCAGAACTACAGGCTCTCATGGCAGTGGAACCTTTCATTATCTTTTATCCAGACAGGGTGGCCCTCAGGACCAATCCTTCTTTTATGCCTAAAGTGGTATCCAGTGTGGCTCTTAACCAGACCATTCATCTACCAACTTTTTTCCCAAATCCGCAGAACAAGGGGGAGCGGATTCTGCATTCATTGGATGTACACAGGCAACTAAGATTCTACTTAAACAGGACAAAATATCTACAAAAGTCTGAGCAACTACTGGTGGCATTTGCTGCAGGGGCAGAGGGGAAGGCTATCTCAAAGCAGACTATTTCAAAATGGATAAGCCATTGTATTTGTTTCTGCTACATGCACCATGGTAAACCTGTCCCCAAGGGGATCAGATCCCATTCCACCAGGGCTGCATCTACTTCTGCAGCCTTTCTCAGAGGGGTTCCTACCAGAGACATTCTAGAAGCTGCTACTTGGAGCTCAGTTCATACATTCACAAAACATTACCATTTACCTCTCTTTTCTAAATCCAGGGCAGGCTTTGCCACTGCTGTCCTGCAGGGCCTTATAGCCGCTCCTACTGCTGTATAATTCCATCATCCCAGCCATAGCTTTGGGATTCTACCCAAATGTAATGACTGCAACAGTGAAACACGAAGAACATAGTACAGTTGTGTACACTTACCATAAATGCAGATGTTCGAGTGTATTCACTGTTGCAGTCCGGGTTACCCACCCGCCAGCCCCCTTTCTTCTCTATTGTTATACCTCACCTTTCCTTCACTATGCTCAAAAGCCTTTTTGGTGTATTTGCTTTTAGTTGGAGGTAAACTTTTTGTGTTCTAAATTACATGCATATATATATATTTATATATTTTTACTCCCCATTTGGGGGACACCTGACATCTGGGGCAAGAAAAAAATGATTAAAATGGCGTTGGCTGCATGTCTTATACCCCTGACAACCTGACGTCATGGAAGAGGAGACAGCAATTGACGCAGGACCCAAGACTTTGTTATTCAGGCCGACTGAGGGCAGCCTGTCAGCAGATTACCCAAATGTAATGACTGCAACAGTGAATACACTCGGACATCTATATTTATGGTAAGTGTACACAACTGTACTTTCTTAGGAGTCTGCATCCAGAATCCCAATCTCTCCTTATTTCTTATGCTTTCTCCCTGTTTCAGCATCATTCCTTTCCACTATGAATTATAGTTTTCTGCTTGTGCTATGTATAAGAGCCTTAACTGTGTTGCTCTAAAATACCCCCTCAAATTAGGTAATCCTAGTCTGCCTTGTTCTGTTGGTAAAATCATTTTATCCCACTTGACCCTTGCTGTCTTCCCTTCCAAGATAAAAATCCTTCAACTCTTTATTTAATTGCTTTCCGCAACAACTTCTTCAGTTGGTAAAAGTATGATTGACCTGTGTATAAGACTAAAGGGGCTAAACATATTTTAATGGCTTGTTTCTTACTATCCATATCCATATAACAAAACTTCCAGTTTCTCAATTTTTTTATTATCTTTTGTTTAGTCTCTTCCCACATATCCTTATCTGCTACCACAGAATCATTCTTAATCCATACTCCTAAATACTTAATTTTATCATGTCCCCATCAATATGCATATTGTTGGACCATTTTGTGCGTCAGTACATAATTTACTGCTATTGCCTTTGCTTTAGCTTCATTAATTGTGTCCCGAGAAAATTTGAAAATGTTTTAAAATGTTCCACAACACTGTAATGTTATTTTCCAGTTTTGTCACATATAAAATATCATCTGCAAAGAAAGCCAGCTTTTCCTGACTGTCATACCAGTTATATCCTTGAATTTCTTAGTCCCTTATTTTCTTTGCCAGTGGTTTGAAATATAATGCAAACAACCCTGCCCAGTTCCTCTACTCAAGCAGAAATTATCAGAGAGGACCCCACCCACTTTAATTTATGCCTTTGATCCCTCATATATTCTTCTAATCAACCTTATAATTGTATCAGGGAAAGCAAATGCTTCCATTGCCCTGCTCATGAAGTCCCAGTCTACTCTGTCAAATGCTTTCTCTGCATCAAGTGGTACACTTTCATACATTCTGCTTCCCTCTGGATCATCAGTGTTCTGTTAATATTGTCAAATGTTTGCCTCCCCTCCACATAAACTACACTGGTCCATATCTTATCAATTTTGGTATCACTTTTGCCATTCTTTTAGCCATTACAGACATAAACACTTTATAATGGTGGTTTATATTGAAATAGGCCTGTATGAAGCTGGATTTGATGGATCTTTACCCTCTTTAGGTATTACCGTTACCACCACCTTCTTTCAGGATGCTGGTGCCTCTCCTCCTCTTAAAATAAACAAAACCTTCCAGATCTTTATCAGTTTTTCCCTCTTAACTTCCAGACTTCCACAGGAATACCATCTATCCCTGGGGGCTTTCCTGTAAATTAGTTATACATAGCCATTTTTATCTCATCCCTTCCTATCCTGTTAGTAATTGAGCCTCATCTACCTCTAAGTTTGCCATATTTAATTTTTCCATAAACATTTCCATTTGTACTTTTTCTTGATTTCAATATTTCTCTGCTTTATAAAAAAATTTCATAACATTTCTGGAATATTTCTAGTACTTTTACAGTGTATCTTGTTATCTTCCTTGCCATAGGGTCCCTAAGCTTGGTGACTGCCCTTTCCACTTTCTGTTGCCTGAGTTGTTGTGCTAAAAGGTTTTGTGCTGTAGAATTATTATCGGAAAAACGCTTGCTTAACAGCAGTCTTTCTAAACTCGTGCATATTATCAAGGTAATCCCTTATTTTCTGTTTAGCATTCTGCAGTTGCTCTTTTTCTTGTTCTGAGAGATTCCCCCTGTTTTGCAAGACTTCAACATTTGTCAGTCCCTCTAAATAATTATTGTTACTGTTTAACAATATCTTTCTTTCATTTATTTCCAAGCTTGTTTTAAACTCCACTTATCCCACTCCTTAGCTATGTATTCAGAAGATAATTTTTATTTTCTGTAGTAGCTCCTGAATTAATTCCACATCCCATTCCTTAAATTCCTCTCTTTTCAACTGATAGGTGTGACAGTACCACTGTCTAATTTTTATTTCATTACCTTGCGTATTTATTTTAGTTAATATTGTTGCATGATCTGAAGTGGTTATTGGGTTCGTTTCAAGACCATCAATTAAATGCACATGTTTCTGTGAGATATAAAATCTATCTAGCCTAGTCCAGTTTTTGTATCTCAGTGGGTAATATGTAAATTCATTCCAAACTCCTAGTACTGAATTCACATCTTCTGTGCCAAACATTTTCATAAATTTCTTCAAACATCTACCCTCCTTTGTTATATTTTCCCTTCTAGGCTTCCCCAGACACATCTTCACTGTTGCAAACCAAATTCTAGTCTCCAACTGTAAGTAATATTCCTTGCTGAAAGCTGATTGTGTCTCCCAGAATTTTCGTAAGCTCCATTATAGCAGTTTTAGGAGGGATGTAAATGCATGCCAGTGTAATCCTCCCTAGCCAGTAGCCATTTAGTACTGTGTATCTTCCCTTGTTATCTTTTTTTCCCTCTTCTATCACTGTTGGAGCTCCGCTTGCGATTAATACAAGTACTCCTCTTTTCCTTTGCCCTAGATATTCTGCTGAATAACCATCCTGAAAACCTTTCTTTATCAAATTCACACGTTCACTTCTTTTCAGGTGTGTCTCCTGTAGCATAGCCATTTGCACTGTACGTTTTTTAATATAGTTCACTACTCTTTTCTTTTTTATATTTATCAATAAGACCATTGAAATTGAAGGATATTACAGAAAGCATAATTTTCTGATATAGTTATTATTGCCATGTTTTATATATAACTGCTCTTTTGCTTAATGTCTAGTTCCAACTTTTATGTTACATGTATATACTGTTTGGCAGGTTGGTCTTTTTATACAGTTGTTTCATGTCATATCCATTTGCACCTATGTCACATCTTACATAACTTATTGTATTTTTGAGAGGCCTCAAACAGAACAAACATACCCCCCCAAAAAAATTCCTAAAACCTATGAACTTAACAGTAACACACAAAACTATGTACATCTTCAAATATTGAAGTATTTGCTTCCTAATAAGAACATAAGTTCTAAGTTGATAACTACACAGATAGGCTAAAGTTAACCAAAAAATAAAGGTTAGTAATACTAAGATGCATGGTAAGCCTGTTGTTGTTTTCTTTTGGCTTTTTCCTGGTTAGGGATTGCCACAGCGGAACTCCGGTCCGCTAATGATTGGCAGTCGATTTTTATGGTGCCGAGGTGCCAGCCCAACGCCCAACCTTCAGCGCATGCCCATTCACTCATATCTTTCGAACGGCACTCGACCGTGGGGAGGACATGCAGACTCCACACAGAAGGCGCTTCAGCCGAGAATCGAACGGGAGAACCATTTGCTGTGAGGCGACAACACTACCGCTACACCACTGTGGCTTTCACTATTTAATTTTGTATATCTTTATAACTCTCCCAGTTGAGAAAGCACTTGAATGCTTTCAGTAAACACTTTCTCCAAGCCATTTCTTTTTATCAAATTGTCTTCTAGTGACATGCAAACCAGACACAAAACTGCTAAGGGTGCTTTGTTTATCAGAAAAAAGTCTTACATTATTCAATATTCTTTTTCATTTACATGCTTTGTAGTAAACTTGTTTCCCTATGCAAGCATGGGAAGAAGCACACTGATTTTTCTATTGTCATACTCTCTTAACAAAACCCTTCCACTCTCTCCCCATCTCCTTCTCTTCTCATTTTTTTCCATTGGAGTACCTACATTTCTCAAAACTGAACAAATAACCCCCATCTCCTCCCCTCCTCTTTTTTTTCATTGCAGTGCCTACATTTCTCTAAACTGAACAAAGAAAAAGAGAGAAGGGTGAACAAGAAAAAACAAAACACTTGTTTATGTTAGCATCCCCATTGCATTAAAAAAAAATTGAGAAAACTTTGCTTCAAGTCTAACTGGTTTTGCATTATCTTTAAAGCTGTCACACCTGGGAAAGCCCCTGATTGTTTTCAGGGAACATTATGTCCTAGTCAATTTCTCTATTATTTTTTTCTGCTTTTCCCTCAGCCAATCCCCTTCCACCAGACTGTCTCCAGTTTCTCTTTATCAGATTGTCTCCATGGATTGGCCGCAGTGGTGCAGCGGTTAGCATTGTCGCCTCACAGTAAGAGGTTCTCCTGTTCAATTCTCGGCTGGAGCGCCTTCTGTGTGGAGTCTGCATGTCCTCCCCGTGGTCGAGTGATGTATAACGACATGCAGGTAGGTGCGTGCGTGAATGGGTGTGCCTTCTTTGAAGGTTGGGCATCGGGCTGGCAACTCGGCACCATAAAAATCCACTGTCAATCATTAGCGGACCGGAATTCTGCTGTGGCGACCCCTAACCGGGAAAAGCCGAAAGCCATTACTAGATTGTCTCCATGGATTACATTACCTATGTTACTCAAAACTGCACAAGAAGAAAAAGAGAAGAGGGGCGAACAGTAAAAACACCACCTGTTTACAATCCCCATTACACCCAAAAATAGCATGCAAAAAATTGCAACACAGATACAGTACTATTAAGAAAAGAAAATGTTTTCTTTACTTTACAGTTAACTTTCTTCCCTCTCTTCCTCTCCCCAAAGCATGTTTCCGAACATTAATGACATGAAGTAAGGCATATAGTTAGTGTCCCCCACTCAGTAAACAAATTTTGAAGAAGTCCAATATTTCCAGATTTTCTTGTGCTGTCATATTTCACAAATATAATTATTGCATTATAATCCCACATTAAGGTACTGATTTTATTACTGTTCTTCTCCATCACCAAAATCCTGTATCTGCTTCATTTTCAACATGCTCTCGATTCTTCATCAGCTCTAGTGCCTCCTTCCTTCTCTCCAGCATTTTTCGTTGAAATACAGGTGCAGTCTCTGGGTTTTTATTACCAGAGGAACAAGAAGAAGCTGAATCTCCTTCTGTTTCACAGCTCAGTTTTTGTTGGCCAAACTTTTGTATTTCCTCCTTAGCATGCACTTCATCAGAAAATAATTTTGTCCCTCCAGGGAAGAATACCTTGAAGATAGCTGGATACTACAGTTTGAATCTCACACCTGCGTTTCGACATTCTCTGAATAGAGGAATGAATTTACTTCTCTTTTGCCTGGTGTACAGTGAGTAATCATTCTCCACAAATACTCTGCTGTCTCCCACTTTTAGTATTTTGTCCTTCTGCAACAGTTTTGACAAGATCAACTTTTTCTGCTGTTAGGATTGCATCTTTACTGTTAAAGGTATAGGTTGCTTTCTTAAAGCTAGATTTGGAGCATACACATGATGTGCCCGTTCACAAGTCCTGTTGTGGAATACCAGTCCATTTGCTTATTTGTGTTTTCATAACATTAATGCATTCTATTCCTTCCATATTCTCTGTATAGCTGAAAATCTCAAGTTTTTCCCTACGTGCTCTGTTTCTAATTCTATTATTTTTTGAAACATCTCTCCCTGAGCAGTCTCATATTCAGCCAGCCTTTTCTTCATTTCGACCTCTGATTTTTGCAGCTTTATCATTTCATCTGAGTATCTGTTCAAAGCTTCTTCCATTTGTTTCAGCCTTTTGTTGTTTGTGTTGATATACTCTGTCAGTGTTCTGTTTATTTTAACCAGGTCTGTATGCAGTTGTCCTATATCATCCTGTACATTATTGGAGGACATGTCTGAAGGTTGCATTACTTTTTGCTGCAGAATTCTCACTAGTCAGTGTTTCTTCCTCACTTTTTGTAGCTGACTTTTTTCAATGTCTTCTGCATTTCTTTATTCCTGGCATCCAGGCAGTGTACTTACTAGCCAGTTACTGAAATTCACCCATAAACACAAGTGTGCTGGCCTTCTCTGTGGAATTTCTGTTTTCATACTGGGGGAGCTAGAAACGAGCTGTTTTTCAGTGTGCAGCCATCTTGGAACGTTTCAGGATGGTTTAAGATTGATATAAAAAGTGTTTCTTCACGGGATGGTACTTGGCCCAAGAAAGACTCGCTAAGTAATTTGATAGTCTTATATGGTGGAGGGGGTTTCAGGATTACATAGTAGAAAATAGACGAAGTGACAGTAAAGAGAGAAACAGCTTCAGGGAGGATAGCTCCTAGATTTAGATGAACTGTATAGACTGTTACTTGTATGTGTAACAATACATTAGCCCAGGATTTGTGGTAATTAAAAGTGTAATTGTCTCCCTTCATGATGCACGGATTAGGTCTTGGCTTTTTGTGTTTCTTTGTCAGTTCCTAGTAGTTAGGGCATGAGATTCTGGATTTAGTAATTTAGTTATTGGGTGCACATCAGTTTAATACCCAGTTTTCATACTATTGATTGATTTATGTTGTTATGTGTGAGTATATATGAAATATTTGTGATGATTTGTCAGAATTAATGTATGAGTTTAGATGTTCTTCGTGTTTCATTGTTGCAGTCATCACATTTGGGTTATCTGCTTGCAGTAGCCCTCAGTCGGCCTGATTATCAAGTCGTGGGTCCTGTGTCGGTTGCTGCCTCATCTTCCATGACGTCAGGTAGTCAGGGGTATAAAGCATGCAGCCGATGCCATTACATCAGTCTTTCTTGCTGTGCGGTGCCCGAAGCAGAAGCAGTTCGCAAGTGCCGGTCAGCCGACTCATGAAATTTTCGTTTTCAAGTTTCAGAACCGAAGTTTTCAACTAAAGCTAAAGTACCCTGTTGGGTAAACTTTTTCATGCTCTAAACCGATGTCAGTAAAAGTCAGTAATTGTATTTCTTGTGGAAAGCAAATACCTCATAAAGATTTTCATTTGTACTGTATTCCTTGCCTAGTCCCTGACCACGACGTATCTCGCTGTCGGTTTTGTGCCTTATTTAAACAACGAACTATTCGTTGTCGGTATATTTACACTTCTAAATATGTTGGCACTCTGTTCAATTATCCAGATATGGCTTTGGTAAGCCAACTGACTACCGGCATTCCGAAAAAACGCAAAGATAAAGACAGAGACAGGCCGCCTAGGTCCAAAACTGCTGATGACGTTCTAAGCTAGTCGCCAGTTCGCCGGTACTCAGTGATACCGGCTACTTAAGATTCGCAGGCCTCAACTGAGACCAATTTGGAGTCCGGTATGCCGCGAGATGCTTCAACAGTGGAACCTGTGGATGTCTCTACCTTGGATGGGTCTGGAGCCGCTGTGCAGGCACTGGCTTCTGAGGGTGTATTCATGTCTACTGACTTGTATATTAAACCAATGCCATCTTTTTCAAGGCCTAAAATTCCATCCATGCTTAGAAAACCAACTGCCAGACCGCATGGTCAAGCCTCTAGCCTAAAAAACAAATGATAAGAATGGCTGAAGACCTTATTACTTTAATCAGGGGAAGACAACCTTCCCCCTCTTAAGAGACCTAGGACTAAATTTGGTTATGATTTTTCTGATCATGATTCTGAAATTTCTGATGTTCATTGTGTTCCACTGTTGCAATCATTACATTTGGGTTATCTGCTTGCAGTAGCCCTCAGTCGGCCTGATTAACAAATTTTTGGGTCCTGCGTCGGTTGCTGTCCCTTCTTCCATGACGTCAGGTCGTCAGGGGTATAAAATATGCAGCTGACGCCATTACATCAGTCTTTCTTGCCGTGCGATGCCAGAAGCAGAAGCAGTTCGCAAGTGCCGGTCGGCCAACTCCTGAAATTTTCGTTTTCGAGTTTCTGAAGCGACGTCTTCAACTAAAGCTAAGTATCCCATCAGGGAAACTTTTTCTTGCTCCTTACCGATGTCAGTAAAAGTTAATAATTGCATTACTTGTGGAAAGCAAATACCTCACAAAGATTTTCATTTGTACTGTATTCCCTGCCTAGGTCCTGACCACGATGTACCTTGCTGTCAGTTTTGTGCTTTATTTAATCAGCGCACTATCCGTCGTCTGTATATTTTCACTTCTAAATATTTTGGTTCTCTGTTTAATTATCCAGAAATGTCATTGCTTAGCCATCAGACTACCGGGATTCCGAAAAAAATGCAAAGATAAAAACAGAGACAGGCCGCCGAGGTCCAAAGCTGCTGACGACGCTTCTCCTAAGCCAGTCACTAGTTCGTCGGTACTCAGGCGCTTTCGCAGCCCCTGATACTCGCTACTTCTGACTCACAGGCCTCTACTGAGACCCATTCGAAGTCCGGTATGCTGCGAGATGCTTCAACTGTGGAACCTGCGGATGTCTCTACATTGGATGGGTCCAGAGCCGCTGGGCTTCTGAGGGTGTATTCAGGCCTACGGACTTGCATATTAAACCGACGCCTCCTCCTTCATTTAGGCCAAAATCTCGAACCATGCCTAAGAAACCAATGCCCAGGCCGTATGCTCAGGCTTCTATGCCTAAAAAACAAATTATAAGAATGGCTGAAGATCTTATAACTCTAATCAGGGGAAGCCAACTTCTCCCTTCTAAGAGACCTAGGACTGAAGTTGTTTATGAATCTTCTGAACAGGATTCTGATTTTTCTGATTCTTCTGATGATCTGGATTTGCCCTTATCTACTTATGAAGATTCTGATGCAGAGGACTCTGTTCCCTCTGCTTCCCCTCCAGAGGATTTTTCTTTTAGTGATACCTTACATACTCTAAGGGAGCATTTCCACTGGGAAAGCCAGGATTTTTCTGATTCAAAAAAGAGGCTTAGGGATTTCTTACTCCTGCCTCAGCATAGGTCTTTCGCTATACCTCCTGTACTAGACATTGTTGATGATGCCTTTTCAGACTCTAGTTTGGCCCATGATTCTTTGCCTCCTGCTCCCAGAAAACCTGACAGATATTACAGGGTTCCTGATTCTCACAAGTTCCTTTTTAAAAATCCTATTGCAGATCCTGTTTCACAGGGACCCAAGGGCATTAAGGCTTCTACTGCTAAAAATCCTACCCCCTCTGATAGAGACTCCAGGGCGCTGGATAGATGGAGTAAGAAAGTGTACACTTCTACAACCTTGGCCATTAGGGCTTTAAACTGCCAGTTTCATATGTTAAAGTGTCAACAACATGTTATTGGATTGCTTAAACAGAAAATAATGTTAATTCCTGACTGTGCTGAAAATAAAGAATTACAGGATTTAATGTATTCTGCTGAACAGGTTGGAAAACATACTTTGCAATGTGGATTTGATTCATTAGAGGCCTCTTGCAGGGCTGCTGTTACTGGGTCTGTGCTCAGAAGGCATGCTTGGCTTAAGGAGCAAGGTTTGCCTGATCATGTTAAAGCTAAATTGTTGGATGCTCCCTTAAATCAGGACCGCCTGTTTGGCAACAAGGCTGAGGAAGTTCTTAAAAAGATGGAAGATAAAGCTAAATCTATGCAAACTGTTAAAGATTTCTTACAAGATGTTCATCGTGCATGCAGCTGCAGTCATAACAGATGGGTTCTCCTGCCGTCAGGCGGGTCCTCGGTCGGCCGAATTCCAAAGTCTAGGTCCGGCGTCGGTTGTCGTCACTTCTTCCCTGACGTCAGTGCGACAGGGGTATAAAGGAACCAGCCAACGCCATTTTCTTCAGTCTTTCTTGCCGTGCGGTGCCCGAAGCAGAAGCAGTTCGCAAGTGCCGGTCAGCCAGCTCCTGAGATTACGAAAATTTGGAAACTGAAGTCTTCTTAACAGCTAAGTACCCCGTTGGGGAAACTTTTCTTGCCTCAGACCGATGTCAGACAAAGTTAATAATTGTATTTCTTGTGGGAAGCAAATACCGCATAAGGATTTCCATTCCCTCTGTATACCTTGTTTAGGCCCAGACCACGACGTCTCGGTCTGTCGCTTTTGTGCTACATTTAACAAATGCACTATTAAGCGTCGGGTGGAGTTCGCCCAGCATTATTTTGGAAAAGCATTTAACTATACTATGTCGTCGGATACTCCGACTCCGGTTTTGTCTAAAAAACGCAAAGACAAGGACCGACACACGAGGTCCGCGGCCTCTACCGACACCACGCCAAAGCCGACTACACGTGGCCCGGTTCTCAGCGAGGCGCCTACGCAGCCCCTGATTACCAACGACACTTCTTTGATGGTGTCTCCTCGGCCCACACCCCGACTACAGATACCGAAGCCACCCTTGGCGTTGAAACTCAGAATGTGGACAGGTCCACCTCCACTCAATGTGTCTTCAGACCTTCCTCTTCTTTTTCCATCAAGGCTTTCACAAAGTCTAAAGCAACCATGCACTCTAAGAGACCAGCTACACAGGGCCCATCTCCAGGTCCCATGCCTAAGAAACAGATGCTTAAAATGGCTGAGGATTTAATTACTCTAATCAGAGGTTCTCAGCCCCCACCGGACAGAAGGCCCAGAGTGGAGGAAGATTCCCCCTCTTCTGATCAGGGCTCCATTATTTCAGAGCACTCTGATGATCAGGAAAATTCCTACTCCCCTTTTGAAGACTCTGATGCGGAGTCCATCCCTTCTGTATCCCCCCCCCTGAGGATTACTCATTTGGGGAAACTTTGCATACTTTAAGGGAACACTTCCACTGGGAAGGCCAGGATTATTCAGATTCCAAGAAAAGGCTCAGGGAATTTCTCTTGTTACCTCAGCACAGGCCTCTGGCTATACCTCCTGTCTTGGACATCCTAGATGATGTTTACTCGGAGGCCTGCCTTAACCCGGACTCTCTACCTCCAGCTCCAGTTAAGCCTGACAGGTACTATAGAGTTCCTGACTCACACCAATTTCTATACAAAAGCCATGCTGCTGACCCAGAAACCATCTCACAGGGCCCCAAGGGAGTTAAGGCCTCCATTGCCAAAAATCCATTGCCTTCCGAGAGAGATTCCAGATCCTTAGAAAGGTGGGGAAAAAGGTATATACCTCGGCTACCTTATCCATGAGGGCCTTAAACTGTCAGTTTCATATGCTAAAATACCAACAGTTTTTGTTATCACAATTGAAAAGTAAAATGTCACAACCTGAACAACCAGACTTGAAGGAGTTGCAGGATTTGATGCATAGTGTAGAACAAGTGGGTAAGCATACCCTACAATGTGGTTTTGATGCTCTAGAGGCCTCATTTAGAGCTGCTGTTATAGGATCAGTCATACGTAGGCATGCCTGGCTCAAGGAACAAGCCTTGCCTGATCATGTCAAAGCTAAATTACTAGACGCCCCTCTTCAAAAGGATGTACTATTTGGTGCTAATGCTGAGGAGGTATTAAGGAAAATGGAGGAAAAGGCTAAATCAATGCAAACTGTGAAAGAATTTCTACAGGTTCAACCCCCACGTTTTAGTAGAAATTGGCCTTCCAAAAATTGGTCCTTTCCTGCCACAGACAGACCCCAAAGAGGCAGATACAGGCTCCGAGGGGCAGAGGACAATCCCAAGGATCGTATAGAGGCAGACAATGGCAAGCTTCTACACAAAGAGGTGGTGAGGACAACTCGCAATCTTTCAGAAAGCAAACCCAATGACTTTCCCCTTTGCATGCCAACCAGGTCTCAAATGGCAGCCCCCTTAGGAGGAAAGCTGGCATTATTTTCAAAAAATTGGCATATTGTCACAAAGGACAAAAGGATTCTGGACATTATAAACAGAGGCTACAAATTCCATTTTCACACCCTTCCAAAAATGAAAGGCATGCCAAACCTGCCACACAATCAAAGGGCAGAGGCACAAAGGCAAATTACAGATCTCATAAACATGAAAGCTATTCAAGAGGTACCTACATCGAACAAGGTCAAGGTTTTATTCCAGGCTATTTCTGGTGCCAAGGAAGGAAAAGATTGGAGACCTATTTTGGATCTATCCATCCTAAACACATTTCTACTGTACCAAAATTCAAGATGCTCACTCTACAGCAACTTCTTCCCATGCTGGGCAAGGAGTCTTGGCTGGTAACATTGGACCTCAAGGAGGCATACCTGCATGTCCCAATCAGACAAAATTGCAGAAGGTACTTCAGATTTCTTGCAGGTTCAACCCATTATCAATTCTCTGCATTGCCCTTTGGCTTATCTACTGCACCCAGAGTATTCACGAAATGCCTGGCATCAGTAATTGCCTACTGCAGACTTCAAGGGATACAAATATACCCCTATTTGGACGACTGCCTGATCCAAGTGGACAGCAAGCACATTCTTCTGAAACATCTGGCTTATGTAATAATGTTATTGAACTCTCTGGGATACACAGTCAACAAAAAGAAATCAAGGCTAATACCCTCTCAGAAGATCATTTTCCTGGGTGCCAATTTGGACACAAACACCCAGATGGCCTACCTCACGCCAGAGAAGCAGGGGCAACTAATTTAATACTTCAGAACACTAGCAAATTGCACCAGGCTGACTGCAAGGAAAATCCTGCAGGCTGTGGGATTCATGGCATCTTGCATCTTACTAATCCATGTGCAAAGCTGCATATGAGGAAACTACAATGGTACCTAAAAAACATATGGTCTCAACACAGCCACAGTTTGGAAACAATAATACCACTAATTCCATGTCTGCAAAAGGAATTTCTGTGGTGGGCTCAAGCATGTCAAACAAACACAGGTCTTCCATTCAGCAAGCCTCAAGCAAATCAAGTCATCACAACAGACGCTTCGGACTACGCCTGGGGGGCGCACATGACAGATCGGTGCATTCAGGGCAAATGGTCCCAAAACGAAAGCACCTTCACATCAATCAAAAAGAAATGCTAGCAGTAATAAATGCTATTATAGCTTTCAAGGACCTTCTACAACCAGGTCAACTATTGATAAGAACGGACAACACCACAGTTATGTGGTACATAAACAAACAGGGAGGAACACATTCTTACCCCTATGCAGACTGGCCATGTCACTTTGGAACATGGCCATGGACTTACAAATGGAACTACAAGCACAGTACTTGCCAGGCAAGGAAAACACGCTGGCAGACAACCTAAGCAGGAATATGACAGATCCACACGAATGGAAATTGCATCCAAAAGTTTTTACAGAAATAATCCAAGAATGGGGAAGGCCAGACATAGATCTCTTTGCCTCCCACAAGAATCATCAATTGACAACATTCTGCTCAAGGATCTTCCATCCAAAGGCCTGGAGAGTGGACGCTCTGTCTTTCAGTTGGACATCAATGACAGTTTATGCCTTCCCTCCTCTTCCTCTGCTGCCCAAAGTTCTATTGAAGACCAAAGCAGACAGACCAAAGATGATTCTCATTGCTCCGGACTGGCCAAGGCAACACTGGTACCCACTCCTGAGGAGCCTGACGCATTCCCCACCATGGACCCTGCCTCTAATGCCTCTTTTTCTGACTCAGCACAGTTTCAAAACTCTTCACAGCCAGCTAAAAACACTCAATCTAGCCGCTTGGAAGATTCTTTAGCATCACAACAGGCCCTACTCTCCAAGGAGGTGCAGGATGTCATTTTGGAGGCCAGAAGGCCATCAACTAGAAAAGCTTACTCCGCAAAATGGAAACGTTTTTGTGTCTGGAATGAGAAAAAGGGCCAGGATCCTGGAAAACTGGATTTACCTCAAATACTACAATATTTGTCTGAACTGCTAAGCAGTGGACTTTCGTTCTCCTCCATCAAAATCCATGCCTCAGCCATTTCTGCAGAATACAACACTGATCCACCTTTATTCTCGCACCCTCTCTTAAGACAGTTCCTCAGAGGGGCTAAGAATTTAAGGCCTCCAAGGAAACAACCAATACCTGCTTGGGATCTTAATTTCATTCTGGAAAAACTGACCTTGCCTCCCTTTGAGCCAGCTGCATCATCAGATTTGCAATATTTGTCCTGGAAAACAGCTTTCCTTCTGGCTATCACCTCAGCTCGTAGAGTTTCAGAACTACAGGCTCTCATGGCTGTCCAGCCTTTTATCATCTTCCATCAGGACAGAGTTTCCTTACGAACCAACCCATCCTTTATGCCTAAAGTGGTATCCAGGGTAGCTTTAAATCAGGCCATACATTTACCTACTTTTTATCCTAATCCTCAAAACAAAGGGGAGAGATTACTGCATTCCTTGGACATCCACAGACAACTGCATTATTATTTGGACAGAACAAAGCCTTTCAGAAAATCAGAACAGCTCTTTGTGGCCTATGCGGTAGGAGTTCAAGGGAAGCCAATTTCCAAACAGACAATCTCAAAATGGATAGCCCACTGCATACGCTTTTGCTATTCCTTTCATGGCAAAACTGTTCCTACAGGCATTAGAACTCATTCCACCAGGGCCACAGCCACCTCTGCAGCCTTCCTCAGAGGAGTTCCTACCAAGGATATTTTGGAAGCAGCCACTTGGAGTTCTGTGCATACCTTCTCCAAGCACTACAACCTACCATTATACTCTAAATCTAGAGCAGGCTTTGCCACTGCAAAGTTCCACCTAGTGCCTACCACCCCTTTCTTAGCTTTGGGATTCTACCCATCTGTTATGACTGCAGCTGTATGCACGATGAACATAGTACAGTTTTGTACCTACCATAGATGTAGATGTTCGAGTGCTAATACAGCTGCAGTCCAGGTTTCCCTCCCTCCTTCCCCTCTTGGGACAGGCCTATAGGCTAACACATCCTCTTACAACCTGATTGGGGTTTTCATTTATGATGTATTTGCTTGCAACTACTGTATTTTTATTATATTGCACTGCATTATCACACAAATTTATGTATTGCCTTCCTTCTGGGGGCACCTGACATCTGGGGCAAGAAAAACTGAAGAAAATGGCGTCGGCTGGTTCCTTTATACCCCTGTCGCACTGACGTCAGGGAAGAAGCGACAACAACCGACGCCGGACCTAGACTTTGGAATTTGGCTGACCGAGGACCCGCCTGACGGCAGGAGAACCCATTTGTTATGACTGCAGCTGTATTAGCACTCGAACATCTACATTTATGGTAGGTACAAAACTGTACTTTCAGCCTCCTAGATTTAGTAGGCACTGGCCCTCTAAAAATTGGTCCTTTACAGCCCCTTCCAGGTCTTCTCAAGCCAAACCCAGACTCAGCAGAAACCCCAGGTTTCAGTCCCAAGGGACACACAAGACTAGGCTGTGGGGGGTTTCCGCACCCAAACCTGGGAGTAGTAAGACTCCCCCCTATGGAAACCTGTCTCAGTGACTTGCTTTTAAAACTTCCAAGCACTTCCCAACTGAATACTCCTTTAAGCGGAAAGATTGGTCTGCATGCCAAAAGCTGGGAACTCATTAGCCAGGACAAATGTGTTTTAAATATAGTGTCCTAAGAATACAGATTTAATTTCCACATGTTACCAACACCAAGCGGGTGGCATGGGGGCTATTCAGTTGGTACCAGAAGAGGAAAAGGGACAAGGTTTCTATTTGAGACTTTTCCTGGTACCCAGAAAAGGCAATACATGGCGTCCTATCCTGGACATTTCTATTCTAAACACCTTTCTGGTGATTCCAAAATTCAAAATGCTGACTCTTCACCACCTGCTTCCTATGCTAGGCAAGGATGCATGGTTGGCAACACTAGACTTAAAAGAAGCATACCTGAATATCCCTATCAGGGAGTCTTGCAGAAGATACCTATGCTTCAAAGCAGGCTACATGCACTATCAATTCTCTGCACTGCCCTTTGGCTTATCTACTGCGTCCAGGGTATTCACAAAATGTCTAACTCCAGTCATTGCATTTTGCAGGCAAAAGACATATTCAAATATACCCATGCCTAGATGATCGTCTAATTCAGGCAGAAAGCAAGGACATTATTTTGAATCATCTGGCCTTTGTTCAAAGGGTACTGACTTGTCTGGGGTTCACCATAAACGAAAAGAAATCCCACGTTGGTACCCTGTCAACAAGTTATATTCCTGGGAGCAAGCTTGAATACAACTTCCCAGATGGCTTTCCCCATGCCAGAGAAATGGATTAATTTCACAACTTACTTCAAACAAGTGGCCACAAAAACCCAGCTATCTGCAAGGCAGATACTGCAAGCCTTGGGGTTCATGGCCTCCTGCATTCTTCTAATTCCATATGCAAGGCTGCATATGAGGAAACTACAATGGTATCTCAAAAGCCTATGGTGTCAACATTCACAGGGTCTAGAAGCAAGGATTCCTATCATACCTTGCCTACGCCTAGAGTTCCTTTGGTGTGCAGAGGCCTAACACCAAAACAGTGGACTACCATTCACATTACCCCCTGCTGCCCAAATCTTAACAACAGACGCATCAGACTATGCATGGGGGGCTCATCTGGCAGGGAAGTGCATTCAGGGCAAATGGAACCCAAGTCAAATGCACCTGCAAGTAAATCAAAAGGAAATGTTAGCTGTACAGAATGCTGTGACAGCCTACAAGGATCACATTCGTCCAGGACAACTAATGGGAAAGACGGACAACACCACTGTCATGTGGTACATAAACAAGCAGGGGGGGGTACACATTCTTATCCCCTCTGCAGACTAGCCATGGCATTGTGGAACACAGCCTTGAGCTACCAAGTGAATCTACAAGCTCAGTTCCTGCCAGAAAAATGAAATACACTGGCAGACGGAGTAAGCAGAAACATCATAGACCCACATGAGTGGAAACTGGAACCAAGGATTTTCAACATGTTGGCAAATAAATGGGGGAGCCCAGATATAGACCTGTTTGCCTCCCCCCAGAACCATCAACTGGACAAATTTTGCACAAGGATTCCCCACAAGCTACCTTGGAAAGTGGATGCTGTCTCCTTCAGCTGGAAAAACCTATCCGTTTATGATTTTCCTCCTCTGCCTCTGCTCTCCAAGGTACTACTAAAGATAAAACAGAGGACAATCCAAGGACGATTTTTAATTGCACTAGACTGGCCTTGCCAACACTGGTACCCATTCTTACGCAGTGTGTGTCACACTTGGCTCCATGTCACCTGCCTCAGACTCCTTCCTTGCTCTCTCAGCAGGAGAACCAGATTCTGCACCCTCAGCTGCAAACCCTGAACCTAGCAGCCTGGCTAATTACCTAATCTCTCATTTACCATCCCTCTGTAAATCAGTGATGGATATCATTTTAGAGGCAAGGAAGCCTAGCCCTAGAAAATCCTATGCTGGAAAATGGAAAGGATTCTGTGCCTGGAACCAATCTCAAGGAATGAATGCAGCAGTGCCCAATTTACCTCAGATTCTACAATACTTGACTGAGATGCTTCATAAGGGCTTGTCTTTTTCCTCCTTCAAAATTCATGCTTCAGTCATTTCAGCTCATTATAGCACAGAGCCTCCCCTCTTCTCACACCCACTGCTCAAGCAGTTCCTCAGAGGGGCCAAAAATTTAAGGCCACCCAGGAGAGCTCCAACTCCAGCCTGGGATCTTAACTTTGTCTTGGAGAAACTAAGTCTTCATCCTTTCGATCCAGCTGCTACTGCAGATTTAAAATTTCTTTCCTAGAAAACAGCTTTCCTTTTAGCAATCACTTCTGCAAGAAGGGTATCTGAATTACAGGCTTTTATGGCAGTGGAACCTTTCATCATCTTTCATGCGGACAGGGTGTCCCTCAGAACCAATCCCTCCTTCATGCCCAAGGTGATATCCAGTGTGGCTCTTAATCAGTCCATTCATTTGCATACCTTCTTTCCTAACCCACAGAACAAAGGGGAATGAATACTGCACTCTTTAGATGTGCACAGACAGTTTAGATTCTACTTGGACAGGATTAAACCTCAAAGGAAATCTGAACAACTGCTGGTGGCATTTGCTGCAGGGACAGAGGGGAAAGCTGTTTCAGAACAAACCATTTCAAAATGGATAGGCCACTGCATTCATTTCTGCTATAGGCACCATGGAAAACCTATCCCACAGGGCATCAGACCCCATTCAACCAGGGCTGCATCTACCTCTACAGCCTTTCTCATGGGAGTCCCTACTAGGGACATCCTAGAAGCTGCTACCTGGAGTTCTGTACATACTTTCAACAAGCATTATCATTTGCCAATTTTCTCTAAATCCAGAGCTGGTTTTGCCACTGCAGTCTTGCAGGGCCTTATAGCTGGTCCTAATTCTATTTAAATTCCTCCTCCCAACCTTAGCTTTGGGAATCTACCCAAATGTAATGACTACAACAGTGAAACACGAAGAACATAGTACAGTTGTGTACACTTACCATAAATGTAGATGTTCGAGTGTATTCACTGTTGCAGTCCTGGTTACCCTCCCACTAGCCCCCTTTCTTCTTTTGGCTATACCTCTACTCTCACTTACTATATTCTTAAAGCTTTTTGGTGTATTTGCTTTTTTGTTGAAGGTATATTCTTGTATTTATAGATTTGATTGCTTCCCATTAGGGGGGCACCTGACATCTGGGGCAAGAAAAACTGATGTAATGATGTCGGCTGCATGTTTTATACCCCTGACGTCATGGAAGAAGGGACAGCAGCAGACGCAGGAAACAAGACTTTATTAATCAGGCCGACTGTGGGCTACTGCAAGCAGATAACCCAAATGTAATGACTGTAACAGTGAATACACTCGAACATCTACGTATATGGTAAGTTTACAGAACTGTACTTTTCTTCCGATGACCAGGATTTACCTTTATCTACCTATGAGGATTCTGATGCAGAGGAGACTATTCCCTCTGCTTCCCCCTCCAGAGGATTTATCTTTTGGTAAAATCTTGCATACTCTTAGGGAGAATTTTCACTGGGAAAGCCAGGATTACTCTGATTCTAAAAAGAGGCTTTGGGATTTCTTACTCCTGCCCCAACACAGGCCTTTAGCTATCCCCCCTATACTGGACATTTTTGATTATGCCTTTGCAGAGTCCAGCTTGGTGCCTGACTCCTTACCTCCTGCTCCCAGAAAACCAGATAGATATTACAGGGTTCCTGACTCTCACAAGTTATTTTTTAAAAATCTTACTGCGAATCATGAGACCATTTCACAGGGACCCAAGGGCATAAAGGCTACTACTGCCAAAAATCCTACCCCCTCTGATAGAGATTCCAGGGCCCTGGATAGATGGGGTAGGATGGTATACACTTCTGCAACCTTGGCCATTAGGGCCTTAAATTGCCAGTTTCATATATTAAAGTATCAGCAGCATATTATTGGATTGCTTAAACAGAAAATGATGTTGATTCCTGACTGTGCTGAAAATAAGGATTTACAGGGTTTAATGCATTCTGCTGAACAAGTTGGAAAACATACTTTGCAATGTGGTTTTGATTCACTAGAGGCATCTTGCAGGGCTGCTGTTACTGGGTCTGTACTTAGAAGGCATGCTTGGCTTAAGGAGCGATCTTTGCCAGATCATGTTTAAGCTAAGTTGTTGGATGCTCCCTTAAACCAGGACCGCCTGTTTGGCAACAAAGCAGAAGAAGTACTTAAAAAGATGGAGGAAAAAGCTAAATCTATGCAAACTGTTAAAGATTTCCTGCAAGTGCAGCCTCCAAGATTTAGTAGGCATTGGCCCTCTAAGAATTGGTCCTTTCCTGCGTCTTTCAGCCCTTGTCAGTCCAAACCTAGACCCAGCAGAACACTCAGGCTTCATTCCCAAGGTACGCACAGGACTAAGCAGTGCGGGGCTCCCACTTCCAAAGCAGGGAGTAGTAAGACCCCCCCCCCTTATGGTAAACTGTCTCAATGACTTAACTTTGAAACTTCCAAGCCCTTCTCAACTGACTGCTCCTTTAGGGGGAAAGATTGCTATGCAGGCAAAAAACTGGGAACTCGTTACCCAGGACAAATGGGTTTTAAATATAGTTTCCCAAGGATACAGATTCCACTTCTACACTTTACCCACCCCCAAACGGTTGGACAGATCTAACCTTAAATCAGTGGGCAGAGGCTCAAAAGCAAGTTCTTTCTCTCTTAAGTATAAGGGCTTTTCGGGTCTATATTACGAAAGTGAAAGTCCCTAAGCGCGAATACCTAAACATCAACCCCTTTACCGCAAACCGTGAAAATCCCAAACGCACTAAATTGCAAAAAAGAAAATATCGACCTGTAATAGTCTGTTGACCCCACCACCCACTACATACTACCTACCTAACTGTGCACTTTTCTTAACCCCCCTCCCTAACCCTAAGGTCCGTAACTACCGCACACTTCCCCTACACACATTTAAAAAAAAACCTACCTCCAACACTGTACTAAACCCCACATACACAACTAACTATGCACTATCCTTAAACCCTCCCTAACCCTAAGGTATGTAACTTGCACACATACACCCAACCAAAATAAATAAAACACTTAGCATACATTTAAAAAACATCTACCGCTAACACTACACTTACTCTTACATACATTACCTATCTATGCACTTACCATAACCCAAATCCTAACACTAAATTCTTGTCTATCGCACACTTACCTTATGGAGCTGTACTGCAGATGGGCCAACGAAACAAATCAACATTTCGAATTTTGCGGTTTTGAACTTTCGTGGTTTACGTACTTCACGCAATATGGGTCGACATCTTCGTATTCGCCTGAAGGAATCTTTGCTCTCATAATAGGAACCCGGGCTATTCAAACTGTCCCAGAAGAGGAAAGGGGGCAAGGTTTCTACTTGAGACTTTTTCTGGTGCCCAGAAAAGATGACTCCTGACTTCCTGTCCTGGATCTCTCTATCCTAAACACTTTTTTGGTGATCCCAAAATTCAAGATGCTAACTCTTCCCCAATTGCTTCCTATGTTAGGCAAGGATGCCTGGTTGGCAACACTGGATTTAAAGGAAGCCTACCTGCACATCCCAATCAGGGAATCTTGCAGAAGATACCTATGCTTCAAAGCAGGCTTCATGCACTATCAGTTCTCTGCACTGCCCTTTGGCTTATCTACTGTGTCCAGAGTATTCACAAAGTGCCTAGCTCCAGTCATTGCATTTTGCAGGCAAAGAAATATTCAAATATACCCATACCTGGACGATTGTCTAATTCAGGCAGAAAGCCGGGACATACTATTGAATCATCTGGCGTTTGTACAAAAAGTGCTAACTTCTCTGGGGTACACAATAAATGAAAAGAAATCCCACGTGGTACCCTGCCAACAGATTGTATTCCTGGCAGCAAGCTTGAACACAACTTCCAAGATGGCTTTCCTCACACCAGAAAAACAAGTTCATTTGACAGCTTACTTCAAACTTTTGGCCACAACGACCACTGCTATCTCCAAGACAAATACTGCAAGCCTTGGATTCATGGCCTCCTGCATTCTTCTAATTCCATATGCAAGACTGCATATGAGGAAACTGCATTGGTGTCTAAAAAGCCTATGGTGTCAACATTCTCAGGATCTAGAAGCAATTATTCCTATCATACCTTGCCTACAGTTAGAGTTCCTTTGGTGGGCAAGGGACTGCCATTCAGTCTACCCCCTGCCACCCAAACCCTAACAAGAGACGCATCAGACTATGCATTGGGGGGCTCACCTGGCAGGGAGGTGCATTCAGGGCAAATGGAACCCAAGTCAAATGCACCTGCATATCAATCAAAAAGAAATGTTAGCTGTACAGAATGCTCTGACAGCCTCCAAGGACCACATTCTTCCAGGACAGTTAGTGGTGAAGATGGACAACACCACTGTTATGTGGTACATAAACAAGCAGGGGGGAGCCCACTCATACCCACTGTGTAGACTAGCCATGGCTCTGTGGAACACAGCCCTGAGTTACCAAATGCACCTAAAGGCTCAATTCCTGCCAGGAAAGCTAAATTCACTGGTAGATGATCTAAGCAGAAGTCTCATAGGCCCACACGAGTGGAAACTGGAACCAAAGACATTCAACATATTATTTTACCAGAATGATTTGGGTTTTGGAGTCGAGCGAGTGCTTGACCATATAATCAGTTATAACAAGTAGGAAATGTTATGTCATAATTATATAAATTTATTATGGTGTGACGATCTATATATAACAAAAGCAACTAGACAGCTACTTGATTTATAGATGCACAATATAATTTAAGCTGCTAAGGATGAGATATGTAGAGCGTGCATATAGTTTTATTACATGTTGAATTTTAAGTATTATAATGTGGATTTTATTTATGTATGAGCAAAGAATAGTTAATTTGTTGCTGTTTTAATTTGTTCATGATGTCAAGCAACTAGGGGGCATTATGTGCTGAATTGATTTGCTACAACAAACATTTGAATTTAATTAGGGTAGGTGTTATGTATAGATGGAAATGTTTGGCAGTTTATGCACTTTTACTTGTAAATCGTCTGATGAAGCCATATTTTATGGTGAAAGCGCTTACCTACCTGAAAATAAATGTGGTTTTATTTTACTGAATAGTGATAAAAGTCATGCTTCAGTTTACCGTTGCTGTTTTCTGCTGTTTTGCCTATATTTTACAATGGGGATTGTTTGCCTACTGGGGAACATTCTTTCTTGAAACAAATGGGGGAGCCCAGAGATAGACCTGTTTGCCTCCCCCCAGAACTACCAATTGGACAAATTCTGCACAAGGACTCCCCACAAACAAGCTTGGAAAGTGGATGCCCTGTCCTTCACCTGTAAAAATCTATCAGTTTATGCCTTTCCTCCTCCTCTTCCTCTCCTCTTCAATGTACTACTAAAGATCAAACAGGACAAACCAAGGACGGTTCTGATTGCACCAGACTGGCCACACCAACACTGGTACCCCCTCTTTTGCAGTGCGTCACTGCTGGCACCATGGTACCTGCCTCAGACCCCTACCCTGCTGTCCCAGCAGAAGGGCCAGATTCTGCACCCTTAGCTTCAAACTCTGAACCTGGCAGCCTGGCTAATTACCTGATCCCTCCGTTATCATCCCTCAGTAAACAAGTGTTGGATGTCATACTGGAGGCAAGGAGGCCTAGTACTAGAAACTCTTATGCTGAAAAATGGAAAAGATTATGTTCCTGGTACCAAACTCAGGGGGATGAGCACAACAGCACCCAGTTTACCTCAGATTCTTCAATACTTAACTGAGATGCTTCACAAGGGCCTTTCTTTTTCCTCCATCAAATTTCATGCCTCAGTCATTTCAGCTCATTACAACACAGAACCACCCCTCTTCTGTCATCCACTACTCAAGCAGTTCCTCAGAGGGGCCAAAAACATAAGACCACCCAGGAGAGACCCTACTCCAGCCTGGGACATTAACTTCGTATTGGAAAAACTTACTCTACCTCCTTCTGAGCCAGCTGCAAATGCAGAGTTGAAATTCCTTTCTTGGAAGACAGCCTTCCTTTTAGCCATCACTTCAGCAAGAAGGGTGTCTGAATTACAGGTCCTTATGGCGGTGGAGCCTTTCATCATCTTTCATGTGGACAGGGTGTCCCTCGGGACCAATCCCTCCTTCATGCCCAAGGTAGTATCCAGTGTGGCTCTTAATCAGTCCATTCATTTGCCAACCTTCTTTTCTAATCCACAGAACAAAGGGGAACGGATACTGCAGTCCTTAGATGTGCACAGACAACTTACATTTTACTTGGACAGGACTAAACCTCTCAAGAAATCTGAACAGCTGCTGGTGGCATTTGCTGCAGGGGCAGAGGGGAAGGCCATTTCAAAGCAAACCACTTCTAAATGGATAGGCCATTGCTTGCATTCATTTCTGCTACAAGCACCATGGAAAACCTATCCCACAGGGGATAAGACCACATTCAACCAGGGCAGCATCTACCTCTACAGCCGTTCTCAGAGGTGTCTTTACCAGGGACATCCTAGAAACTGCTACCTGGAGTTCTGTGCATACTTTCACCAAGCATTACCATTTACCAATTTTCTCTAAATCCAGAGCTGGTTTTGCCACTGCAGTCTTGCAGGGCCTTATAGCTGGTCCTAATGCTATCTAAATTCCTCCTCCCGTCCTTAGCTTTGGGAATCTACCCAAATGTGATGACTGCAATAGTGAAACACATAGAACATAGTATAGTTGTGTACACTTACCATAAATGTAGATGTTTGAGTGTATTCACTGTTGCAGTCCTGGTTACCCTCCCTCCAGCCTCCTGACTTCTTTTGGCTATATGTCTATTCCTTTTTGCTATGCTTAAAAGCTTTTTGGTGTATTTGCTTTTTTGTTGGAGGTATTACCTTATATATATATATATATATATATATATATATATATATATAATATACATATATATATATATATTTTAAATATATATATATATTATATATATATATATATATATATATATATATATAGATAGAATGATAAATATATATATATATATATATATATATATATATATATATATATATATATATAAAATCATCTTTCGGCTGTTCCCCTTGGGGGTCGCCACAGCGGATCATTTGTTTCCATTTCTTCCTGTCCTCTGCATCATGCTCTTTCACACCAACAGCCTGCATGTCCTCTCTCACCACATCCATAGACCTTATCTTAGGCCTTCCTCTTTTCCTCTTACCTGGCAGTTCCATCCTTAGCATCCTTTTCCCAATATACCCAGCATCCCTCCTCAGCACATGTCCAAACCAACGCAATCTCGCCTGTCTTGCTTTGTCTCCAAACTTTCCAACCTGAGCTGACCCTCTAACGTACTGATTCCTAATCCTGTCCATCCTAGTCACACCCAGTGCAAATCTTAACATCTTTAACTCTGCCACATCCAGCTCTGACTCCTGCCTTTTTGTCAATACCACCGTCTCCAACCCATATAACATAGCTGGTCTCACTACCCTCTTGTAGACCTTCCTTTTTACTCTTACTGGTACCCATCCATCACAAATCACTCTTGACACTCTTCTCCACCCATTCTACTCTCTTCCTCCCTCTCATTTACTCACATATATTCTGTTTTAGCCCTGCTGACCTTCATTCCCCTCCTCTCTAAAGGATATCTCCACCTCTCCAGGGTCTCCTCAACCTGGTCCATACTCTCACTACATATCACAATGTCATCTGCAAACATCATAGTCCATGGGGCCTCCTGTCTAATCTCATCTGTCAACTTGTCCATCACCACTGCACGTAAGAAAGGGCTCAGAGCTGATCCTTAATGTAATCCCACCTCCACCTTAAACTTATCTGTCACTCCCACCGCAGTCCTCACCAATGTCAGACTACCCTCGTACATATCCTGTACCACTCTTACATACTTTTCTGCCACTCCCGACTTCCTCATACAATACCATAACTTCTCTCTAGGCACCCTGTCATATGCTTTCTCTAAGTCCACAAAGACACAGTGCAACTCCTTCTGACCTTCTCTGTATTTCTCCAACAACACTCTCAGAGCAAACATTGCATCTGTAGCGCTCTTTCCTGGCATGAAACCATACTGCTGATCACTAATCACCTCCCTTTTTAACCTAGCTTCCACTACTCTTTCCCATAACTTCAAGCTGTGACTAAGCAGTTTTATCCCTCTGTAGTTACTGCAGCTCTCCACATCACCCTTATTCTTAAAGAGAGGTACCAAAACACTTTTTCTCCACACCTCAGGCATCCTCTGACTTTCCAAAATTTAATTAAACAATCTGGTTAAAAATTCCACTGCCAAAATTCCACTGCCATTTCTCCTAAGCACCTCCATGCTTCCACTAGTATGTCATTTGGTCCAACAGCCTTTCCATTCTTCATCCTCTTCATAGCTGTCCATACTTTCTCCTTGCTAATCTGTTTCACTTCCTGATTCACTATCCCCACATCATCTAACCTTCTTTCTCTCTCATTCTCTTCATTCATCAGCCCTTCAAAGTACTCTTTCCATCTACTCAACACACTCTTCACACTTGTGACTACGTTTCCCTCACTATCCTTTATCATCCTTACCTGCTGCATATCTGAAAACAGCTCTGTCCCTCTGTCTAGCCAATTGGTACAGGTCCTTTTCTCCCTCTTTAGTATCCAATCTCTCATACAACTCTCCATATGTCTTATCCTTAGCCTTCGCCACCTCTCTCTTTGCCATGCGCCTCATCTCCTTATACTTATGTCTACTTTCTTCATCTGTTTGACAATCCTACTTCTTCACCAGCCGTTTCCTCTGTATACTCTCCTGTACTTCCTCATTCCACCACCAGGTCTCCTTGCCCTCCTTCCTCTGTCCAGATGTCACACCAAGCACCTTTCTAGCAGTCTCCCTTACTAGCTCTGCTGTAGTTAGCTAGCTATTCGGTAACTCTTCACTGCCTACCAGTGCCTGTCTTAACTCTTTCCTGAACTCCACCCCACAATCATCCTTTTTTAACTTCCACCATTTAATCCTTGGCACTGCTTTCACACTCCTCCTCCTCTTCTTGATCACCAATGTCATCCTACAGACCACCATTCTATGCTGCTTAACTACACTTTCCTCTGTCACCACTTTACAGTCTCCAATCTCCTTCAGACTGGCCCTCCTACATAGTATATAATCCACCTGTATGCATCTTCCTCCACTCTTGTACGTCACCTTATGCTTTTTCCTCTTCTTAAAATACGTATTCACCACAGCCATGTCCATCCTTTTCGCAAAATCCACAGTCATCTGACCTTCTGTTCCTCTCCTTAACACCATACCTACCCATCACTTCCTCATCCCCTCTGTTCACTTCACTAACATGCCCATTGAAGTTCGCTCCAATCACTAGTCTCTCACCCTTGGGTACACTCACCACCACTTCATCCAACTCACTCCAAAATGTTTCTTTATATATTTAATTGCTTCCCATTAAGGGGGCACCTGACATCTGGGACAAGAAAAACTGATGTAATGGTGTCGGCTGCATGCTTTACACCCCTGACTACCTGACATCATGGAAGATGAGACAGCAACCGACGCAGGACCCAAGACTTTGATAATCAGGCCGACTAAGGGCTACTGCAGCAGATAACCCAAATGTGATGACTGCAACAGTGAATACACTCGAACATCTGCATTTATGGTAAGTGTACACAGCTGTACTTTATGCAGCCGTACTCAAAGGTATTTAGGCAGCATATAGCTTTAATTTTTTGAAAAAAACACTGGCGCCAAAATGATGTATTTAAACATCTAATTTGTAGTGCTACATGTTCTGATGAAGTCCACAATGGGAGTGGATGAAAGCGCTTAACCTGTAACACATCGTATACTTTTATGAACATTTACTGTTTAGAGTTTTTAGAAATCTTCTAACACTATACTTGCATATGTTGAACTGATTTAGCAGGTATCCTTAACTAATGGTGAACTATGATATGATGCATTTTTGTCCTATGGACTTTTAAACTTTGAATAGATTAATGATTTTTAGAGTATTTAGATTTTTAGAATATTTAGCTTTTGAGATTTACATATGTTTTTATAAATGACAGTCAAGAAGTTCTATTGATGAATGTTTTGAAGCGCATTTGGTAACTAAATATATGTGCTTTAATATTGACTATATCAAATACCATGAAGTTGTTCTTTAAACTGGAGAATGAATATTATTCTAATTATTCAATCATTAACTTGATAATTGTATAATTGGTATTTGCCCTTTGTATATAAGTGATGAGGTTTCTTTGTCTAATTGTAACCTGATGAAGCGCACCTGTGTGTGCGTGAAAGCGCTCGTCCTACAATAAAAATTTTTTTTAGTCTTCATGGTGGTTCCTTGCAGTTTTATCTATCTTCAGTTTTTAGAAATCTGTTGGATTAAATTTTCATTATATACTGATTACCTGACTGTGTTGTTGTGGATTCCAGGCTGTACTAACGTTTGTTTCTTGTTTGATATTCCTGGTTTTTGTGTTTCTGTAACACCAGACATTGGCATTGCAAAAGAGAGAGAGGCTGGGGGCCTGTAAAGAGAAGAGTACAGATTGTAAGATACAATGGCCTTGGAAGGCAATAGAATAGACAAAGCTGGTGGTTATCTTGGGAGACTGTGTTTCAGTACAAGTGCTTTGGTTTTGTTTGGTCTGTGCTAGTATTAAAAATGTTGATGTGCAAAGTTGTTTTGAGATGCTGAAGTAAAGCCACTTGTGTTTTGTGGACGCTGATAAATTTTGTTAAACAGAAGCTGTACCCTGCAAGCTAGATAAGATACTGTGCCCACCTAATGATGGGCAGTGCTGGTCAAAAAGACCTCCTGTGGACAACTGAGATTGCTACAGCTACCGCCTAGAAGGAGTGCACAGATGAGACTTCTACTGTCCATCTTCCTGTCAGAGAATGTAGGATGATAGAATAGAGAATTCAGCTTACACCTATGGCACTTTTGCTCTGAAGGTGTTAACTACATCACTTGTATGAATTGCTTCCAAAAAGACCTAGCATATCAGGCTGTGGATACTTTGCAGAAGCTACCTCAAGAGGAGCAACTGGAGACAACTTTGTGTACAATGATAAACATTACAAACCTTTCCATGCTGTTTCTCCACAGTGTTGCTGATGGAGTGGTTAGAGTGTCAGGTATAGGGCTCACCATACATTGTTACATCTGGTTCTGCTTATGTGGCTTTGCTGAAAATTTCATGGCATCTTTCATCATTGCACAATTTGATGATGACTCCTTGTTTGGCCATATGGTGAAAGAGAAATTGTGGGGGTGTGAACAGGAAGGTAAGGCTTTCTCTGCTGTAGGAGTTTCAGAGCCCTCAATGATTTTTCAGCAGGAATCAGAAGGACTCCAAATTTCTGTGGTTTAGAAAACCTTAACATTAGTCTTTTGATTCTACTTCAGATGGGGTGACAGACTAGGCAGCCCTTTCACTGGACACCAGCTAAGAGGTCAACAGAATCAGTGATTTCATGGCCCATTCTCCTGAAAACAGAACCAGTGACCCTGAAGGTTTGCTCAGCCGTCCACCTCTGGAGGCAGTCAGAGAGCATGTCTCTCTCCACTCAGATGTGTGGCTGCCCATTACACTGGATTGATAAGTAAGAGAGTGAGAACATCCAGCAGCTATATTGCTCCTTTTTTATCCTTCCTTTCATCAAATTATGCTGCTACCAGATGTCCTACCCCCCCCCCCCCCCCCCATTAAGAAGTGGCAAAAATAGAGCCATTCAGGAAGTCTCAGCAGATTGGAGAAGGTCAGGAAATTATTCCAGATTCTTTTTAGCACCCAAGAAAAACAAGGACCTCAGGTCAGTTCTGGATCTCAGCAGCCTAAACTAATACATCTAAAAAGCCCCCATTTGGAATGGTCATGGTGCAAGTTATTGTACTGTATCTAAGGGTGAATGACTGAAAATTCTCAGTAGACCTCCAGGATGCTTCCTGCACATAAAGATTTCAAAAGAATCCAGGAGGTACCTTCACTTCTGGGTAGGTGCCAATTACTGTCAGTTCAGAGTGTTGGTCTTCAGTCCTGCCACAGCTCTGGTGTGTTCACCAAGTGTATAGTGGTAGTCACACCCCATCTGTATCTCGAAAGGATACACATTTTTCCCTATCTGTATGTCTGGCTACTCTTTGCAACAGACTTAGTCCTTATATTCACCTAGATGTTTTTACAGCTTTGCCTATCCTTTGGTATTTCCATCAGTGTTGAAAAAGCATGCTTTCACCCCACACGACACATCAGGATTGTTGGTTGTTGTTGAAATACAAGAAACTGTCTTATAACGCATGCTTTCTTTGGTAAGACTTGCATCAGAATGACTGTGTATCTACTTCTGCAGCAACATTTCTCTTCTGGTAGCTTTGATTCTAAAACCACTAAGACTCAATGCCGCAGAGATATTTGCACTTCTGACTCCTGGTGTACAACATCAGTGCTCTTACCACTCAGCTGTGGAGTCATGAATAAGTTCGGGAGAAGACTTCTAAACCGAATCTATCCAAATGGTTGTTGGGCTGTGTAACCTAAGTAGTGAGAAGACCCTTCGGTCCAAGCCAAAAGTTCATTCTACTAGATTAGTAGCTGCCTTCATTTGAAACTCTATCGGGGAAGAAATTAATACTGTAGCTAAATGGCCCACCTTTCGTACCTTAACCAGGCATTATAAACTAGATGTTCAGAGCTTCCTTTGGAACTTCAGTTCTGAAAAAATATCCTATCATGATGCCACCCAAGAAAAAGATAGCTTGGGATAATGTCCCAGTAGTCTGATCGGACAGATAGATGAAACGGGAAAAGGAAGTTATGTACCTGCCATAATTTATTTATTATTTATTCACTGGGTAAGTGGACTGTTTTTTTTTTTTTTTTTAACTCTTTTTAGCCATGACCTGAGCTCAAAGAACAGAAAATGCATCGAGTTCGAGTTTTCAACAGTATTATATACAAAATGAATACATAGCAAAATTCAGAAGATTGTAAGAATGAAATGCAAATAGAGTAACATTAAAAATCTAGTCAGAGTGCATTGAACAAAAAAAAAAAAAAATACAAAGTGTAATCTAAAGTGTGCATAAAATGCAGTGCAGTCATACATATGATATGTAAACTCCAATATATACACGTGAAATATCTGTGTATAAGAAGCAGCATTAAGAGACTAATAAAAGTTTATTAAGGGTTTTCTTGTATTCATGATATGGGACAAGAATTTAACCATTGTTGTGGTAGCAGTTGCAGGTAGCTTTGGTAAAGAGATGCTCTTTTAAGTGCATCTTTGATGTTTTTAATGTTGTCTAGATTTTGGATGTCTGTAGGGAGGTGGTTCTAGCATGTCCCGGTCTAGAGAAGGCTGTGTCACAGTAGTTTTAAATGGGGGTGTACTAGAGTGAAACATTTGTCCTGTGTACTGAGTTCATAAGGATTGTCTTGTAAAGGTAGTTTTATTCTTAAAGAGGGGCAGTAACCATATTTTAGCACCTTGTAAATTAGAGTACTTAAAAGAAAAGTGGCCCTATGAGGCACTTAAAGCCATTAGGGGTCTGTTAATAGAATGAAACTTTATTCTCAGCTCTGTATATTCTGTGAGTATTGTGGACTGAATGCATAACAGGAAAAGGAAGGCTATATTCACGATTGAATATTAAAATGTTTTTAGTAATGGTTCTGCTGGCAATCGGTGAAAGAAGGTGACTAATCTTGTAACATAGTTGTAATTGGGCAAGGACTTTATTATTTACAAAGTCTGTGCGTGTGGTAAAGGAAAAGGTAAGGTCAAGTATTCGGCCCAGGTACCTCTGTTAAGTGACATTAGGTATTCTGTTCCCATTAAGATCAGTTAAGAGAATAGTAAGGATAGTGAGTAATTTCTTTCCTGAGGCAAAGACCATAGCATTGTTTTTCTTGAGGTTAATCAGTAGTTTATTAGTAGTGGACCAGGCCCATAACTGCGTGGAATTGTCCTGTAACTTGGTTTGCAGGTCAGAGTGGTTAGTACTGGATTGTATGTGCAGCACATTGTTTATATATGTTATTACTTTAAGATATGAAAATTCTGTATGGAGATCATTAACAAACAGAGAAAGAAGTGGATCGAAGACAGACCCTTGAGGTACCATCTGTATTTAATTTACCAGTAGTAGAGGATGAAACATTGCTATGGGCTAGGAAGGTTTTATGTTTTATCTGCAAAGCTGAGTCTTTTGAGTTTGTTGAGAAGAAGTATATGGTTGTCCATTTCAGCAGCAGTAATTCCCTCATTCAGGCTGCAATAAATGGTATCAGTGGCCATTACCAGGGCAGTAAAGGTACTGAAGGCATTGCGACAGCCATGGCTGGCATCACATAAGATGCCCATAGCTGTTAATGTGCTTAAGTAGTTGCTTGTTTAAAAGTTTTTCATATATTTTGATAATAGGGCACAGGGTAGAAATAGTTTTATAATCATTCACCCCTTTATGAGAAATGACTTTATGTAGAGGGATTGTAACTGCCTGCTTGAATCCTGGTGGGGACAGTACCTGAGGTGAGAGAGAAGTTAAAGATATAGGTAAGGGTTTTAGTGATAAGTTTCAGCTAGCGTTAGGAAAGCTTGATTGCTGAATTTAGATCTTGTGTTGTTGAGTTTGAGAAGAAGGGGGCTTGGTCTGATTTACTGGAATTTCAGAGAAGTGAAAGATTGCTGCATAAAAGGCTAGAGGGTATAGATCAGGGGATGAAGGTGGTTCTTCATTGTTGAGGGAGTAAATTGTTAGAAAGTTTTTTTAGTTCTGTTGGTTATGGTGGAAGGAAAAAGCGAGCATAACCATTAGCAAAGGTGGAATGATTCAATGTTAGGGGTTCAGTCTTGGTAGCTGAAAAGTTAAGGTCCCTGTTAAGCATTTTATTTATTTCCAAATCTGACTGGGTTTAGACCAGTTTGCTTCCGGGATGTCCTTCAAGGATGCATCTGTAGTCATCACATACGGGTTGTCCTGCCTCAGGCAGCCCTTCGGTCGGCCGGATTCCAAAGTCTGGGTCCGGCGTCTGCTGATGTCGCTCTCTCCCCGACGTCACAACGCCTGGGGTATAAAAGCGTCAGCCGGCGCCATCTTCCTCTGTCTTTCTTGCCGCGTGGTGCCCGAAGCAGAAGCAGTTCGCAAGTGCCGGTCGGCCAGCTCCTGTATTTCAGCTATTGAAGACTTCAAAAAGCTAAGTACCCCGTTGGGGACTCTTTCTTGCCTCAACCGATGTCAGATAAAGTTAATAATTGTTTAACTTGTGGGAAACAAATACCTCATAAGGATTTCCACTCTTACTGCCTTCCTTGCCTAGGCCCAGACCACAACGTCTCGGCCTATTCAGCCTGTGCTTCCTTCAACCGACGAACACTTAGACGTCGGTCGGAGTTTGCAGAGGAGTTTTTTGGGGCTAGTTTTGCTTATATAATGCCGTCGGAGACCCCGACTTCACATTTAGTTCAAAAACGGAAAGACAAGGACCGACACACGCGGTCCGTGGCTTCGGCTGAAACCACGGCAAGACCTACCGCGAGTGTCTCTGTTTCGGCTGAAACCGAGTCCTTAGCTCCTCCGATTACCGTAACCGCACAACCGACGACCTCGGTACTGGAGGCCCCTGCCGAGTCGGTTGTTGTATTACCTGCTGAAACTGGTGTCCTGGAATCTTCCGACACCATCCCTTTAGATAAATCTACTCCAGCACGTGGTGCAGCCAGGCCTCCTGCATCCATGTCCATTAAGGCTTTCTCTAGGGCTAAAGCTGCTAAACTCACAAAAGCTTTGCCTCCCAAGGTTACTCCTCAGGGAACTTCTACTGGTGCTCAGATCCTAACCTTAGCAGAGGATCTTATCTCATTAATTAGGAGCTCACAACCCCACCCGGACAGAGGCTCACATCCACCTCCAGATAAAAGGCCCAGGGTTGAGCCCTCTGATCCCCACTCCTCTGATGAGTCTTCTGTTGGCTCTGCCCTTTCGGACCACCAGGAGGAGGCTTTTTCGGCCTACGAGGATTCTGATGCTGAAGAATCCATTCCCTCGGCCTCCCCTCCTGAAGAGTTTTCCTTTGGGGAGACACTGCATGCTATGAGAGAGCATTTCCAATGGCAGGGTCAGGATTTTTCAGACTCCAGGAAAAGATTAAGGACCTTTTTACATTTGCCTCAGCATAGGCCTTTAGCTATACCTCCTGTGTTAAATGTTATTGATGATGTGTACTCTGACTCTAGCACAGCTCCTGATTCTCTCCCTCCGGCTCCTGCCAAACCTGATAGGTACTATAGGGTCCCGGACTCTCACCTTCACCTGTACAAGGGCCACTCTGCTCATCCTGAAACTATTTCTCAGGGCCCTAAAGGGGTTGCAGCTACCACTGCTAGAAATCCTCTACCCTCTGAGAGGGAGTCCAGAGCTTTAGAGAGATGGGGTAAAAAAGTGTATACTTCTGCAACTCTTTCTATGAGGGCATTAAATTGTCAATTTCATATGATACAGTACCAAGAGTATTTGTTAGATGAATTACATAAGAAACTGTCTTCCTCTGAACCCCTTGATCGCAAATCCCTTCAGGATCTGGTACATAACTCCCAGCAGGTTAGTAATCACTTTCTGCAGTGTGGTTATGATGCATTGGATGCTTCATGTAGGTCAGCTATGACAGGTGCAGTCATACGTAGGCATGCTTGGCTGAAGGAACAATCTCTGCCAGACCATGTTAAAGCTAAACTTCTGGATGGTTCCACGGCTCAAGAGGTCTTAAAGAAATTTGAAGAAAAGGCAAAATCTGTGCAAACAGTCAAAGACTTTCTGCAAGTCCAACCACCAAGATTCAGCAGAAATTGGCCTACCAAGAATTGGTCCTTTCCGGATTCAGAAAGATTTCAGAGAGGAAGAAACAGACGTGCCAGAGGTAGAGGGCAAACTAGAGGCTCCAACAGAGGCCGTCAATGGCAGCCTCCAAACCAGAGAAGTAGTGCAGGATCAACAACTACTACACAAGGACAGACTCAATGACTTTGCTTTGACTCCGCCGACCAGGGCTCAATTAGAAGCACCTTTGGGCGAAAAGCTTTCTTTATTCTCAGACAATTGGCACAGCATTACAAGGGACACATGGACACTGCAAATTATAGACAAAGGATACAGGTTCCATTTTCACACATTGCCAAAAAGAAAAGGCATGCCAGACCTGCCACCAAATCAAAGGGCAGAGGCCTTGAAACAAATCTCCAGCTTAATACAAATGAAGGCTATAGAAAAGGTTCCTTCCTCAGAACAAGGCCAAGGATTTTATTCCAGACTATTCCTTGTTCCAAGAAAAGAAAATCAATGGAGGCCTATTCTCGACTTGTCCGCACTGAATACTTATCTCATTGTGCCAAAATTCAAAATGCTGACTCTACAGCAACTCCTTCCCATGCTGGGCAAGGGGTCTTGGCTGGTGACTCTAGACCTCAAGGAGGCATACCTGCATGTCCCTATCAGACAAAGCTGCAGAAAATACCTCAGATTTCTTGCAGGGTCAGAGCATTATCAATTCTCAGTATTGGCCTTTGGCTTATCCACTGCGCCCAGAGTATTCACGAAATGGCTGGCATCAGTAATAGCACACTGCAGACTCCAGGGGATTCAAATCTACCCATATCTGGACGACTGCCTTATACAAGCGGACAACCAACAAACTCTGATAAAGGACTTAAATTATGCCATCAGTCTTCTGCAGGCCTTGGGATACACAGTCAACATGCACAAATCAAGACTTGTTCCATCCCAAAGAATAACCTTTCTGGGTGCGGATCTAGATACAACCACCCAAATGGCTTATCTCACAGAAGAAAAACAAAGTCAACTACCGGATTACTTCAAGAATCTGACAAGACAAACTCAGCTGACTGCAAGGAAAATCCTGCAGGCCCTGGGTTACATGGCATCCTGTATTCTTCTGATTCCACAAGCAAGGCTACATATGAGAAAGCTACAGTGGTACCTAAGGAGTTTATGGACTCGGCACAGTCACAGTTTGGAAACTCTAATCCCACTCATTCCATGCCTTCACAAGGAATTTCTGTGGTGGGCTCAGGCCAGCCAGTCCAACAGAGGGCTGCCCTTCACAAAGCCAAAAACCTCCCAAACTATTACAACAGACGCTTCAGACCTAGGTTGGGGAGCACACATGGAGGGCAGAGGTATCCAAGGACAGTGGTCATGAAAGGAGCTACGCATGCACATAAATCAAAAAGAAATGCTAGCAGTGATACACGCAATCGAGGCCTTCAAACTCTTTCTGCATCAAGGCCATTTACTAATAAGGACAGACAACACCACAGTTATGTGGTACATAAACAAGCAAGGAGGTACCCATTCTTACCCTCTGTGCAGACCGGCAATGAATCTATGGGATCTTTCCCTGAAACTCAATATACAACTACAAGCTCAGTTTGTGCCAGGAAAGGACAATACACTGGCGGACAGCTTAAGCAGAAATATCATGGATGCACACGAATGGATGCTGCACCCAGACATTTTCCAACAGATAACACAATCTTGGGGGAGCCCGGACATAGATCTATTTGCTTCCCCCCACAATCATCAACTGAAGAAATTCTGCTCAAGGACATACCACCCACAAGCCTGGAAAGTGGACGCTCTCTCTTTCAGCTGGAGAAATCTGAAAGTGTATGCATTTCCTCCTCTTCCATTGATGTCCAAGGTGTTACTGAAGATGAGGTCAGAGCAGCCAAAAGTGATCCTGATAGCTCCGGACTGGCCAAGACAGCACTGGTACCCACTGCTAAGGAGCATGTCACGTACGAAGCCATGGCCCCTACCTCTATGGCCACTTCTACTGACACAGCACACATACAAAACTCTCCACTCCAACCTGAAAACATTGCAACTAACAGCGTGGAGAATACCTTGATTCCTCCTCAGGATAAGCTATCCCAGAGAGTAAAGAATATTATTCTGGAAGCTCGCCGCCCTTCCACAAGGAAGACATACTCAGCAAAATGGAAAAGATTTCTCATCTGGAACACCACAAAGGGCCTAGATGCAACAATGATGAACATGGCACATATTCTGGAATATTTGGCATAAATGTTCCACAATGGACTGTCTTACTCTTCTATTAAGATCCATGCTTCAGCAATTTCAGCAGAGTACAATACTGATCCCCCTGTCTTCTCTCATCCTCTCCTAAGACAATTTCTAAGAGGGATCAAAAACATCAAACCTCCTAGGAAACCACCTGTACCTGCTTGGGACCTTAACTACGTGTTGGAAAAACTAACACTGCCTCCATTTGAACCAGCAGCATCTGCAGATCTACAGTACCTCTCATGGAAGACTGCTTTCCTTCTGGCAATAACCTCAGCAAGAAGAGTTTCGGAATTGCAGGCCCTGATGTCAGTTCAGCCATTTATTATTTTCCATCAGGATAGAGTTTCATTAAGAACTAATCCTACTTTTATGCCAAAGGTGGTATCCAGGATTTCATTGAATCAAGCCATTCACTTGCCTACCTTCTTCCCAAATCCACAGAACAAAGGGGAGAAACTGCTGCACACCTTGGACATTCACAGACAGTTGCGCTACTACTTGGACAGAACTAAGGGTTTCAGAAAAACTGACCAGCTGCTGGTAGCATATGCTGCTGGATGTCCTTCAAGGATGCATCTGCAGTCTTTACAAATGGGTTGTCCTGTCGTCAGGCAGCCCTTCGGTCGGCCGGATTCCAAAGTCTGGGTCTGGCTTCGGCTGGTGTCGCACTTCACCCGACGTCATTGCGGCAGTCATTCGGGTATAAAGGTATCAGCCGACGCCATTTTCCTCAGTCTTTCTTGCCGCGTGGCGCCCGAAGCAGAAGCTGTTCGCAAGTGCCGGTCGGTCAGATCCAGAGATTACTACTACCGAATACTACTTCGAAGACTTCTATAAAGCTAAGTACCCCGTTGGGGACTCTTTCTTGCCTCAGCCAATGTCAGAGAAAGTTAATAACTGTTTATCTTGTGGGAAACAAATACCTCATAAAGATTTCCACTCCTATTGCATTCATTGTTTAGGCCCAGACCACGACGTAGCAGCTTGTCTAGCCTGTGTTTCTTTTAACCGACGGACGCTTAGACGTCGCTCGGACTTTGCTGAACAGATTTTCGGCTCCGATTTTGCCTACATTATGCCGTCGGATCCTCCGACTACACAAATAACCAAAAAACGCAAAGAAAAGGACCGACACTCGCGGTCCGCGGTTTCGGCCGAAACCGCGGTTAAGCAAACCACGAGTGTCTCGGTTTCGGCCGAAACCGAGCAAGCTTCTTCAGCCGATAACTTGCCTTCTACCGAGGCCTCTTCTAACCTGGTAGAAACTGCTTCTGAAATCCAACCTTCTGTTGCGATTTCACAGGATTTATCAGACACCATTCCCCTTGATATTTCTACCCCTGCACGTGGAGCTGCTAGGCCGCCTCCAGCTATGTCTATTAAGGCCTTTGCCAGGGCTAAAGCAGCCAAAGCATCAAAATCTGTGCCTGCCAAGCCCCCCTCTCACAGGCCCAGCACCAGCTCCCATATGCTGTCTTTGGCAGAGGATCTCATCTCCTTAATTCGTGGAGCCCAGCCTCATCCAGACAGGGCCTCTCTCCCTCCTCCAGAAAAGAGGCCTAGAGCAGAGCCCCCTGAGCCAGTAGCCACAGATGATTCCTCTGATGACTCAGAACATACAGACCTTCCTGAGGCTTCTTATTCTCCTTACGAAGACTCTGATGCTGAGGAGTCCATCCCTTCAGCCCCTCCTCCTGAGGAATTTTCCTTTGGGGAAACCTTGCATGCTATGAGGGAACATTTTCAGTGGCAGGGCCAAGATTTCTCAGACTCTAGAAAAAGGCTTAGGACCTTTCTACATTTGCCACAGCATAGGCCTTTAGCTATACCTCCAGTTCTTTCTGTTGTTGATGATGCATTTAATGATGCTTGCTCTGCTCCTGATACTTTACCTCCGGCTCCTACTAAGCCCGATAGGTACTACAGGGTTCCGGACACTCATCACCACTTATATAAGGCTCCTTTTGCAGATCCAGAGACTGTCTCCCAGGGCCCTAAAGCTGTAGCAGCTACTTCTTCTAAAAACCCCCTCCCCTCTGAAAGGGAATCCAGGTCCTTAGAGAGTTGGGGTAAAAAAGTTTACACCTCTGCTACTTTGTCAGCTAGAGCTTTGAACTGCCAATTTCATATGATTCAATATCAAGAGTTTATGCTTGACCAGTTGACTAAAAAGCTGTCCTCTGAAGAATCTTTAGATAAAAAGTATGTTCAAGAAATGTTACATAACATACAGCAGGTTAGTAACCATTCTTTAAAATGTGGCTATGATGCACTGGAGGCTTCCTTTAGATCAGCCATGACTGGCACAGTTATCAGGAGGCATGCATAGTTGAAAGAACAGGCATTACCAGACCATGTCAAATCTAAGCTTTTGGATGCATCTATGGACAAGATCAATTTATTTGGTGCCCCCGCACAGCAGGTGCTAAAAAAGATGGAAGAGAAAGCAAAATCTGTGCAAACAGTGAAAGATTTCTTACAAGTTCAACCTCCAAGGTTTAGCAGGAACTGGCCCTCCAAGAATTGGTCCTTTCCGGACTCCTCTAAGACACAAAGAGGCAGGAATAGGCGCTCTAGAGGCAGAAACCAATCCAGGGGTGCCTACAGGGGTCGCCAGTGGCAGGGCAACAACCAACGAGGCACGGATACAGCCACCACCACTACAACAACTCAATCACAGTGACTTGGCAGTGGCACCGCCTACCAGGGAACAACTAGAAGCACCCTTAGGCGGAAAGCTAACATTATTTTCAAGAAACTGGCACTGCATTACAAGAGAAAAATGGATTTTGCAGACTATAGACAAAGGTTACAGGTTCCATTTCCACACACTACCAGGAAAGAGAGGAATGCCAAACCTACCACCTTCTCAATGGGCGGAAGCTCTAAAACAAATATCTCAATTATTAAGAATGAGAGCTGTGGAAAAGGTACCATTTATGGAGCAAGGGAAGGGATTTTACTCCAGGCTCTTCCTGGTACCAAGAAAAGAAAACAAATGGAGGCCTATTCTAGACCTGTCCGCTTTAAACACATTCCTCATTGTTCCAAAATTCAAAATGCTGACCCTACAGCAGCTTCTTCCCATGCTGGGCAAGGAGTCTTGGCTGGTAACTCTAGATCTCAAGGAGGCATACCTGCACGTCCCCATAAGACCAATTTGCAGAAGATACCTCAGATTTCTTGCAGGATCAGAGCATTATCAATTCTCAGCATTGCCCTTTGGCTTATCTACTGTGCCCAGAGTGTTCACGAAATGCCTGGCATCAGTAATTGCTCATTGCAGACTTCAGGGAATTCAAATCTATCCCTACCTGGACGACTGCCTGATACAAGCGGACAACAAAAACAAACTAACAGAAGACTTACAAAGAGTCATCTACCTGCTGCAAGCCCTGGGATACACAGTCAATACAAAAAAGTCAAGGCTGATTCCATCCCAAAGAATAACCTATCTGGGTGCAGAACTGGACACGTCAAAACAAATGGCATTTCCAACTACAGAAAAGAAAGAACAACTTCCTCTCTACTTCTTGGCATTAACAAAGCAGAGCCATCTAACTGCAAGAAAAGTACTACAAGCTTTAGGCTTCATGGCATCCTGCATAATACTGGTCCCTCATGCCAGGCTGCATATGAGAAAGCTACAGTGGTACCTAAAGAATTTGTGGTCTCAGCACAAGCACAGCCTAGAAACCAAAATTCCAATGATTCCATGCCTGAAGCAAGAGTTCTTATGGTGGGCTCAGGCCTGTCAATCAAACACAGGACTGCCCTTCTACAAAAGTCAACCAAGACAAACCATCACGACAGATGCCTCAGACCTCGGTTGGGGGGCACACATGATGGGCAAGTGCATTCAAGGCCTATTGACTCAAGACCAGCTGCATCTGCACATAAATCTAAAAGAAATGATGGCAGTAAAATTGGCAATCCAGGCATTCAGACCTTTTCTCCAAGAAGGCCAGTTGATGATAAGGACAGACAACACCACAGTTCTGTGGTACATCAACAAACAGGGAGGCACATACTCATACCCTCTATGCCGGCTAGCACTGGACCTATGGGGCGTGGCTCTGAGCTACAACATTCAGTTACAGGCAATTTATGTACCAGGGAAGGAAAACATTCTAGCAGACATATTAAGCAGAACTACAACCGATGCCCACGAATGGATGCTGCATCCGGACTTCTTCAAAACCATCACAAGAGAATGGGGATTACCACAAATAGACTTGTTTGCATCCCCACTCAATCACCAGCTAAAGAAATTCTGCACAAGGACTTACCACCCACTTGCTTGGAAGGTGGACTCCCTATCCTTCAGTTGGAAAAACCTGACAGCATACGCATTCCCACCACTTCCTTTGATGCACAAGGTGCTTCTCAAGATCAAAGAGGAACGTCTGAGGATCATTCTGATAGCCCCAGACTGGCCAAGACAACATTGGTATCCACTGCTGAGGAGCATGTCCCGGGAACGAATATGGACACTGCCCCTGATCCCATTACTGCTGACACAGAACAACTACAGCATCCTGCATCCAAACCTAAAAACTCTACAGCTAACTGCCTGGAACATTACATAACAGCAATTAACCCAAATTTATCCCAAAGGGTTAAAGACATAATCCTGGAGGCTCGTAGACCTTCAACAAGAAAAAATTATGCAGCAAAATGGAAAAGATATCTCATCTGGAGTACTGCAAAGGGGCAAGATGTGACACTGGCGAACATAGCCAACATCCTGGAGTACTTGGCGGAGCTCTTCCATACAGGCCTGTCCTATTCCTCCATCAAGATACATGCATCAGCTATTTCAGCAGAATACAGCTTGGATCCTCCTGTCTTCTCGCATCCTCTGCTCAGACAGTTTCTGAGAGGAATTAAAAATGTAAAACCTCCCAGGAAACCTCCACTGCCAGCATGGGACTTGAACTTTGTGCTAGAAAAACTGACTCTACCTCCTTTCGAACCAGCAGCTACAGCAGAATTGCAATACTTATCCTGGAAGACTGCTTTCCTGCTGGCAATAACTTCAGCAAGAAGGGTCTCTGAACTACAGGCATTAATGGCAGTACAACCCTTCCTGATCTTCCATAAAGATAGTGTGTCCATGAGAACAAATCCTACATTTATGCCTAAGGTGGTATCCAGAGTTTCTTTAAATCAGGCTATCCACCTACCTACATTCTTCCCCAATCCACAGAACAGGGGAGAGAAGCTCTTACATACCTTGGATGTACACAGACAATTACGCTACTACCTGGACAGGACAAAAAACAATAGAAAAACTGACCAGCTTCTGGTAGCATATGCAACAGGAAAGGAAGGAAAACCAATTTCTAAACAGACAATCTCCAAATGGATAGGAAATTGCATTCGATTTTGTTACTCCTACCATGGAAAGAAAACTCCAGAGAACATCAGGCCTCACTCCACAAGGGCTACAGCCACTACCACAGCTTTCTTACGAGGAGTGGCTACCAAGGACATTATAGAGGCTGCTACTTGGACCTCCATGCATACATTTGCTAAGCATTATAACTTACCTCTATACTCTAGATCCCGTGCTGGTTTTGCCACTGCTGTTTTGCAAGGGATGCTGACTACACCATAATCTATTCTCACTTCCTCCTCCCCTAGGTTAGCTATGGTATTCTACCCATTTGTAAAGACTGCAGATGCATCCTTGAAGGACATAGTACAGTTTTATACCTACCATAAATGTAGATGTCCGAGAGGAATGCATCTGCAGTCAGGATTACCCTCCCTCCTTCCCCTCTGAGGTACTCCTAGGGTACTTACCAATCTTCAGCTAGCTTGGGGGGGATCTATTATGGTGTATTTGTTTGTATATATGTACATACATGCTTATTTTGTGTGTTTGCTCTCTACTATTTGGAAACTTTGGCATTTATCCAAATTTAGCCATCCTAGAGGGCACCTGGCATCTGGGGCAAGAAACACTGAGGAAAATGGCATCGGCTGATGCCTTTATACCCGAATGACTGCCGCAATGACGTCGGGTGAAGTGCGACACCAGCCGAAGCCAGACCCAGACTTTGGAATCCGGCCGACCGAAGGGCTGCCTGACGACAGGACAACCCATTTGTAAAGACTGCAGATGCATTCCTCTCGGACATCTACATTTATGGTAGGTACAAAACTGTACTTTCTCAAGGAAGAGCAATTTCCAAACAGACAATTGCAAAATGGATAGGAAATTGCATCCGCTTTTGTTACTCATTTCATGGAAAGACTGTACCAACCAACATTAGACCTCATTCTCTCGAGCCACAGCACCTCCCACAGCATTCTTAAGAGGGTGGCTAAAAACATTTTTTAGAAGCCACATGGAGCTCCGTGCATATACATTGCAAGCATTTACAATTACTTTTATATTCCAGATCCAGAGCAGGCTTTGCTACGGCTGTCCTGCAGATTGGCTATGGTATTCTACCCATATGTGATGACTACAGATGCATCCTTGAAGGACATCGTACAGTTTTGTACCTACCATAAATGTAGATGTCCGATAGGTATGCATCTGTAGTCAGGTTTACCCTCCCTCCTCCCCTCTGTGGTACTCCTAGGGTGCTTACCTCTCTATTAGCTAGCTGGGGGATCTATTATGGTGTATTTGTTATATATATATATATATATATATATATATATATATATATATATATATATTTTTGCAAATGTTTGGACTTTTTATTGCATTTTTTCAAATTTAACCTTCATAGAGGGCACCTGGCATCTGGGGCAAGAAAAACTGAGGAAGATGGCGCCGGCTGACGCTTTTATACCCCAGGCGTTGTGACGTCGGGGAGAGAGCGACATCAGCCGACGCCGGACCCAGACTTTGGAATCCGGCCGACCAAAGGGCTGCCTGAGGCAGGACAACCCATATGTGATGACTACAGATGCATACCTATCGGACATCTACATTTATGGTAGGTACAAAACTGTACTTTCTAAGGTACAGAACTTTTGCAGTCTTCATTGCAATTTTTGCTTCTTTCCTTAAAGTCAGAAAAGTTTGATGTAGCCCTATATTGTTAGGGTTCCTTTTCCAGTTCTTCCAGGTTGAATCTCTGGTTTTAATTTTGTTTTTAATACCGCTGGAAGTCACTGGCAACACTGTGATCTAAGCCTTCTTTTTGTTAATGGGTACAATGTATCCTGAATTGTGGTCAGTTTTGTGTTGAAAAAGTCTAAAGCAAAGGTGGGCTCAAACATGACTTACAAGGGGAGTCCTATCTATATCAGTGAGTAGAGTGTTAAGATTTGGTAGCCTATTATTAGGTTCGATTTCTTTGAGTCAGGTGTCTTAGAAGACTTTGAGGACTTGTTGGATCCATCTTGGTCACTCAAAGCTTCTTGGAAGGACAGTTTCAACAAACCTCTGTCTATTACTTTTCTTTTCCTTTCCTGTAGGACCCTGGAGGAGAAGGAATGGCATATAGAGCAGCTATTCTGTAAATGCAGGGCTCCTACACATTATAGCCCTAGATCTGGTGGCGGTGCTTCAGTTATCATCAAAAGAAACACAGTATACACAATTTACATGGCTGTCTGTTACAGACATCTTTTGGCCACATTTTGGGCACTTCTTGAAACCTGACTTAGTATGCTTTCCTTCGTCAGCCATTGTAATGTCACAGAGAAAATTACTGTCACCACACAAAAAATCTAAGCAATAATTATCAATAACAGCCTTAAATAAAAACAGGTTGAGTCACAACCACACACACACACACACACAAACACACACACACACACACACACACACACAGGATCTGGAACTTACTCAAGCTTCTTTTTAGTTCAGAAAAAGACTGGGGACTGGATACCCATATTGGACCTCAGCAGACTGAACAAATCTGTAAAGAAAGAGAAGTTCCAGATGGTCACGCTTCAGTCTATACTTCCCTTCTTAGGGAAAGACAGTTGGATGTGCTCGATAGATCTCAGGGATGCGTACTACCACATAAAAATGGCCAAGCCATCCAGGGATCATCTGCAGTTCCAGCTGGGAGCCATTCATTGCCAGTTTTGAGCCGTGCCCTTTGGCCTCACTACAGCCCCAGAGTATTCACCAAATGCATGGCAGTGGTCACGGCTCACCTGTGGCGTCTAGGATTCCAGTTGTTTCCGTACCTAGACGATTGGCTCCTTACTGCGACCACCAGGCATCAACTCATTTCAGCCAGGGAGTCCACTCTGTCAGTCTGCAATCAACTGGGCATTACAATCCACTCAGAAAAGTCTGCCTTGTCACCATCGTAGCATATCATTTTTATAGGAGCCGAACTGGACACCACCACCACCACCACACTAAGGCTTCCAATGGAAAGAGTCTTTCTTCTTCGTCAACATGTCAGCATTCTGATTTCCAAAGACAAAGCACCAGCATTAGAAGTTCTGAAATTGTTAGGCCTGATGGCAGCAGCAATTCTAGCCATACCACTAGGTCGTAGGCACATACAGATTCTACAATGGCTGTTGTTCACTCAATGATCTTACCAGGAGCTTCCCATGTCTCACATGATAACGATCACCAATTCATGCAAAAGGGATCTTCAGTGGTGGTTGACATCAATTCATCTCACGATCGAATGCCCATTTGTGCTACCCTCTCCAGTGGCCACAGTGACCCATAGACGCTTCCCTGATAGGGTGTGGGGGGGCATTTTCAGGGAAAGACAGCCCAAGGCACATGGACCGGTCAAGAGACACATCTGAATTTCAATGTCCTAGAGATGAGAGCAGTACTTCTGGCATTGCAGTACTTTCAGTATTTTCTTCCTCTGGGTACGATTGCAATTCAGATAGACATGTCAGTGGTCTGGTATTTGAACAAACAAGGAGGAACCATGTCTTACCCCCTTTGTCGCGAGGCTCTCAGAGTATGGCAGTGGGCTATTTCCACCCAGCGCTTTCTGTTGGCAATGCACATACTGGGGAAATCCAGCGTGATAGCAGACTAGCTGAGCAGAGCAGTTTTGTTGTCCCAAGAGTGGTCCCTCAAGAAAGAAATAGCGGACAGGATATTCCACAGGTGGGGCCAGCCTTACTGCAATGTTTTTGACAGCCACAAGAACATGAAATGCAGGAGCTACTTTGCCCTGATTCTCCCTCTGGGGAAGTCTCAAGGTACGCACTAGTACATGATTGGCCTCCGGGTCTCCTCTATGCATTTCCACCAATCCTATTGATACCCAAGGTGTTACAGAAAGCAAAAACACTGGGAAGGGCCTTCATTCTAATAGCCCCTCATTGGCCTCATCAGATTTGCTTCCCCTTTCTTCAACATCATCTTTTGGAGGACCCTTGGATTCTGGACCCAATTCCGGACCTTCTGACGCATTTGTCGGGGGAACTGCACCCCTCTCCGCAGTCACCGAAGCTAACAGCTTGGCTGCTCCAATTCCCATCATAGCCAGGTTCCATAACCTTTCCAGTGAGATATGAAGCAAATTCTCTTATCCTCTCATAAATCCTCTACAAGGAAGCTATATCTTAGCAAATGGAAAAATATTTCTGTATGGGCCTCTAAAAACAGTATTGATCCTTTTCAAACCCCCATGGCCTCCATTTTAGAGTTTTTGACTATGATTTTCAACAAAGGAGCTGCAGCAGCAACAGTTCTTGTTCATCTGGCTGCCATTTCTAATTTTCATCTTGGTTTAGAAGGAATGAATATTATGTCACACAAGTTATCCAAAACCTTTCTCAAAGGGACCTTTCGTATTAGACCACGTGTGAAATCTCCCTATTCTCCATAGAATCTAAATGTTATGCTTCCCCGCATAATTCTTCCACCATTTGAACCAGCTTCATCATGTGACCTCAAATTTTTGTCATGGAAAACCATCTTTTTAGTAGCTATTACTTCTGCCCGCAGAGTGTCAGAGCTTCGGGCTTTATCCATTAACCCTTCTTATTTGATATTCCATGCTGGCAGAGTCTCACTTAGAATAAACCTCTCCTTCTTGCCCAAAGTTTGCACTGAAACTAATCTCAACCAAATTATTGATTTGCCAGTCTTCTTCCCCAACCATTCAAACAGTTTAGAGTACATGCTACACAAACTTGATGTAGACAGCTCAGATTTTATTTGGATAGAACAAAAGATTTCAGGAAATCAGACCAGATTTTTGTTTCATTTTCAGACCCCAGGATGGGTAGACCAGTGGCTAAAACAACTCTTTCTAAATGGTTACCTGAATGTATCACCTTTGCTTATTCAGCTGCCAACATGCCTTTACAGCATAAAATTAAGGCTTACTCAACCAGAGCTGTTTCTACATCCTCTGCCTTTTCTGCCAGACTTCCTATTTATAACATTTGTGCAGCAGCCACTTGGTCAAAATCTCATACCTTTATCACTCATTACAAAGTTGACAAGGTCTCCATGGACAGGGCCTCCTTTGGATCCATGTTCCTGAGAAATATACTCCCGTGAGCCGCCCGAGATTGATGGTGCTTGGGACGCTACCCATCAGTAAAGAATGAACAGCGAGATAGAACAACTTCACATAAAGAAGTTCCATGTGAGTTGTTCATCTCGCCTTCATTCTTACGTCTCTCCCTCCTACCCCCTCCTGGGCTCTTAGATGACCGAGAGGCTAGATCCATCCTGGTTGCTCAATCCTTCTGTACCTTTTCTTGGGAGTGAAAGAATGACATATGGTTATTATATGCAGCAAACAAGATCTGAGGTAACTCTAGGTGCATCATGGGATAGGGACTTGGCCTCGAGCTTTGCATTGGCTGACTTGGAGCCGAGGGATCGGCTCCGAACCCATCAGTAAAGAATGAAGCTGAGATAAACAATTCACATGGAACGTTATGGTAAGTACATAACTTCTTTATCTGTCACCTAGGCTATCTGCAAAGAAGTGTAGTCTGCCACCTAGACTGTAGGAGCAAACGTGTTGAAGGAAGAGCTTTTTGAATGGGCAGTGAAAGACTGAAAGATGATCTGGCAAAAGTAGATGAACAACATGTATGCTATTTACTCTTTGTGCAAAATTTGCCTTGCAGACCTTTCCTCCTGCCTAGACTGTTTTAATAATTGCATAGAGAGTGAAATAGTCAGGACATAAGCATAGGCCAAATGTGAAAGAACACAAGTATAGGCACAAGGTGAAAAGAGTGAAGTGAGATTATGAGGAATGTAGTGAAGGAAAAAGTAGGAGAAAAGAAGGGGACAACTTAACTGGCACAAGTTCTGTTTAAACAATATAACTATGATATTAATGCACTTTGGTAAATCAGAAATGTGCAAAGGAAGAAGGGAATTACACATAGTGAGAGCGAAATATACAAGTATTGGGGGAAGCAAATATTTGCAGTGTATCTGTAAGGAGAGTGAAGGCAAAGTTTGCCTTGAAAAGCAGAGGGAAGTGCTTAGGTAAAGTGATACCTCTGGTCTTAAGTTAATTATGAGAAATGTTGTCATTGGTGAGTTAGTGTTGAGTTTGTCAGAACATTAGGTGTAACATATAACGCGGGATTCTTTTCATTCTAGTCTTTCTAATACAACATCCCTCCCTCCTTCCAAATTATTGTTTTCTTTCAGGTAATCCTTTAGGATGTTCTGATCGCAGGGATCTACCTTTGCTGTTGTAGGCAAACTGTCTGAATCTAGTGGGGGGTGCAGACATTAAGGAAGAGTGAAGTTCAGTAGCTTGTGGCTGAGAACACTGGCAAACAACCAGATTGGATCTGACAAGCAGCTCCAGTTCCAATAGTCATATCAAGACAGATTGGAATGAAAAGGATCCAGTGTTACAGTAAGTACATAACTTCTGTTTATATTTTGTTTTCAACAAAAAATATCGATACTTCCTTGGGTAAGGTACCTGTAAAACCAAACAAATGAACAACAAAATAAAGGTACAGGTACTCCATGACAATCAAAGCCAACCAGTCTTACGAAAAAATCCTTTATTAAGAAGAGTGGAACAATAAGCGCTTTCGCCAGTGGGGTGTATGTGATTATACATTGCATAAAAACCTTACAGATTCAATGAACTTAGCTTAAAAATAGCTAGAAAATATAACTAAAAAATAATAATAATAGCTAAAAAACAGCTAAAAAATAAATTTGACTAAAAGCACATCAAAAGCAGCATAAAGATAATAATGTAAACAAAAACATAATAATCAATTGTGTTTAAAGGCACGATCTCTAAGGAAAGGTTTAATAGTAACTCTTTCATTGAGATACTATTACAACTGTGGTTAAACAGCTATTGGTCCATGTGACTATGCTGTAGAGTATTTTAAGGGAACTGTTTGTTAAGTTTTTATTCAAGTCTGATGAAGCGTCCACTGCAGACGCGAAAGCGCTTACTGTTCCATTGTTCTTAATAAAGGATTTTTTCGTAAGACGATTGGCTTCGATTGTCGTGGAGTACCTGTACCTTTATTTTGCTGTTATATTTTGTTTTGTTGATCTGAATATTCAGTTATGTTTTATTTATAAGCTGTGCTGACTGAGAGTTAAGCAGAACTTTACCTTTTTTTTTTTCCTTTTGATGTTTTTAAGGTTCGAGCAGCATTTTATGAATTAATTTCTGCACTGTGCCAGCACTTACCCAGAACCATGAAGTCTGAAGCTGCAAGAGTATGCCCAGCTGTACTTCTAAGTATTGATGACAGTGATGCAGTTGTCTGCCCTCCTCTTTGGGAAGCAGTACTCTACATTTTGTCCACCATTGAGGTATTTTATTAGAAAAGGAGTAGAGTATTCTGTGTATATTTTGCACACAATTTTAATTTCTCTGTTACATGAACATTTTTCCAGACAACATAAAACTTTATATTTGAGTATATGTTATTATTGCTGCTTCCTTGGCAGATGTCCAAATGTAGCAGTGGGATGTAAAAAAGCATTTTTGTAGATGAATTGTGTTGCATACTGTCACACAGTGTATGTCATCCTCTTCATGAATTTATTATAATAAGATTCTGGCTTCATGTATACTGTGAGAATATGAAAGAAGATGGAAATGCTGATTATGCTGTTTCAAGCCCTGGATGAAATATTTGGCTTGACCCTTCTAGCAGCTATTATGGGTTGCATCAGCTCTTCCTTCATTGCCTCATTCAAGTAGGTTTTCTGCATTGAATAGGTTGAATGCTAACTGTGTACTAAGGAATTGGACTAGTTAATTGTCTTCTTTACTTGAGGACATACTGGCATAAATCTGAAACTGATCAGTAGTACCAAAGATTTAGAAAACAAGATTTGCTAAGACAGTCATGATCAGTGAAAGTACATTCTACTGCGGATTAAAATTTTTGAATGTTTGTCACAACCCCCACCCAGCATTTGCTGACCTTGTGCTTTGCTTAAAAGATACATTGTCCACCATAAGCTCCAGTTCTTTCCTATCACTCAAACTGTGCTGATGTTCTTTTAACAGTTTTTTTTTTGTTTACATCCACCCACCACAATATGGGAGGAGAGGGAGGGAGGTAGAGGCTTGCCATTGGACCCAAATGTTGTCCTCCTGTATGGGTGGGATTTTGTGGTATGTCCTACCTATTGTTATTCCCTGCTCTAGCCATGTTTTTGTGAGAAACACTTGCCTCCCAAGAGTGTGGCATGCTGCAGATGTATTCCCTTCCCAACACTGTTACCTACCTACTTTAAGGCCTGCACTGGAGGCTTCCATGTATTTCAAAACCCATACCCCTTCCCCAGGGGAAGACAACTAGCCGTCAACTCTTCAGATCTTCCTCTCCTTTTGTTGGCTGACCATCTTTTTCCCTGGCTGATAATTAACTCCAGATCACTAGTATCATGGATGGGAGCTGTCCCTCAGTGCCATCTATCCGGTTGCTGCTGTTTGCATTTTTTTTTCGCAGAAAAGTGACAGAATGTGAAGCCAAAAGAAAAAAAAAGACATAATCAATACCTTTGCTACTACTTGTATAGTCATCCAGTACTAAAGCAAGTCCCTTAAAGTGTTTTGCTAATCACATGCTGAACTTTACCTGTCAAAGTGCAGTATCTTCTTAGTCATTTGTCTTTTCCAGAAATGGAATCTGAAGAATAGCAGAAAGAACAGCAGCAGCAGAAGTTACACTCTAGACATCCTACTTAAAGGTTACTAGTCTAAATACACCAGATATGAGGCTGACTAGAACATGGCAAAGGATTAAGAGACATACAAGTTTGGCTCTTCTTTGAAACTGTTTGTTCCTTTGTCATCTTTGCCCTTCTTGATCATTTCCTCTTCCTCAGTGGTCTGTTTCCTGATCTGCATAGTCCCAAGTAGGAGAAAACCTTCTGTCCCTTCACTTCTGAATAAGCTGTGAAAACTCAGTGGTTCTCGCCTGTTCACTGATGAGGAACATTGGATTCTGTCACTCAGTTTTTCATTTTGAAGATACCTTCTTTGGGAATGCCCTCAAGAGACCAATTAGAATTATTGTAGTATCCTTGCCACTGTCACATGAAGCTCTGAAATTGCTTACGTTGGTCCTTTTTGTGGACGAACTCTAAGATATGCCATCCATTGCAGCCTGGAAACTTGATTTCAATTTTCTCTAAAGTGCAGAACACCTGCAGAGGCACTACTAATGTTCATTTCCCTTTGTAAGAGGTGGACTCCTTTTTTTAGCTATGTTGCATAACATATACTTAGAAACATCATATGAATTCCCTTTGCCCTGACAAGGGTCCACTCCACATTTTAATTTTTTAACTACTGAGTCCATATCATTTGATTCCAGACTTTCTGGATATTTCACACATTAAAGAAAGTTTCTCTTGATTTTTTCTACCAGGCCAAAAGGCTGGTGGCAATCCTTTCTTTACATAGTGAATTTCTACATAGATGAGGAATTTAAGCAGAGGATTCTCCGTGCTATCTTTAAGAGTAAAGTACTGTTTAGACAGGACACGTAGGTTTAATTGAGGCTTTCAGCATTATGGCAGGTGTTCCATTCCATATCCATGGCATTCAGTCATTTTTGTAAGAAGTGAACTCTGTGTTACCATTGTAAAATTGTTTAAAGTTTGACAAACTTTGACCCTTAAGTCCACAAATGCATCACTTAAGTAGTTGCAAAAGCACCTCAGTTACTTTGATTATTCAGTGTTATGTGCATCTGTCTTGACTGCCAAACTGGGAGACTCGTACTTAAGCTTCAGTGTAGCTTGAGTTAACATCTCCAAGAACTAGTGGTTGTTTGAAGTCATAAAACATGGAATCTGGAATTATTTGATCTTGCACGTTGTTTTGTTCTATAATGAGAAAATAATTTAGTCTTCAGAAAAGGACAAGGTATGGCTGTTAGTCCATTTAGGCAAAAGATGCGTCTAGAGGAAGGCAAATTGTTTTTTAGTGACAGCCATTTTTTGTCTGCAAGAAAACTTGTCTGGGTGGGTTTAGACCATTTCCATATTTGAGTGCTTTTAAATTTTCTGCCTATACGAAAAAACGGCAAAGTTGACATTGTTACATACAATCAGACATCTTAGCAATCACACAATTACCATGTGAGAATCTATTGCGTTTGGCCACAGATATCTTAATTATCCCAATTTCCAGCTTCTTTTTTTAGCGGTAGTAAAGTATTCTACAGTTTCATCACATTCTCCTTGAAAACATATTTCCTGTTGTCCCCTTTAAATTTTAATTTTGAAGTCATGTCTTTTTCCCCCACCTCTTTCCTTCCTCCTAAATTTCATTCCATTGCTTTATCTGTTACATTTTATTTGCTATATAATGTTCTCAATTCTTTTGTAGTCATTCCTTACTTGTGTGACTTCCAAAGCCCTTATCAATTTTGCTCATCTCTTTCACCATGAGAGGCATTCAGAAATGCACAGTACTTCAAATAAAAGCCCAGCATGCACTTTACTTAATGGCAGAATAACCTCTTTACCCTTAAAATTAAAATCCCTGGTTGTACACCAATATTTTTCTTTACTATGTACAGGTCCTTGGCAAGTGGCTTCCCTACCTAGACCTTGTTGGCTTATTTGATGTCCTTCTGTTCCTATGTTGCATTATTCATAACTTTTGGTATTCCCAGCCTAGGTGACCTGAACGTCCTGCCAGTATAGAAAAGACTTTTACTACTGCATGGTACATGCAACGTTGAACATAGCAAGGCAGGCAGCATAGGCCATAAAGGTGACATCAGCACATATCATTCCTCAGAACTTCTCTGTTGCCAGTCTGAATGCCAGCTTCTACCATTCGTCTGATCGCCGAGTGTTTGCTTTTTTTCATATAAGTGCCCTTTTTGCTGCTTCGTGCTTTTGAGGTTAATGTCATCTAGGAAAGGCAAATACCGTTTTGGACATCAGATTCCACACAAAGACAACACGATGAGTGTTTGTTTTGCCTAGAGGTCTGAACACGATTACAAGTCTTGCACGATTTGCTAGGCTTTTGTCCCCTAGACTCTTCGTAGTCATTTGTCGGCACTGAATATTTACCTTGAGAATCGTCTGAAAATGTTAGCTTTCGATATGGAGGACACCACAGGTCTGTCCTGTGAGCCACCAAAGAAGGCCAAAAAGGTCAAGCCCAAATCATCGACTGTACCTCTGGATTCAGACGTTCCTCTTGAGGTCAGTGAAAGCTTAGAGGCCCATTCGATTTCTGGTTCCCAATTTGCAACAGGTACCATTTTGGAAGCCATTAGCAAGGGTGCCACTAGCATGTCCACAGAGGCATTGCAGACATCTGTTCAGGGTGATGAGGGAACTGCTGCCCACTACCTCTGATGTCCTGAGCAGTGCCCCTCCAGCTTCTCCATATGCAGCTATCCCAATGCCCGACCCAGTGCCTTGCTGAACGTCGGCTATTTCTTCACAACCTAGGGGCGATCTTCCTGGTAAGAAGAAATTTAAACAGAAACATGTTTCCTGTTCACAGGATCCTTCTGATTGGCAAGCCTTCTCACAGGTAATCCTGAATACCTTTCTGGCTTTAAATCCATCCTCCCACGTCTGTTCCATCCCTCACTCCCAGGAGATCAGTAGAGGAACAGCAGGTCTCTGAAGAAGAAGAAGAAACTTCACCTGATGAATCCTTGATCTACACATCTCAGAGTCTCCCCTAGGTTATGCATTGCCTGAATTAGATTCTAACAGTGGGGATTCTCTTGAAGATTTGTCCTTTGAAGAAACTATTTCTAGGATGAGAGATTTCTTCAAATGGGAACGTAGTCAAGTATCAGAAGTTAAAAAGAAATATTGTGACTTGTTCCAGATGGACTCTCCACCTCCATCAGCCATCCCTGCTGTTCTCCCTTCCTTTCTGGATGCGTTTTTTTCAGTGTTAGAGTCCAGATTCTCAACCTCCGGCCCCAAAATGGCCTGACAAATTCTATAAGGTCCTTGAGGACAGTAAGTTTTTATTTAAATGTCCTCCATCAGATTCTGTAGTTATTTCTCTGTCTCTGCAGACAAACCTTCTAGACTTCTGCCCTATACTAATCCACTCCCTTCTGACAAGGATAGCAAAATGATGGAAAGGTTAGGGGAAAAAGTGTATACCTCCTGTACCCTGGCTTTCAGAACCATTAACTACCAGACCCACATGTCAAAATATGTTCTTGCCTTGCTTTCCCAAGCTTCTCAGCTTTGGGTTCTGTCCTAAGGAGGTACTCGTGGTTGAAACTCCAGCCTTTGCCTGATGATATCAAGGTGAAAATTATGGATGCACCTCTACACAATGATGCCCTCTTTGGTGTTGATGCTGCAGAACTTTTCAAACCCCTGCATGACAAAGGGAAAGAGCATAAGGAACTGAAACACCTCTTTGTCTCCATTGCCTAAATACCACAGAAATTATCCTTCAAGACACAATTTTTCAGAAGGAAATACAGTTCCCTCCTTCCCATAAGAAAGGGGCTTGTAGACAGGGCTCTTCCAAACCCCAGCAAACACCTGATCAAAAACCGACCTTTCAAGACACACCAGTTAGTCTGTGACTACCTGGCAGATCTCTCAAACATACCACTTTCCCAGCACCTATCTTCTTCTTCTCACTCTTGGACAAGTATCTCCACCGACAAGTGGGTCCATTCCATTATCCAAAACGGCTGTAATGTGGTATGGAAATATGTCCCTCCCTTCATGGGCATTCCACAACCCCCTCGGGATCAGATTCATCTGTTCCCTCCAATGCTAGGGGACTTGCTAAATCAACAAACTATTCAAGAAGTTCCACCTCTATAAAAAGGAAAGAGTTTTACTCATGAATTTTCCTAGAACCCAGAAAAGATGGTCCATGAAGACCAGTTTTAGACTTGTCACATCTTCACCATTTCCTCAAACTGCTAACTTTTCATATGCTCACTCTGCAAACTCTTTTGCTTGTCCTGCTCCCCCAAGCCTTTTTAGTCACTCTGGACATTAAGAATGCATACTTGCATATCCCCATTCGTCCACAATGCAGGAAGTTTTTATGCTTTTCTGTTGCTTCCTCACATTTTCACTGCTGTGCTTTGCCCTTTGGACTATCTACACCACCAAGGGTATTCACAAAATTCTTAGCTCCTGTCATTGCCTCCTGCGGGCTCCAAGGAATACTGATCTAGCCTTATCTGTATGACCTGCTAATACAAGCAGTCCACCCAGACACTCTAAAGGAAGGCCTAGTCTTCACTATTTCCCTGCTCCAAGGCCTAAGGCTCTCTACAAACTCCAACAAGTCTTCTCTCAGACCTTCCCAGGATCAGATTTTCTTAGGATGCAGACTAAGGACAGATCACTTTGTCTTTCATCCCTTCTCAAAAAGTGGAAATTCTGCTCAACTACTTCCACAAGCTACTCCCGCTAACCTCCATCTCTGCCAGGGAGTGCTTGAATATACTAGGGTTCATGGCATCACTCATTCCCATGCTGCCCCTATCCAGACTTCACATGTGGAAAATCCTGTGGTTTCTAAAAACACTTTGGAGCCAGCATGCCCATCCTCTGGATTTTGTACTCTCTCTTCTCCCATGCATAAAGAGAGAAATGCAGTGGTGGGTTAAATAGATTCAGCTGAACCCATGGCTTCCATTTCAGCAGCCATCCCCAGTTCAGGAAACTATACGCAGATGCCTCAAACTTGGGGTGGGAGCAACTCTGGGTCGCTTAAAAGTCCAAGGCCTTTGGTCTCCCTCAATCAAGAAGCAACATGTCAATGTAAAAGAAGTGAGGGCATTGATCCTGGCGCTTCAAGCCTTTCACTCCTCCTTACTCCCAGGACCCCTTAAGTTATTCACAGACAACACTACAGATGTTCATCGTGCATACAGCTGCAGTAATCACAGATGGGTTCTCTGCCGTCAGGCGGTCCCTCGGTCGGCCAAATTCCAAAGTCTTGGTCCGGTGTCGGTTGTCGTCACTTTTTCTTCAGACGTCAGTGAGGCCAGAGTATATAAGACACAGCCGACGCCATGTTCTTCAGTCTTTTTTGCCGCGCGGTGCCCGAAGCAGAAGCATTTCGCAAGTGCCGGTCGGCCAGCTCCTGAATTACGAATATTTTGGAATCCGAAGTCTTCATTAAAGCTAAGTACCCCGTTGGGGAAACTTTTCTTGCCTCAGACCGATGTCAGAAAAAGTTAATAATTGTATTTCTTGTGGGAAGCAAATACTGCATAAGGATTTCCATTCCCGCTGCATACCTTGTTTGGGCCCAGACCACGACGTCTCTGGCTGTCGCTTTTGCGCTACCTTCAATAAACGCACTATTAAGCGTCGGGCGGAGTTCGCCCAGCACTACTTTGGTAAAGCTTTTGATTATAAAATGTCGTCGGACACTCCGACTACCGTTTTGACCAAAAAACGCAAGGAAAAGGACCGACACGCGAGGCCCGCGGTCCCCGCCGACACCACGCCAAAACAGGCTACACGTGGTCCGGTTCTCAGTGAGACGCCTTTGCAGTCCCTGACTACCGACGACACTTCTTTGGCGGTGTCCTCTGTACCCGAGACCGCTGGGTCCTCGGCCCTTTCCCAGACTACAACCGAAGCCTCTGCTAATGTTGAGCCTACTAATGTGGACAGGTCCACCTCCACCCATGGTGTATTTAGGCCCTCATCTTCTTTTTCAGTTAAGGCCTTTACTAAATCCAAAGCAGCCAGGCAGCCCATGAGGCCTGTTGTACAGGGCCCATCTCCAGGTCCCATGCCTAAAAAACAGATGCTTAGAATGGTTGAGGATTTAATTACTCTTATCAGAGGTTCTCCCCTCCAGACAAGAGACCCAGAGTGGAGGAAGATTCTCCCTCTTCTGATCAGGGATCCATTTTATCAGAACATTCTGATGCAGAGGAACACTCTTACTCTCCTTTTGAGGATTCGGATGCAGAACAGTCCATTCCCTCTGTATCCCCTCCTGAGGATTTTTCCTTTGGGGAAACCTTACACACCTTGAGGGAACACTTCCATTGGGAAGGCCAAGACTTTTCAGATTCCAAGAAAAGACTTAGGGAATTTCTTTTGTTACCTCAACACAGACCTCTGGCTATACCCCCTGTTTTGGACATACTGGATGATGTCTATTCGGAGGCTTGTCTTAACCCGGATTCTCTGCCTCCTGCACCAGTCAAACCTGATAGGTATTACAGAGTACCCAGCTCTCACCAATTTCTCTTCAAAAGCCATAATGCTGACCCTGAAACCATTTCACAAGGCCCCAAGGGATTGAAGGCCTCCACTGTCAAAAATCCACTTCCTGCAGAAAGGGAATCAAGATCTTTGGAAAGGTGGGGGAAAAAGGTTTATACCTCGGCCACCCTAGCCATGAGGGCTTTAAATTGTCAGTTTCATATGCTTAAATATCAACAGTTCCTGTTATCACAATTGAGGAACAAAATGTCTCAACCTGAACAACAAGATTTAAAGGAGTTACAGGATATGATGCATAGTGCAGAACAAGTGGGTAAACACACCTTACAATGTGGTTATGATGCCCTAGAGGCCTCAAGTAGAGTGGCAGCTACAGGATCAGTCATTCGCAGACATGCCTGGCTTAGGGAACAAAATTTACCAGACCATGTGAAAGCTAAACTTCTAGATGCTCCTTTACAAAAGGATGTGCTGTTTCGTACTAATACTGAGGAGATACTACGGAAAATGGAAGAAAAAGCCAAATCTATGCAAACTGTCAAAGCTTTCTTACAGGTCCAACCACCACGTTTTAGCAGAAATTGGCCTTCAAAAAACTGGTCCTTTCCAGCCACTGACAAGCCCCAAAGAGGTAGATACAGACGCACAAGGGGCAGAGGACAATCACAAGGATCATATAGAGGCCGACAATGGCAAACTCCAGCACCAAGAGGTGGCGAAGACAGTGCACAACAATACAGGAAGCAAACCCAATGACTCCCTCATTTCCATGCCAAGCATGTCTCAGCTGGCAGCACCTTTGGGAGGAAAACTAGCACTATTTGCAAGCAATTGGCATATTGTCACAACAGACAAATGGATCCTGGACATTATAAACAGAGGCTACAAATTTCAATTTCACACTCTTCCAAAAATGAGAGGCATGCCAAACCTGCCACAAAATCAAAGGGCAGAGGCACAACTGCAAATTTCAAAGCTCATAAGCATGCGAGCTATTCAAGAGGTACCTACTCACCAACAAGGTCAAGGTTTTTATTCAAGACATTTCCTGGTACCAAGGAAAGGAACCGACTGGAGACCCATTTTGGACTTATCCACCCTAAACACATTTCTAATCGTACCAAAATTCAAGGTGCTCACATTACAGAAGCTTCTTCCCATGCTGGGCAAGGAGTTCTGGCTGGTAACATTGGACCTCAAGGAGGCATACCTGCATGCCCCAATCAGACAAAGCTGCAGAAGATACCTCAGATTTCTTGCAGGTTCAATCCACTATCAATTCTCTGCATTGCCCTTTGGCTTATCTACTGCGCCCAGAGTATTCACAAAGTGCCTGGCATCAGTGATTGCCTACTGCAGACTTCAAGGGATACAAATTTACCCTTATCTGGACGACTGCCTGATCCAAGCCGACAGCAAGAACATACTTCTGGAACATCTGGCATATGTGACACGGTTACTGCTTTCTCTGGGATATACAATCGACAAAGAGAAATCAAGGCTAACACCATCCCAGAAAATAACTTTCCTGGGTGCCAACTTGGACACAAACACCCAGATGGCCTACCTTACACCAGACAAACAAGGGCAACTATCTCAGTACTTCAAAATACTAGCAAAAAGTACCAGGCTTACTGCAAGGAAAATCCTGCAGACTCTGGGATTCATGGCATCTTGCATTCTGTTAACCCCATTTGCAAAGCTGCATATGAGGAAACTAAAAAACCTATGGTCTCAACACAGTCACAGTTTGGAAACAATAATACCAATAATTCCATGTTTGCAAAAGGAATTTCTATGGTGGGCCCAAGCATGTCAAGCAAACAAAGGCCTCCCATTCTGCAAGCCTCACGCAAAACAAGTCATAACCACAGACGCCTCAGACTACGCCTGGGGGGCGCACATGACGAACAGGTGCATTCAGGGCAAATGGTCCCCAAAAGAAAAGCACCTTCACATCAATCAAAAAGAAATGCTAGCAGTAATAAATGCAATTACAGCTTTCAAGGACTTCCTGCATCCAGGACAATTACTGATAAGAACAGACAACACCACGGTAATGTGGTACATAAACAAACAAGGAGGAACACATTCATACCCCTTGTGCAGACTAGCCATGACTCTTTGGAACTTGGCTCTGGAAAGACAAATCGAACTTCAAGCATAGTACTTGCCAGGATTGGAAAACACACTGGCAGACAATCTAAGCAGAAAAATGACAGATCCACACAAATGGAAGTTACATCCTCAGGTGTTTGCAGAAATAATCCAAGCATGGGGGAGGCCAGACATAGATATTTTTGCCTCCCACAGGAATCATCAATTAGAAAAGTTTTGTTCAAAGACCTTTCACCCAAAGGCCTGGAGAGTGGACGCCCTTTCATTCAGTTGGACAGCATGGACAGTTTACGCATTCCCACCTCTGCCTCTTCTGCCCAAGGTGCTTTTGAAAGCAAGAACAGACAAACCGAAGATGATACTGATTGCTCCAGATTGTCCAAGGCAACACTGGTACCCACTCCTGAGGAGCCTGACACATACTCCTCCCTGGTCCCTGCCTCTAATGCCTCTTCTGCTGACTCAGCACAGCTACAAAACTCTTCACAGTCAGCTGAAAACACTCAATCTCGCTGCATGGAAAATTCCTTAACACCACAACAGAACCTACTCTCCAAGGAGGTACAGGATGTCATTTTGGAGGCCAGAAGGCCAGCTACAAGAAAAGCTTACTCCGCAAAATGGAAGCGGTTTTGCTCTTGGAATGAGAAAAAAGGCCAGGACCATAGAAAACTGAACTTGCCTCAGGTATTACAGTACCTAGCGGAGCTATTGAACAGTGGACTTTCTTTTTCTTCCATAAAAATCCATGCCTCAGCCATCTCTGCAGAATTCAACACGGATCCTCCTTTATTTTCTCACCCACTCTCACGACAGTTCCTCAGAGGGGCTAAGAATATAAGACCACCAAGGAAACAACCAATACCAGCCTGGGATCTTAATTACATACTAGAAAAATTAACATTGCCTCCTTTTGAACCAGCTGCCTCAACAGATTTGCAATATTTGTCCTGGAAGACAGCCTTCCTTCTGGCCATCACTTCAGCTCGTAGGGTTTCTGAACTTCAGGCCCTCATGGCGGTGCAGCCCTTTCTCATTTTCCATCAGTACAGGGTTTCCCTTCATACCAACCCATCATTTATGCCTAAAGTGGTATCCAGGGTAGCTTTAAATCAAGCCATACACCTACCCACCTTTTACCCCAATCCTCAAAACAAAGGGGAAAGGCTGCTACACTCCTTAGACATCCATAGGCAGCCGTTATTATTTGGACAGAACAAAGTCCTTCAGGAAATCAGAACAACTCTTTGTGTCCTATGCTGTAGGGGCTCAAGGGAAGCCAGTTACAAAACAGACCATTTCAAAGTGGATAGGCCACTGCATACGGTTTTGTTATTCCTATCATGGGAAATCTGTTCCTGCAGGTATCAGATCACACTCCACCAGGGCCACAGCTACCTCTACAGCCTTCCTCAGAGGAGTTCCTACCAAAGATATTTTGGAGGCAGCCACCTGGAGTTCTGTACATACCTTCACAAAACACTACCATCTGCCTTTATATTCCAGAACAAGAGCAGGCTTTGCCACTGCTGTTTTGCAGGGCATTCTGGCTCAACCCAGTTCCTCCTAGTACCTACCACCCAGTGCATAGCTTTGGGATTCTACCCATCTGTGATTACTGCAGCTGTATGCACGATGAACATAGTACAGTTTTGTACCTACCGTAAATGTAGATGTTCGAGTGCTAATACAGCTGCAGTACAGGTTTCCCTCCCTCCTTCCCCACTTGGTAAAGGCATGAGGCCTAGCAACCTCTTCATACTACCTGACTGGGTTATCCGGCTATGTTTTATTTGCTTGCTACTACTGATTTTGGATTATATTGCTTTGCTTGTATATGGATATAAGCACTATTTAGGTATTGCCTTCCTTCTGGGGGCACCTGACATCTGGGGCAAGAAAGACTGAAGAACATGGCGTCGGCTGTGTCTTATATACTCTGGCCTCACTGACATCAGAAGAAAAAGCGACGACAACCGACGCCGGACCAAGACTTTGGAATTCGGCCGACCGAGGGACCGCCTGACGGCAGAGAACCCATCTGTGATTACTGCAGCTGTATTAGCACTCGAACATCTACATTTATGGTAGGTACAAAACTGTACTTTCTATGGTATGTGAACAAATGGGGGGTGGGGGCACCAAGTCATACCTGCTTTGCAGGTTGGCCCTTCAAGTCTAGGAGATTGCCTCTCAAGCAAAGGTTTTGTTGCAAGCAGTTTATATTCCTTCAGCTCAAAATGTGCTGGCAGACACTCTCAGCATGTCCGTGACACAAGCCCATGAATGGATGATTCACAGAGATGTGTTTCCTGGACATTCTCCACTGGTATGGTATGCCTCAAATAGACCTATTTGCCTCCCCATGAACAGACAACGTCCAAAGTTTTATGCCAGAGTTCCAGACCGTCTGGTATGGAAGGTAGACACCCTATCCTTCTCATGGAAAGTGGATGTTTCCTTATACATTACCCCCTTCCCACTCATTCAGAAGGTCCTATTGAAAATACAGCAGAACAAGCCAAAATCATGTTGGTGATTCCATTTTGGCCAAGGCAGCACTGATTCCCTCCTCTTCTGCATTTACCCAAGAGCAGTCATCACAAATTACCCCACAGAGTGGATCTTCTCACACAAGATGGAGGATCACTTATTTCACCACATCTCACCTCCATGGATCTAACTCTCTGGTTAATAGGCTATTGATTCCTTTCCAACACCTTTTTTCTGAGGACATGCTTCTAGTTCTGCAGGAGGCTAGGAAAACCCAACATTAAGAGATACTGGAAGAGGTTTTCCATCTGGTGTCTAAAGAAAGACCTAGATGCATTTTCAGTGAACATTCCATTGTTTTTTTCCTATTTGTGTAAGCTGGTTAAGGCTTGGTTGCCTACTCTTTTGTTAAAGCCCATCTGTCAGCCATTTCAGTATGTCTGCCTTTGTCTTTTCCCCTAGCTTTTAGGTTAGAAGTTAAGCTCTTTCTTAAAGGTATCCTTCACATTAGACCTCCCAGGAAGCTTGTCTCTCCACCCTGGGATCTAAATTTTGTCCTGGAAAAGCTCACTCAGACTCCTTTTGGGGCTGCAGAGTCACATTCCTTAAAATTGTGTACATGGAAAACAATCCTGTTAGTAGCCATCACTTTTGCCAGAAGAGTTTCTGAACTCCAAGCCCTTTTGGCTTAGCAACATTTTCTCATTTTCCACAAGGACAGGGCATCTCTTCATATTAATCCTTCCTTCGTGCCTAAGGTGGTTAATGACTTGTCCCTAAACCAATCCATTCATCTAACCACCTTTTTTCCTAACCCTAAAAATCCTAGTGAAATGGTCTTTAATTCCTTGGATGTGCACAGACAACTCAGATTTTATCTGGACAAAGCCAAGCCTATTCGGAAATCTGATCAATTGTTTGTTTTTTTTCCATCCCAGGGCATTGAGGAAATCTGTCTCCAAACAAACTATTTCTACTTGGGGTTCTAAGGCAATTTCATACATTTATGTCACCCATGGGAAGACGCTCTCTAACTCTGTGAAGGCCAACTCCACTAGAGCAGTAGCCCTTCAGGGGCTTTCTTCAAAGGTCTGGACACTGCATCTGCTTTGGAAGTGGCCACATGGTCTTCTGTCCATACCTTCACCAAATATTACAAACTGGACACTATCTTCATTTCCAGAGCGGGATTTGCTAGGGCAGTCCTGCATGAGTTCATAGAAAACTCTAAAAAAAAATCAATAAAAAAGAGTAGAGCAAGCAGCTGAACGTGTAGGTAAAAATGAATCAGTCCAACAACAAATATGAAACACGAATGTCCAAAATAGTTTATTACAGAAGTAAAGCTTTCGAGTAAAACTTTCTCAATACTACATAAAATCACTACATTTCAAACTCCTTATTTATATTAAATGCCAGCCAGTCACATAATACAAATAATTATCACATTAAAATTCCTTATCTAAAACGTGCATTTAACCCTGACTCCAAGTACAAAATTATGACTTCCATGATATCAATCACCCTGATTCTTCTCCTCCTATTTCTAACAAGCAAAACTAGTAATGTTTAGGTACCCCTTTTCTAAAAATTGTCTCCCACTCCTTTATAGAATCTTCTTGACACTTGTTTTGCATCTGTATAACGTGTATATGATCAGTAGCCTCCTGTCTATGCCTCCAGTACTTCTCTTCCTGAAACGTAGTAGTCCTGTAGAAATTTGCTGGAGTTCTAAACCACCTATAGATACATATTTTGTATGATGGTTTTACAGCATCCCTCCAGTCCTGCTCACTTTTCTCTGTCTTCCCATCTTAGCTGTAACTTTTCCATTTCTTTACCATAAATGTGCTGAATAAGAATTTTATAAATTCTGCTACATAACCACTTCACATCTTCATGGAAATCTCCAGTATAAAAGGGCCCCTTCTTCCAGCAACCCACCAAGCCCATATTCCTCACTTAGTTTTTCACAGCTTGCTTTAACTGTTCAAACTGTAACTGTACTGTCTCTGTATAGTAAATAAAACCATATCTTAAATTCCTGGAAGTCCCAAAATTCATAATCCCCATCCCTACTTTTTTTAAGAAAATGCATTACACGACTATTTCCCTTCAGATAACAAGCTTTCCAGTATACTGTCTTGTCCAGAATTTTAATATTGCAATTATTCCTAAGTGGTATATTAAAAAATATCTAGAAAGAAGTGTGAAGAACCTTTAATTATCCAAAAGAAGAAGTGACTTCCGCTAGAGAATGCTCAACAAAACAGCAACAAATGTGAAAAACAGAAGAGCGTTGCACCACAGGTAATAAAACTTTAGCTGTAACTTCAAACGTACTGAATATCCAATGTAATAAACATACAGCTTCAAACGAAAACATCAGTTGTAAGCTCTACTGTGCTGAGTTCATGATGTATAAACATAGCTTCGCAAATGCAAAAGCCAAATAACACTTAAGTTAGAGTTCCACAATATTAGAACAAGTAGATACCATAAAAAACGAAGAACCCTTCTGATGTAAAGAAACGGACAAGCACTTTCAGCTTTTTCAAGCCTTCTTCAGATCCAAATAAGTCAGCAGGGTTCAATGTTTAAAAATCAGTAGCATCCAATGAGGGGGACTTCACAAAGTGACGAGTATCAACCAATCAAATTGGTCCGTTGGTACACACTTCCATGTTGTTACGACAAACATTAATTTAAAACTCTTTATTATTAAAAAATAATAAAATTCTTACGCTCCTTTTGAAATTAAAATAGTAAGACACATATTAAGTCATTTTCTCAGAAGGGACCATTGTAAAAATCCTTACAATCAATTCTCATTTAAAGACTACTTGTTCTAATATTGTGGAACTCTAACTTAAGTGTTATTTGGCTTTTACATTTGTGAAGCTATGTTTATACATCATGAACTCAGCATAGTAGAGCTTACAACTGAAGTTTTTGTTTGAAGCTGTATGTTTATTACATTGGATATTCAGTACGTTTGAAGTTACAGCTAAAGTTTTATTACCTGTGGTGCAACACTCTTCTGTTTTTCACATTTGAACCTTTAATTATGTGAGCAGTCATTTCTAGTATTTCGTTTTCCTGCTTCCTTCCCCAAGTTTCATTAAAATCATTATCCTGGAAAAGTGGATATCTAGTTAAAAGCAGAGCCATAGCCGAAGCCATTACTTATAGTCTAAAGTGAAGCATACCCCATCCTTCCCACCTTCGATGCCATCTTAGCCTATCATTAGCAATCCTGTGTCCCTTCTCATTTCATATAACTTGTCACAAATAGTCTGGATTTTATCCAGCTACCTGTTGGTCCTCCCATTCATGGGGATATGGTAACTGATATATAGAACTCTCTGTAGTGTCACAATGTGAATTACATTAATCCTGCCTACCAAAGTAAAAATCCTAGGGGACCATTTATGTAGCAACAGGGAAAATAATTTATATAAATTCATACAATTACCCTGCACTGCCTCCTTTTCAGTCTGTTACCATTAAACCCAATTTTTTAGCTTTGACCACTTTGCCAGCTGTAACCTGTAGAGTCTGTACCTTCCAATCCAGAACACCACTTTTATTGTTCAAAAATATTTAGTACCCCTTGGAGTGACAAATCAAAATGACTTGTACCTACCATGCAGCTGCAGGAAACATACAGAAACAAACTTCCACTTGATAGGCAATCCCTGTTCAAAAAAACTTGAATCAGTTGGGCTAAAGTTTCCATAGCACAAATAAAAATACTTGGTGAGAGGGGGCATCTCTGTCTCTCTTACCCCGTGAAATCAGCATTTCCTTTGTGAATTGCCCATTTATCACTAAATATGCACTAGCCTTCGAGAATAAAGCCTTTATTCTGTTCATTAATTTATCACAAAGCCCATCTTCTGTCAGCACCTTAATCAAAAAACACCATTCCAGTGAATCAAATGCTTATTTAATGTTGAAGAATACCAGTCCTCCTTTCACCTACCTCCTCCTTTTTCTGCTTCCACTAACAAATATCTCACCACCCACTAGTTACTTTCTGCAGTTCTTCCACTGGCAAACCCCTTCTGGCTTTTCATCATGTTGGCTAAATATGTCTGCAACTACCTGGCTAAAATTGCTGCCAAAATCTTATACAGATTTATCAAAGAAAGTAATTGCCTAGCAGGCATCCATTATGTTCCCCTTTAGGGAACAGTATCACCAAGGCTTCGTAAACATCTGGTAGCTTCTCTTGTACAATTCCTTTATTAAACAACTTGGCTAAATGTGGAACCAAAATAGTTTGAACCATCTCATAAAACTCCTGCCGTAAAACTGCCACTGCCTGGAGATTTCCTAATTTTCCCATCCTCTGATAGATCCTATATCTTTTCAGTTCCAAAAACATTCCACCCATATAAAGTTGCCTTTAAAATGGCATTTGACTGCTTGTTTAGTAAGATGAGAATTTTCACTCGAAAAACATTCTCCCTTCCTTTTGAAATCCCTTCTTGCCTTCTGTGGTCATCCACCCAGCACCGTGATTTCTATTTCCATTTTCCCTATTTTATCCACATATGAGTGGTCTGATAAACACTAAGGTATGGAACTTCTGGAATGGCATGGAGTGATAAGCACCTGTGCTCCATGGCTCTTTGAGAAATCAAAACCATACAGTAATCACCTGATCAGATATCAACACACTCAAGTTAAGGTATAGGAAGTACATGGGTCCAAGTCTACAAGGAGGAAAAGCAGAGCCAGTAAAATGAGAGATACTGTAACAAAAAAAAAAAACAGTAATCTTTACTAGCTTCAAGAAATTCTGGGCTGACAGTGATGCTGACTGTATGGATGTTACAATATGGGATGTCTTTTTTAGAGCAAAAAAAAAAATGAGCAATAGACTATAAAGCTGTAGAATGCAGAATGACAAGATCCTGGATGTAGTTACAGATTGCAATAAATTAACACTGTGGTTATACAAACACTTTTACAAGGAAACAGACTATTGAAGGCGAAGGCAGAGGTGGTAGATGCCTGCTTGGATCTAATGGTGGCTGCACTGTTGGATCAAGACGATCATGCACAAAGGAAACACGTTTGGATTGCTGGCATGCCAGAAAGCTTGGAGGGCAGAGACTGGAAGTAATTTGTATAACAGCAGCTAGCTGAATGGACAAAATTGCCAGAGCTGGATATATTACTCAAAGAGCACACAGGACCATGTGGTTTCCTGGTAGGGCTGCACATGCTAGACCTCGACAGATCATAGTAAGGTTTTGTATTTGTTCATTAAAAGAAAGGGTGTATTTACTACTGTGTTAACCAGGTCAGTGATGGCTTTGTGCCAAAGTGGATATCTTTAACAAACAGGTCTATTTGGAGCAGTTAAGAAGGAAAAGAGCATCCTTTTTCCCTGTGCAGTGACTGATGAAAATAAAAGGAATACTTCACTAAATGCTGTTTTTGACTGTGTTTTGGTTGATGTAAATAGGGTGTGGCAGAACCTATCAATCTCCAGAGGAAGCTAAAGGGATTTGAATGGAGGAGATCAGGTTGCTCAAAAGAGAATGCATGTGAGTGGCAATTTGAACCCAAACAGAGAAGAGCTAACAGTTCCTATAGGAATGGAATCTGCAAGTAGAGGCTTTTTTCCTACTTTTTAGACATACCAAACTCTTAAAAGAAAAGTGGAGATAAGGGCAAGACAAGAATGAAGGAGTGAGAATAATTGGCATTGACACTGTAATTGCTTTAGAAAACTGTAAAGTGGTACACAGTTACAGTGCTAGAGTATGTTTCTAATATAGCTTTTATTTAATTTTAAATGACTTTGGTTTATGAGTTAATGCCGAAATTAAATGCATCTTCTCTTATCATTTTTCTCTTTGAAGCTGTTTTTATGGAAGTAATAAGGACTGTTAATTCTTGACACTTTGTCATTTTTAGGAGCGTATATGTTATGTCAGTATCGACTCTCTCTAACAGCCTGACCATGATCAGGTGACACTTGGTACATTCCCACAAAAAGGAGGGAGACAAGTGGAGTTTGAATAGGTTAGCAGTTTTTAGTGTGATATTAGATGGTGACAATGTCATGAGTTAGGAAGTAGAAGGTAAAAAGGAGTACAAATGATAGGAAAGTTGGGAGAAGTTACAGTAAATAAAAAGACTGAGATTGCAAACTAGTTGTTGCTTCCCCTGCTTACTTTCTATAACTAAATGTACAGAAACAGATGGATCCTCAAAGTGGGAGAGTCTAGAATAGTACATTTACTTGGGATGGCTGTAATGAGGGAGAGAGAAAACAAAAACATTTACTTGGGATAGCTGTAATGAGGGAGAGAGAAAACAAAAAATTCTGTTTAAGGAAGGGGCCATTTAGATTAAAAAGCATTAAGGATTTATCAAAAAAGGGAAGTAGAAATAGTACAAGAAGCCCTAGGTTTGTAAACAAATACTAGAATATCTACACATGCTTTGAAAGGCTTCATTCACCTATAAAAACCTCCCCTACTTGTCCCAGTCTGATCCTTCTAATGAATAATCTAGCTTAACTACTCACGTTTTCCCCTTTATTCCTTGAAAAAGTATATGCTGTCTTGTCTGAATGTTGCTATCGCCATATGTCCAACCGCTCTTCCTTTGTCATTCATCTAGCTTAGATGCCTAAACATGTTGCTCTGTGTGTTCAAATTTCCCATCTTTGTTTTTCCTGTCTATTGCTAAATTAAAATCTCCTCCAATAAACTTTCTGTATCACTCACACACATGCACACAGTGACAAAAGATTAGGGTTGCCACCTTTTCAAATGGCCAAAGTGGGACATTTTCGGGACAAACAGATTTTACACGCCGACACATACCCACGGTCAGTATAAAGGATAGAACTTTTTGCCTAAATAATAGCTTATTCTTGTAGCATTTTAGTTGCTTATTCTGTTTCTTATAACATTTAGGTATTTTAGATGCCGAATAACTGTTTTTTGCAACTATTACATACAATATAGGACATAATTAAGTCCTACAATCTCAGGACATTTGCCATTTTTAATATTTCTTGTCAGGACACAACTGCCCAAAGAGGGACTGTCCCTCACAAAGTGGGACAGGTGGTAACCCTACAAAAGATGTCCTGCCATCATGAGTGAAAAATCAGGAAAAAATTGTTCTGAATCTGTATTAGGACCATAGATACCTCCTAACTTGCAGTCTTGCCCCAACAATTTTAGTCCGATCACCCACTGACTTTCTCTATCTTCCATTATCTCTTTAAATGTAGTTCTTGGTCCTTTTTCACCATAATAAGAACACCTCTTTTCCCTCCTCCGTTCACCGTACTGCAGCTGATAACCTCCTAGTCTTTCCCCCATTTTTGAAGCTTCCTTTCACTTCAACTTAACTTCCTGTAGTAGAACAATCTCAGCTCCTGCACAAAACTCCTATAACTATTCCCTTTACAGAAATTCATAACAGTATGTCCTTTGTAGCTGTAAATAAAAGACAGGTGACTTGGCATTCTCTTCTGCTGAACTACAGACTGCTGCACTTCCTCCTTCCTTCTCTCATGTGTACTGTGCAAGAAGAGTTTTTACTTTCAAAGCTCTGTTTTACATCTAAGACCAGAGTATTGCCTCAAGTACGTTTTGAGACTTACCTTCCTGCATTAGATTGGGACTGCTGCTGATAGTACTTTAGGTGAGAGGAGAGACATTTACAGTTTTACTTTCCTGTTCTTATATGGGCTGCTCTTGTGACTGGATTCTATCTTTTTTGTTCCCCGAATGACCTTACCCAGTGGTGGTTCTACCTGCGTCCAGCTTGCCCGTTTGTTCGGGAGGGGCAGGAACCAGTCATGCCTAAACTAGTCAAGAGCCCTACAGCCCATTTGTTCTTGCCTGAAACCCTAGTTGGTCTTCCATTCCCAGACAAGAATTGGGTGATGAGGCGTAGGCTACTCTTCATGAACACCCCAAAACTCCACTCCCTAGAAGCTCTCTTCATCTTAGAGAATGCTCATGTCTGTGTGGTTACTGAGACATGTTTTCAAGCTGCAGAGAGCACACTTGACAGTGCATGGTTATTATTTATTTTACATTTGTTGACCGGGCTAGTCTAACTGGATACATGTCTAACTGGATACATGTCCATTTTCAGTAGAGGCCCGGGGAGATAAGCTCCAAATGACCATCCAATCCAGTACCATATTCATGGGCCACTTTAATTACCCTAATATTAACAGGGAATCATGTACAACACCAAACATACAGGCACAGAAAATCCTGGATTTTGTAAATGCAAACTTCCTGGACTAGATTGTCAGTCCACCAACCAGAGGTGCAGCCATACTGGATCTGGTCCTTACTAATATGGGAGAGTGCTTCACACCCCCTACTAATATGGGAGAGTGCTTCACACCCCCTAGTGTAATGTCTTCTCTGGTAAGGTCAGACCACAATTGGTCTCCTGTGAAGTAAAAATAAAACCTGGAAGCCCAGCTAACCCTGGAATATTCAGGAACTACTCTAAGGCTAAGTTCTTACTGTTACGTGAAAACCTGGCAAAATTTTAAGCCCCCCCCATAAACCTTGAGATCCACTGCTGCCTGCACAAAACTGTTCACAGAAACTGTATAGAAACATGTTAGTAGGAGCATAGAGGCAGTTGTATCCACTAGGAAGAAGTACAGAACTAACTCAAAAAATAAGACACCCTGGTGGAATCACAGCATCAATAGGCTGTATAACAGAAGGAAGAAAATCATGGCAAAAATTAGAAGGTGCAGCATCCAGCTTGATAAAAGAACCTTCATCAAACTGAACAAACAACTTCGAGGACAAATAGTCTATCAAAACCAAATTTGAGGTAAATTTGGCCTCCCTGTTCAATGACAACCACAAGGCATTCTTTAGCTATGTCTGGAACCACAAAGGCAATACACAGTTGTGTGCAGAGTTCATTGTTAATGGAGCCACCTATACTGAACCAGAAGATACAGCAAACCCACTGGACAAAAAATTCACCTCCAGCTTTACCCCTCTCTCCCCCTCAAACTTCCCTCAGGAAATAGCATCACATGTAATTCCCCCTTCTATCACTAGGGAACAGGTCCTTAATTCTTTCTGTAAAGCCAATAACACTGCATCAGACAGGATTCCATGATAACTTCTGAGTGGCTTAAAACATGACCTATCAGGCCTTCTAGAATTGTTATTTAGCTTTATCTTTAAATAGGCTTTGTGCCTCATGAATGGAGAAAACAATAGTTATCCCTCTGCATGAAGGTGGGCCATCTACAGACCATGGGAACTACAGACCCATAAGTCTCACTAGTCTCCTATGCAAAGCCATGGAAATAATTGTCATGGAAATGATTGATGACGTAGGAAGCATCCAGACACTGGACCCAACCCAGTTTGGTTTCATCAAGGGTAGGTCATGCCTACTCAACCTGGTAGACATCTTTGAGAAGGTCATCAAAGCAATGGATGAGGGCAAAATCGTTCACACTGCCTACCTTGACCTGGCCAAGGCATTTGACACAATACTGCACTTGGGCATTGTTGTCAAACTTAAGAGGTTTGATACAAACCTTTGTCACTCAATAGATAGCTAGCTCACAGACAGGACCCAGAAGATTGGAATTGGGGAGTCCACCTCTACAAAGAGGCCAGTCACAAGTGGAGTCCTTCAGAGTTTTGTCGTGGGACCACTCCTTCTTTGCATTTACTTCTTTTAAGTCAAGGCCAGTGTCAGTGTCCTCTGGCTGATTAAATTTGCAGATGATTGCAAATTAGAAGCTGTCATTGAATCTCCCACCAATACAAATGTTCTCAAGGAAGGGCTGACACAGACAAATAACTGGTGTCAGAGCCATGGACTAAAACTACATGCCAAGAAATGCATAATAGTATTCTTTGGGAGGTCATCCACCCCTGGTAGCTATCATATTGACAACACACCCCTAAGAGTTGACCAAGTAGTCAGGGACTTGGAGATGTAGATAAACAGTAATGTAGCCTTTGACCATCACGTTTTTACGGTAGTGAGGAAATCATTCTATGTTGTGCAACTTATAAACATCAAGATTAAAGGAAGTCATTGTTCCACTGTATTCAGCATTCATCAGAAATATCATTGAGCATAATGCCCCCTTTGGTATGTACCTAACCAGGCACATCCAACAATTGGAATGTCCACAGAGGTTCCTCACTAAAAGAATACAGGGCATAAGTAACATGTCGTATGCTGACCGCCTCAGGGACCCTATCCTTGTATTGTCTCCTACAGGCTGTTTAGGGGAGATCTATGTCTGGCATACAAGGCATTGTCGGACCCCACTTTGATAGACCTCTTGCATATCCACAAAACACACAGCCCAAGAATTACCTGTTTTAAAGACTTAAACCCTGCCTGTGATATAAATAGGATCTGCTGGAGTGACAGCTATGTATCCCAAAGACTTCCCTTTCTCTGGAATAGGCTCCCTACCTATGTGAAGCAGACTTCCTCCCAAACCCAATTCAAGTGTAACTTAGACAATTGGATGGGAATCAGGAAAGTCATTCTTGGTTTGGCACCTATGTATCTAATGGTGACAGCTTGTAAATGGTTAATTTTCCAGGCCCCTGCTTACAAATGTTTCATCTCCCATGCCCCTGCTTACACTTATCAGTATTACAAGAACTTGGCAGAGATTTGGGATGCATGCCTAGGCTTAAAAAGGTCTTTGTGGTCTTTAGCGTAGCAAACTCCTATGAACAGCTCCTCTTAGCTCTGCTCTTGCTGTTTCCCAAGGTGGAGGCATGCTTCTACACACACACAGCTCCTCACAGCTTCCAAATGAGAAGAAACTTGGAGCAGGCTTTGTAGGCTTAGACTCCACTTGGTGTAACACCTAGTGCACCCATTAGGTGTCATCAATATGGTGAGCCAAAGTCGCCTCTCTCCACCCCAGGATGGGTGAGCTAACATTGACCATTCATCTTCCCTGGTCAGAGAGCTGTTAATCTAACCATGCATGCTACAGAGATGGTGATGGGACTTCTGTTTGGCAGGAATTTTTGTGCTATAAAATAAGACATTTGCATGGCTTGGCATTCATGCCGCTTTACTGAGCTGTGGACCTCTGCACATATTTACAAAGCACGTGAAAGACAAGGAGGGAGGAAATATTTTACTTTCAGGTCCATTTTTATATCCGTGTTCAGACTAACTGTACAAAGCACAGTATTATGACATTATCATATCGTTACTGTGTCTCTTCCAAAAGCAATTTTGACCTGTTTTCTGTTCGATATCATCTACTAGGTAAGACTTTTTTTTTTTTTAAACGTCTTCAGATCACAGTTGCAACACTGACATTAAAAGAAGAAGAAAACACCATAATGGTGATTCTTGTTGTTTTCATGCAGTATACATTTTTAACAATTGTCTTTCACTCCAACATTACAAAAATTGTTTGGTTCTGGCATCCTATAAACCTTGTTCCTCCTCCCCAAACATAGAAGTGTTGAGGGAGCAAATGGTTGTTAACTGAGTTTTTAAAATCTGCCAGCTCATTACGTTCCGAAAAAACATCTCCCCAGTTACCTCTGTTTCCCATCTAGAATTTACTGTCTACCCTAGGAACAATTCTCTGACATCTGCCTAGGGTATAAAAATACCTTTACAAAAACTTCCAAGCAAAACTTTCTGGACTTAGTTGCTTACTTGCAAGTTACAAAGACGTCCTTCCATTGTTCCTTTGTAGATTGCTTTGCCAGTCTTTCTTCCCAAGCTTGTCTAACCTCCTCTGATTGATTGTTTTAATTATTGTGCAATATTTTTGTATATGTTATTAATGATCCCATTTTAACAATAATTTATGTTTTAGACTCAACAAAAAACTCTACCAGAGCTGGTGTTTCATTTAGCATTCCACACCCCCTTTCTTTTTGCCTATGCTTTGATATTAATCCCTGGTAGGGCAGTTCAGATTTCTGCTTGGCCTCATCTCACTCCATTACCTTTCCATCTCAAGTTATTTGCTAATTTTCTCCAGTAAATTCCAGCCCTTCTTCCCTGTTTTCGATACCTCTACTTTTAGTTATTCCCATTGGCAAAATATTCTTCCTTCTTGTGTTGGCTGAATTCTTAGAAAACTTTCTGCTACTTTGAGTATAATATTGTGTATGGTATATGGTGTTTGTTTACCTTTAAGGACCTGCATCCAGAATCCTGCTCTCTCTTTATTTCTCAAACTCTGCCCCACCTTCGTTTCATCATTGTCATCTCCTCCCACATTGATTTATAACCTTCTGCTTCTGTTTTGTGTATGAGCCATAATTGCATTACTCTAAAGTATCGCTTCAAATCAGAAAATCATAATCCACCTTGTTATGGGGAGAATCAACTTATCCTACTTAACTTTGCCATTCTTCCCTCGCAAATTCCTTCATATCTTTATCTCCCCAGCTTCTCTTCTGACTGATAAAAAGTATGCCTGACCTGTGTGTAAAACTAAACAGACTAAGGACATGTTTACTGCATGTATCTTAGTTTTCTGTATCCATAATCAGGAACTTCCAGTTTCTTAATTTTTGTATTATCTTTTGTTTAATCTTTTCTCACATATTCTTAACTGCCATAATATAATCCTTTTAATCTTTATACCTAAACACTTAATGTTATGTCCCCAGAAAAAGGAGTACCAATTCATATGTGAGTATGTAGTTTACCATTATATCCTTTGTTTTATCTTCACCAATTTTGTATCCTGAAAAGAAAGATCTGAAAACTGTCTCAAAGTGAAAGTCAAAATCTCATAACACTGAAATGTCCTTTTCTGGATTTTTCAAGTACAAAATAATATCTCCAAGTAAAGCTAACTCTTCTTGATTACCATACAATTTATATTCTTGAATCTGATTCCCTCATTTTCTTTGCTTTAAAATTAGGGCTTCTTCTTTCGGCTTTTTCCAGTTAGGGGTCGCCACAGTGGATCACCTGTCTGTTCATGATTGGCAGTGGAGTTTTACGGTGTCGAGTTGCCAGCCTGGCGCCCAACCTGCCACAGAAGGCACGCACTCACTCCTAGGGCCAATTTAGAGTGTCCAGTCCACCTAAAGCATGTCTTTGGGATGTGTGAGGAAACTGGAGCACCCGGAGGAAGCCCACGCGCCCACAGGGAGGACATGCAGACTCCGCACAGAAAGCACCCCAGCCGAGGATTGAACCGGAGAACCTCTTGCTGTGAGGGAGCAATGGTAACTGCTGCACCAATGCAGCTACCCATGCTTTAAATTTAGAGCAACTGGCAAGTAACAAAGGAGGAAGAGGCACCGCTGTCTTGTTCCTCAGTTCACACAGAGCTTGTCTTGAGAGAAGCCGTCTTAGCTTAATTTTTGCCTTCACACAATTAACCGTATTATTTTATCAGGGAATGCAAATGTTTCCATTGCCCTACTCATGAAGTCCTACCAGAGTCTACTGAATGCTTTCTCTTCAACATGACCCAACAGCAGTAGTATTTTCTTACATTCTGCTTCCCTCTGATCAGCGTTGTTCCATTAATGTTGTCAAATGCTTGCCTCCCTTCCACAAAACTACATTGATCCATATGTATCAACGACA